>NC_086444.1:2368096-2685596 GCF_028390025.1 Pseudophryne corroboree
CTGCTGCTGAGCCTGTGGCATGGAGCCAACTTGAAAGTTTTCAGGACCCCCCGCTCCAGAACGCATGATAGCCGGAAGTGCCACGGAGCCATGTTCCACTTTTCCCACCTGGTTAAACTGCTGCTGAAGAACCGTGGACCTGGCAGAAAGGATAGAGATGAAGCAATGAGGTTCCGCCACCTGTCCTGGCTGAGAAGAAAGAGCGGACACATGGATCAGGGACCTCGCCATCAGGACCACTGGTGATGGTGGTGATCAGACTGGGGGGCAGAGGTGCCGGGGTGAATATTGGGGCACCCCGAGGAACAACACAACTAAACATTTCATGTGTCCATAGAGGAACAACGTGTCCGAAAACAGAAGGAGTCCCTTACTTCTTGGGTGCAACGGAATCCTCCAGCATGGTCGATTCCTCATCTCCCTCCAAACCAAAGTGATCTTTACTCTTTTTCTGAATGAAGAGAAAACAAGACACGTTAATAGTCAGGAGGAGAAGGCGCCACAGGGTCCCCCGCGCCCCCAGCAGGCACCACAGGGTCCCCCGCGTCCCCCAGCAGGCACCACAGGGTCCCCCGCGTCCCCCAGCAGGCACCACAGGGTCCCCCGCGTCCCCCAGCAGGCACCACAGGGTCCCCCGCGTCCCCCAGCAGGCACCACAGGGTCCCCCGCGTCCCCCAGCAGGCACCACAAAATATTGAAGATAGAGGTGGAATGCAACGCTGCAGCACAATAATAAGAATTTACTTACCGATAATTCTATTTCTCATAGTCCGTAGTGGATGCTGGGGAGTCCGTAAGGACCATGGGGAATAGCGGCTCCGCAGGAGACTGGGCACAAAAGTAAAGCTTTAGGACTACCTGGTGTGCACTGGCTCCTCCCCCTATGACCCTCCTCCAAGCCTCAGTTAGGATACTGTGCCCAGACGAGCGTACACAATAAGGAAGGATCTTGAATCCCGGGTAAGACTCATACCAGCCACACCAATCACACCGTACAACCTGTGATCTAAACCAAGTTAACAGCATGATAACAGAGGAGCCTCTAGAAAAGATGGCTCACAACAATAATAACCCGATTTTTGTAACAATAACTATGTACAAGTATTGCAGACAATCCGCACTTGGGATGGGCGCCCAGCATCCACTACGGACTATGAGAAATAGAATTATCGGTAAGTAAATTCTTATTTTCTCTAACGTCCTAAGTGGATGCTGGGGACTCCGTAAGGACCATGGGGATTATACCAAAGCTCCCAAACGGGCGGGAGAGTGCGGATGACTCTGCAGCACCGAATGAGAGAACTCCAGGTCCTCCTCAGCCAGGGTATCAAATTTGTAGAATTTAGCAAACGTGTTTGCCCCGGACCAAGTAGCTGCTCGGCAAAGTTGTAAAGCCGAGACCCCTCGGGCAGCCGCCCAAGATGAGCCTACTTTCCGTGTGGAATGGGCTTTTACAGATTTTGGCTGTGGCAGGCCTGCCACAGAATGTGGAAGCTGAATTGTACTACAAATCCAACGAGCAATCGTCAGCTTAGAAGCAGGAGCACCCAGCTTGTTGGGTGCATACAGGATAAACAGCGAGTCAGATTTTCTGACTCCAGCCGTCCTGGAAACATATATTTTCAGGGCCCTGACTACGTCTAGCAACTTGGAATCCTCCAAGTCCCTAGTAGCCGCAGGCACCACAATAGGCTGGTTTAAGTGAAATGCTGAAACCACCTTAGGAAGAAATTGAGGCCGAGTCCTCAATTCTGCTCTATCCGTATGAAAAATTAGGTAAGGGCTTTTATAGGATAAAGCCGCCAATTCTGATACACGCCTGGCTGAAGCCAGGGCTAACATCATTACCACTTTCCATGTGAGATATTTTAAGTCCACAGTGGTGAGTGGTTCAAACCAATGTGATTTTAGGAATCCCAAAACTACATTGAGATCCCAAGGTGCCACTGGAGGCACAAAAGGAGGCTGTATATGCAGTACCCCCTTGACAAACGTCTGAACTTCAGGAACTGAAGCCAGTTCTTTTTGGAAGAATATTGACAGGGCCGAAATTTGAACCTTAATGGACCCTAATTTTAGGCCCATAGACAGTCCTGTTTGCAGGAAATGCAGGAAACGACCCAGTTGAAATTCCTCTGTAGGGGCCTTCCTGGCCTCACACCACGCAACATATTTACGCCAAATACGGTGATAATGTTGCACAGTTACATCCTTCCTGGCTTTGATCAGGGTAGGGATGACTTCATCCGGAATGCCTTTTTCCTTCAGGATCCGGCGTTCAACCGCCATGCCGTCAAACGCAGCCGCGGTAAGTCTTGAAACAGACATGGTCCCTGCTGGAGCAGGTCCTTTCTTAGAGGTAGAGGCCACGGGTCTTCCGTGAGCATCTCTTGAAGTTCCGGGTACCAAGTCCTTCTTGGCCAATCCGGAGCCACGAGTATAGTCTTTACTCCTCTCCTTCTTATGATTCTCAATACCTTGGGTATGAGAGGTAGAGGAGGGAACACATACACTGATCGGTACACCCACGGTGTTACCAGAGCGTCCACAGCTATTGCCTGAGGGTCCCTTGACCTGGCGCAATATCTGTCCAGTTTTTTGTTGAGGCGGGACGCCATCATGTCCACCTTTGGTTTTTCCCAACGGTTCACAATCATGTGGAAGACTTCTGGGTGAAGTCCCCACTCCCCCGGGTGGAGATCGTGTCTGCTGAGGTAGTCTGCTTCCCAGTTGTCCACTCCCGGAATGAACACTGCTGACAGTGCTATTACATGATTTTCTGCCCAGCGAAGAATCCTTGCAACTTCCGTCATTGCCCTCCTGCTTCTTGTGCCGCCCTGTCTGTTTACGTGGGCGACTGCCGTGATGTTGTCCGACTGGATCAACACCGACTGACCCTGAAGCAGAGGCCTTGCCTGACTTAGGGCATTGTAAATGGCCCTTAGTTCCAGGATATTTATGTGAAGTGACGTTTCCATGCTTGACCACAAGCCCTGGAAATTTCTTCCCTGTGTGACTGCTCCCCAGCCTCTCAGGCTGGCATCCGTGGTCACCAGGACCCAATCCTGAATGCCGAATCTGCGGCCCTCTAGGAGATGAGCACTCTGTAACCACCACAGGAGAGACACCCTTGTCCTTGGAGACAGGGTTATCCGCTGATGCATTTGAAGATGCGATCCGGACCATTTGTCCAGCAGATCCCACTGAAAAGTTCTTGCGTGGAATCTGCCCAATGGAATCGCTTCGTAAGAAGCCACCATCTTTCCCAGGACCTTTGTGCACTGATGCACTGACACCTGGCCTGGTCTTAGGAGGTTCCTGACTAGGTCGGATAACTCCCTGGCTTTCCCCTCCGGGAGAAACACCTTTTTCTGTACTGTGTCCAGAATCATCCCTAGGAACAGCAGACGTGTCGTCGGAATCAGCTGCGATTTTGGAATATTTAGAATCCAACCGTGCTGTCGTAGTACTATTTGAGATAGTGCTACTCCGACCTCTAACTGTTCTCTGGACCTTGCCCTTATCAGGAGATCGTCCAAGTAAGGGATAATTAAGACGCCTTTTCTTCGAAGAAGAATCATCATTTCGGCCATTACCTTGGTAAAGACCCGGGGTGCCGTGGACAATCCAAACGGCAGCGTCTGAAACTGATAATGACAGTTCTGTACCACAAACCTGAGGTACCCTTGGTGAGAAGGGCAAATTGGGACATGGAGGTAAGCATCCTTGATGTCCAGAGACACCATATAGTCCCCTTCTTCCAGGTTCGCTATCACTGCTCTGAGTGACTCCATCTTGAACTTGAACCTTCTTATGTAAGTGTTCAAGGATTTCAGATTTAAAATGGGTCTCACCGAGCCGTCCGGCTTCGGTACCACAAACAGCGTGGAATAATACCCCTTTCCCTGTTGTAGGAGGGGTACCTTGATTATCACCTGCTGGGAATACAGCTTGTGAATGGCTTCCAACATCGCCTCCCTGTTGGGGGGAGACGTTGGTAAAGCAGACTTCAGGAACCGGCGAGGGGGAGACGTCTCGAATTCCAATTTGTACCCCTGAGATACTACCTGCAGGATCCAGGGGTCCACTTGCGAGTGAGCCCACTGCGCGCTGAAAATCTTGAGACGGGCCCCCACCGTGCCTGAGTCCGCTTGTAAGGCCCCAGCGTCATGCTGAGGACTTGGCAGAAGCGGGGGAGGGCTTCTGTTCGTGGGAAGAGGCTGTCTGCTGCAGTCTTTTTCCCCTTCCTCTGCCCCGGGGCAGATATGAGTGGCCTTTTGCCCGCTTGCCCTTATGGGGACGAAAGGACTGAGCCTGAAAAGACGGTATCTTTTTCTGCTGCGAGGTGACTTGGGGTAGAAAGGTGGATTTCCCGGCCGTTGCCGTGGTCACCAAGTCCGATAGACCGACCCCAAAAAACTCCTCCCCTTTATACGGCAATACTTCCATATGCCGTTTGGAATCCGCATCCCCTGACCACTGTCGCGTCCATAATCCTCTTCTGGCAGAAATGGACATCGCACTTACTCTTGATGCCAGAGTGCAAATATCCCTCTGTGCATCTCGCATATATAGAAACGCATCTTTTAAACGCTCTATAGTCAATAATATATTGTCCCTGTCCAGGGTATCAATATTTTCAGTCAGGGAATCCGACCAAGCCACCCCAGCACTGCACATCCAGGCTGAGGCGATTGCTGGTCGCAGTATAATACCAGTATGTGTGTATATACTTTTTAGGACATTTTCCAGCTTCCTATCAGCTGGTTCCTTGAGGGCGGCCGTATCAGGAGACGGTAACGCCACTTGTTTTGATAAGCGTGTGAGCGCCTTATCTACCCTAGGGGGTGTTTCCCAACGCGCCCTAACCTCTGGCGGGAAAGGGTATAATGCCAATAACTTTTTAGAAACTAGCAGTTTTTTATCGGGGGAAACCCACGCTTCATCACACACCTCATTTAATTCATCTGATTCAGGAAAAACTACGGGTAGTTTTTTCACACCCCACATAATACCCTTTTTTGTGGTACTTGTAGTATCAGAAATGTTCAAAACCTCCTTCATTGCCGTGATCATGTAACGTGTAGCCCTACTGGAAAATACGTTTGTTTCTTCACCGTCGACACTGGAGTCAGTGTCCGTGTCTGTATCGACCTGATGTAACGGGCGCTTTAGAGCCCCTGACGGTGTTTGAGACGCCTGTACAGGTATTAACTGATTATCCGGCTGTCTCATGTCGTCAACTGACTTTTGTAAAGTGCTGACACTATCACGTAATTCTTTCCATAAGATCATCCAGTCAGGTGTCGACTCCCTAGAGGGTGACATCACTAACACAGGCAATTGCTCCGCCTCCACACCATTTTCCTCCTCATACATGTCGACACAACGTACCAACACACCGCACACACACAGGGAATGCTCTGATAGAGGACAGGACCCCACTAGCCCTTTGGGGAGACAGAGGGAGAGTTTGCCAGCACACACCAGAGCGCTATATATATACAGGGATAACCTTATATAAGTGTTTTTCCCTAATATAGCTGCTGTATATCTTTATATGCCAATTTAGTGCCCCCCCTCTCTTGTTTTACCCTGTTTCTGTAGTGCAGGACTGCAGGGGAGAGTCAGGGAGCCTTCCTCCAACGGAGCTGTGAGGTAAAAATGGCGCCAGTGTGCTGAGGAGATAGGCTCCGCCCCCTTTTCGGCGGCCTTTCTCCCGCTTTTTTATTGTAATTTAGGCAGGGGTTAAATACATCCATATAGCCCAGGAGCTATATGTGATGTATTTTTAGCCAAAAAAAGGTATTTCTATTGCGTCTCAGGGCGCCCCCCCCAGCGCCCTGCACCCTCAGTGACCGGAGTGTGAAGTGTGCCGAGAGCAATGGCGCACAGCTGCGGTGCTGTGCGCTACCTTAATGAAGACAGGACGTCTTCTGCCGCCGATTTTCCGGACTCTTCAGTCTTCTGGCTCTGTAAGGGGGACGGCGGCGCGGCTCCGGGACCCATCCATGGCTGGGCCTGTGATCGTCCCTCTGGAGCTAATGTCCAGTAGCCTAAGAAGCCCAATCCACTCTGCACGCAGGTGAGTTCGCTTCTTCTCCCCTTAGTCCCTCGATGCAGTGAGCCTGTTGCCAGCAGGTCTCACTGAAAGTAAAAAACCTACTTTAAACTTTTTCTCTAAGCAGCTCAGGAGAGCCCCTAGTGTGCACCCTTCTCGTTCGGGCACAAAATCTTAACTGAGGCTTGGAGGAGGGTCATAGGGGGAGGAGCCAGTGCACACCAGGTAGTCCTAAAGCTTTTTACTTTGTGCCCAGTCTCCTGCGGAGCTGCTATTCCCCATGGTCCTTACGGAGTCCCCAGCATCCACTTAGGACGTTAGAGAAAAGAAATTACCCCATAGCAACGCTGCAGATTAGGAGATTACGCCATAGCAACGATGCAGGGCATTAGGTGATTACGCCATAGCAACGATGCAGGGCATTAGGTGATTACTCCATAGCAACGATGCAGGGCATTAGGTGATTACTCCATAGCAACGATGCAGGGCATTAGGTGATTACGCCATGGCAACGCTGCAGTATATTAGGCAATTATCCTATGGCAACACTGCAGCACATTAGGTGATTAATCCATGGCAACGCTGTTGCGCTTTAGGCGATTACTCCATAGCAACGCTGCAACACATTAGGCGATTACTCCATAGCAACGCTGCAACACATTAGGCGATTACTCCATAGCAACGCTGCAACACATTAGGCGATTACTCCATAGCAACTCTGCAACACATTAGGCGATTACTCCATAGCAACGCTGCAACACATTAGGCAATTACTCCATAGCAACGCTGCAACACATTAGGCAATTACTCCATAGCAACGCTGCAACCCATTAGGTGATTACTCCATAGCAACGCTGCAACCCATTAGGCGATTACTCCATAGCAACGCTGCAGCGCTTTACGCAATTACTCCATAGCAACGCTGCAACACATTAGGCGTGTACTCCATAGCAACACTGCAGTGCATCTGTTGAATAACCTATAGCATGAGGTGATTATTAACCACAAGACAAGATGGAGGATACACCTCACATTATAACACATTATTAGCAGCACGGCGCGCGGTGACAGAATCAGGGGCTACACCGTTAGGTGGAGGTGGCTGCAGCAGAGAGGTCACCTTCTTCAGGATGATGTCTATGTATCCAGCAATGAGCTGTGCGATCTGCTCCCCTTCTGTCGTCTGCACAGAGTAATATCCGTCCTGATAGTCTCCAAAGTCCTGTGACAGAGAGAGAGATTAGAACAGGGGGAGGCGTAGAGTACGGTACAGAGGGAGGCGTAGAGTACGGTACAAGGGGAGGCGTAGAGTACGGTACAGAGGGAGGCGTAGAGTACGGTACAGAGGGAGGGGGAGGCGTAGAGTACGGTACAGAGAGAGGGGGAGGCATAGAGTACGGTACAGAGGGAGGCGTAGAGTACGGTACAGAGGGAGGCGTAGAGTACGGTACAGAGGGAGGCGTAGAGTACGGTACAGAGGGAGGCGTAGAGTACGGTACAGAGGGAGGCGTAGAGTACGGTACAGAGGGAGGCGTAGAGTGCGGTACAGAGAGAGGGGGAGACAGAGTACGGTACAGAGGGAGGCGTAGAGTACGGTACAGAGGGAGGCGTAGAGTACGGTACAGAGGGAGGCGTAGAGTACGGTACAGAGGGAGGCGTAGAGTACGGTACAGAGGGAGGCGTAGAGTACGGTACAGAGGGAGGCGTAGAGTACGGTACAGAGGGAGGCGTAGAGTACGGTACAGAGGGAGGCGTAGAGTACGGTACAGAGGGAGGCGTAGAGTACGGTACAGAGGGAGGCGTAGAGTACGGTACAGAGGGAGGCGTAGAGTACGGTACAGAGGGAGGCGTAGAGTACGGTACAGAGGGAGGCGTAGAGTACGGTACAGAGGGAGGCGTAGAGTACGGTACAGAGGGAGGCGTAGAGTACGGTACAGAGGGAGGCGTAGAGTACGGTACAGGGGGAGGCGTAGAGTACGGTACAGGGGGAGGCGTAGAGTACGGTACAGGGGGAGGCGTAGAGTACGGTACAGGGGGAGGCGTAGAGTACGGTACAGGGGGAGGCGTAGAGTACGGTACAGGGGGAGGCGTAGAGTACGGTACAGGGGGAGGCGTAGAGTACGGTACAGGGGGAGGCGTAGAGTACGGTACAGGGGGAGGCGTAGAGTACGGTACAGAGGGAGGCGTAGAGTACGGTACAGAGGGAGGCGTAGAGTACGGTACAGAGGGAGGCGTAGAGTATGGTACAGAGGGAGGCGTAGAGTACCCTGTACAGGGGGAGGCGTAGAGTACGGTACAGGGGGAGGCGTAGAGTACGGTACAGGGGGAGGCGTAGAGTACGGTACAGGGGGAGGCGTAGAGTACGGTACAGGGGGAGGCGTAGAGTACGGTACAGGGGGAGGCGTAGAGTACGGTACAGAGGGAGGCGTAGAGTACGGTACAGAGGGAGGCGTAGAGTACGGTACAGAGGGAGGCGTAGAGTACGGTGCAGAGGGAGGCGTAGAGTACGGTACAGAGGGAGGCGTAGAGTACGGTACAGAGGGAGGCGTAGAGTACGGTACAGAGGGAGGCGTAGATTACGGTACAGAGGGAGGCGTAGAGTACGGTACAGAGGGAGGCGTAGAGTACGGTACAGAGGGAAGCGTAGAGTACGGTACAGGGGGAGGCGTAGAGTACGGTACAGAGGGAGGCGTAGAGTACGGTACAGAGGGAGGCGTAGAGTACGGTACAGAGGGAGGCGTAGAGTACGGTACAGAGGGAGGCGTAGAGTACGGTACAGAGGGAGGCGTAGAGTACGGTACAGAGGGAGGCGTAGAGTACGGTACAGAGGGAGGCGTAGAGTACGGTACAGAGGGAGGCGTAGAGTGCGGTACAGAGGGAGGCGTAGAGTGCGGTACAGAGGGAGGCGTAGAGTGCGGTACAGAGGGAGGCGTAGAGTGCGGTACAGAGGGAGGCGTAGAGTGCGGTACAGAGGGAGGCGTAGATTACGGTACAGAGGGAGGCGTAGATTACGGTACAGAGGGAGGCGTAGATTACGGTACAGAGGGAGGCGTAGATTACGGTACAGAGGGAGGCGTAGAGTACGGTACAGAGGGAGGCGTAGAGTACGGTACAGAGGGAGGCGTAGAGTACGGTACAGAGGGAGGCGTAGAGTACGGTACAGAGGGAGGCGTAGAGTACGGTACAGAGGGAGGCGTAGAGTACGGTACAGAGGGAGGCGTAGAGTACGGTACAGAGGGAGGCGTAGATTACGGTACAGAGGGAGGCGTAGATTACGGTACAGAGGGAGGCGTAGATTACGGTACAGAGGGAGGCGTAGAGTACGGTAAAGAGGGAGGCGTAGAGTACGGTACAGAGGGAGGCGTAGATTACGGTACAGAGGGAGGCGTAGAGTACGGTACAGAGGGAGGCGTAGAGTACGGTACAGAGGGAGGCGTAGAGTACGGTACAGGGGGAGGCGTAGAGTACGGTACAGAGGGAGGCGTAGAGTACGGTACAGAGGGAGGCGTAGAGTACGGTACAGGGGGAGGCGACGAGTACCCTACAAATGTACAGTACAGTACAGAGGGAGGTGTACAGTACAGTATAGAGGGAGGTGTACAGTACAGTATAGAGGGAGGTGTACAGTATAGAGGGAGGTGTACAGTACATTATAGAGGGAGGTGTACAGTACAGTATAGAGGGAGGTGTACAGTACAGTACAGTATAGAGGGAAGTGTACAGTACAGTATAGAGGGAAGTGTACAGTACAGTATAGAGAGAGGCACAGGGTATAGTATAGAGGGAGGTGTACAGTATGGTATAGAGGGAAGAGTACAATACAGTACGGTACAGAGGAAGGTGTACAGTACAGTATAGAGAGAGGCACAGGGTATAGTATAGAGGGAGGTGTACAGTACAGTACAGTATAGAGGGAATTGTACAATACAGTACGGTATAGAGGGAGGTGTACAGTATAGAGGGAGGTGTACAGTATAGAGGGAGGTGTACAGTACAGTATAGAGGGAGGTGTACAGTATAGAGGGAGATGTACAGTATAGAGGGAGATGTACATTACAGTATAGAGGGATGTGTACAATACAGTACGGTATAGAGGGAGGTGTACAGTATAGAGGGAGATGTACAGTATAGAGAGAGGTGTACAGTACGGTATAGAGGGAGGTGTACAGTATAGAGGGAGGTGTACAGTATAGAGGGAGGTGTACAGTACAGTATAGAGGGAGGTGTACAGTACAGTATAGAGGGAGGTGTACAATACAGTACAGTATAGAGGGAAGTGTACAGTACAGTATAGAGGGAAGTGTACAGTACAGTATAGAGAGAGGCACAGGGTATAGTATAGAGGGAGGTGTACAGTATGGTATAGAGGGAAGAGTACAATACAGTACGGTACAGAGGAAGGTGTACAGTACAGTATAGAGAGAGGCACAGGGTATAGTATAGAGGGAGGTGTACAGTACAGTACAGTATAGAGGGAATTGTACAATACAGTACGGTATAGAGGGAGGTGTACAGTATAGAGGGAGGTGTACAGTATAGAGGGAGGTGTACAGTACAGTATAGAGGGAGGTGTACAGTACAGTATAGAGGGAGGTGTACAGTACATTACAGAGGGAGGTGTACAGTACAGTACAGAGGGAGGTGTACAGTACATTACAGAGGGAGGTGTACAGTACAGTACAGAGGGAGGTGTACAGTACAGTACAGAGGGAGGTGTACAGTACAGTACAGAGGGAGGTGTACAGTACAGAGGGAGGTGTACAGTACAGTATAGAGGGAGATGTACAGTACAGAGGGAGATGTACAGTACATAGGGAGATGTACAGTACAGAGGGAGGTGTACAGTGCAGTATAGAGGGAGGTGTACAGTACAGTATAGAGGGAGGTGTACAGTACAGTATAGAGGGAGGTGTACAGTACGGTATAGAGGGAGGTGTACAGTACGGTATAGAGGGAGGTGTACAGTATAGAGGGAGGTGTACAGTATAGAGGGAGATGTACAGTACAGAGGGAGGTGTATAGTACAGTACAGTATAGAGGGAGGTGTACAGTACAGTATAGAGGAAGGTGTACAGTACAGTAGAGAGAGCAGCACAGGGTATAGTATAGAGGGAGATATACAGTATAGAGGGAGGTGTACAATACAGTACACTATAGAGAGAGGTGTACAGTACAGAGGGAGGTGTACAGTACAGTATAGAGGGAGGTGTACAGTACAGTTTAGAGGGAGGTGTACAGTACAGTTTAGAGGGAGGTGTACAGTATAGAGGGAGATGTACAGTACATTACAGAGGGAGGTGTACAGTACATTACAGAGGGAGGCGTACAGTATAGAGGGAGATGTACAGTATAGAGTGAGGTGTACATTACAGTATAAAGGGAGGTGTACAGTACAGTCCGGTATAGAGGGAGATGTACAGTACAGAGGGAGGTGTACAGTACAGAGGTAGGTGTACCGTACAGTACAGAGGAAGGTGTACAGTACAGTGGGAGGTGTACAGTATAGTATAGAGGGAGGTGTACAGTATAGTATAGAGGGAGGTGTACAGTATAGTATAGAGGGAGGCGTACAGTACAGTATAGTGGGAGGTGTACAGTACAGTAGGTGTACAGTACAGAGGGAGGTGCACAGTATCGTATAGAGGGAGGTGTACAGTACAGTACAGTATAGAGGGAGGTGTACAGTACAGTATAGAGGGAGGTGTACAGTACAGTACAGTATAGAGGGAGGTGTACAGTACAGTACAGTATAGAGGGAGGTGTACAGTACAGTATAGAGGGAGGTGTACAGTACAGTAGAGAGAGCGGCACAGGGTATAGTATAGAGGGAGATATACAGTATAGAGGGAGGTGTACAGTACAGTATAGAGGGAGGTGTACAGTACAGTATAGAGGGAGGTCTACAGTACAGTAGAGAGCGGCACAGGGTATAGTATAGAGGGAGATATACAGTATAGAGGGAGGTGTACAGTACAGTATAGAGGGAGGTGTACAGTACAGTATAGAGGGAGGTCTACAGTACAGTAGAGAGCGGCACAGGGTATAGTATAGAGGGAGATATACAGTATAGAGGGAGGTACAGAGTACAGTATAGAGGGAGGTGTACAGTACAGTATAGAGGGAGGTGTACAGTACAGTATAGAGGGAGGTGTACAATACAGTACAGTATAGAGGGAAGTGTACAGTACAGTATAGAGGGAAGTGTACAGTACAGTATAGAGAGAGGCACAGGGTATAGTATAGAGGGAGGTGTACAGTATGGTATAGAGGGAAGAGTACAATACAGTACGGTACAGAGGAAGGTGTACAGTACAGTATAGAGAGAGGCACAGGGTATAGTATAGAGGGAGGTGTACAGTACAGTATAGAGGGAATTGTACAATACAGTACGGTATAGAGGGAGGTGTACAGTATAGAGGGAGGTGTACAGTATAGAGGGAGGTGTACAGTACAGTATAGAGGGAGGTGTACAGTATAGAGGGAGATGTACAGTATAGAGGGAGGTGTACATTACAGTATAGAGGGATGTGTACAATACAGTACGGTATAGAGGGAGGTGTACAGTATAGAGGGAGATGTACAGTATAGAGAGAGGTGTACAGTACGGTATAGAGGGAGGTGTACAGTATAGAGGGAGGTGTACAGTACAGTATAGAGGGAGGTGTACAGTACAGTATAGAGGGAGGTGTACAGTACATTACAGAGGGAGGTGTACAGTACATTACAGAGGGAGGTGTACAGTACATTACAGAGGGAGGTGTACAGTACATTACAGAGGGAGGTGTACAGTACATTACAGAGGGAGGTGTACAGTACAGTACAGAGGGAGGTGTACAGTACAGTACAGAGGGAGGTGTACAGTACAGAGGGAGGTGTACAGTACAGTACAGAGGGAGATGTACAGTACAGAGGGAGATGTACAGTACAGAGGGAGATGTACAGTACAGAGGGAGGTGTACAGTACAGTATAGAGGGAGGTGTACAGTACAGTATAGAGGGAGGTGTACAGTAGAGAGAGCAGCACAGGGTATAGTATAGAGGGAGATATACAGTATAGAGGGAGGTGTACAATACAGTACAATATAGAGGGAGGTGTACAGTACAGAGGGAGGTGTACAGTACAGTATAGAGGGAGGTGTACAGTACAGTTTAGAGGAAGGTGTACAGTACAGTTTAGAGGGAGGTGTACAGTACAGTATAGAGGGAGATGTACAGTACATTACAGAGGGAGGTGTACAGTACATTACAGAGGGAGGCGTACAGTATAGAGGGAGGCGTACAGTATAGAGGGAGATGTACAGTATAGAGTGAGGTGTACATTACAGTATAAAGGGAGGTGTACAGTACAGTCCGGTATAGAGGGAGATGTACAGTACAGAGGGAGGTGTACAGTACAGAGGTAGGTGTACAGTACAGTACAGAGGAAGGTGTACAGTACAGTGGGAGGTGTACAGTATAGTATAGAGGGAGGTGTACAGTATAGTATAGAGGGAGGCGTACAGTATAGTATAGAGGGAGGCGTACAGTACAGTATAGTATAGAGGGAGGTGTACAGTAGGTGTACAGTACAGAGGGAGGTGCACAGTATAGTATAGAGGGAGGTGTACAGTACAGAGGGAGGTGTACAGTATAGTATAGAGGGGGTGTACAGTACAGTATAGAGGGAGGTGTACAGTACAGTACAGAGGGAGGTGTACAGTACAGTATAGAGGGGGTGTACAGTACAGTAGAGGGGGTGTACAGTACAGTACAGTATAGAGGGAGGTGTACAGTATAGAAGGAGGTGTACAGTATAGTACAGTATAGAAGGCGGTGTACAGTACAGTATAGTATAGAGGGAGATGTATAGTATAGAGGGAGGTGTACAGTATAGTATAGAGGGGGGTGTACAGTACAGAGGGGGGTGTACAGTACAGAGGGGGGTGTACAGTACAGCAGGAGGTGTACAGTATAGTACAGTATAGAAGGCGGTGTACAGTACAGTATAGTATAGAGGGAGATGTACAGTACAGAGGGAGGTGTACAGTATTGAGGGGGTGTACAGTACAGTATAGAAGGAGGTGTACAGTATAGAAGGAGGTGTACAGTATAGAGGGAGGTGTACAGTACAGTATAGAGGGAGGTGTACAGTATAGTATAGAGGGAGATGTACAGTACAGAGGGAGGTGTACAGTACAGTATAGTGGGAGGTGTACAGTATAGAGGGAGGTGTACAGTACAGTATAGGAGGTGTACAGTACAGTACAGTATAGGAGGTGTACAGTACAGTATAGTATAGAGGGGGATGTACAGTACAGAGGGAGGTGTACAGTACAGAGGGAGGTGTACAGTACAGAGGGAGATGTACAGTACAGTATAGAGGGAGGTCTACAGTACAGTATAGAGGGAGGTGTACAGTACAGTATAGAGGAAGGTGTACAGTACAGTAGAGAGAGCGGCACAGGGTATAGTATAGAGGGAGATATACAGTATAGAGGGACGTACAGAGTACAGTATAGAGGGAGGTGTACAGTACAGTACAGAGGGAGGTGTACAGTATAGAGGGAGGTGTACAGTACAGTACAGAGGGAGATGTACAGTACAGTATAGAGGGAGATGTACAGTACAGTATAGTATAGAGGGAGATGTACAGTACAGAGGGAGGTGTACAGTACAGTACAGAGGGAGATGTACAGTACAGTATAAAGGGAGGTGTACAGTACAGTATAGAGGGAGGTGTACAGTACAGTATAGAGGGAGGTGTACAATACAGTATAGAGGGAGGTGTACATTACAGTATAGAGGGAGGTGTACAGTACAGTAGAGAGCGGCACAGGGTATAGAACAGAGGGAGATATACAGTATAGAGGGAGGTACAGAGTACAGTATAGAGGGAGGTGTACAGTACAGTAGAGAGAGTGGCACAGGGAATAGTATAGAGGGAGATATACAGTATAGAGGGACGTACAGAGTACAGTATAGAGGGAGGTGTACAGTACAGTACAGTATAGAGGGAGGTGTACAGTACAGTACAGAGGGAGGTGTACAGTACAGTATAGAGGGAGGTGTACAGTACAGTATAGAGGGAGGTGTACAGTATAGTATAGAGGGAGGTGTACAGTACAGAGGGAGGTGTACAGTACAGTACAGAGGGAGATGTACAGTACAGTATAGAGGGAGGTGTACAGTACAGGGGGAGGTGTACAGTATAGTATAGAGGAAGGTGTACAGCACAGTATAGAGGGAGGTGTACAGTATAGAGGGAGGTGTACATTACAGTATAGAGGGAGGTGTACAGTACAGTAGAGAGAGTGGCACATGGTATAGAATAGTGGGAGATATACAGTATAGAGGGAGGTACAGAGTACAGTATAGAGGGAGGTATACATTACAGTATAGAGGGAGGTGTACAGTACAGTATAGAGGGAGGTGTACAGTACAGTATAGAGGGAGGTGTACAGTACAGTATAGAGGGAGGTGTACAGTACAGAAGAGAGAGCGGCACAGGGAATAGTATAGAGGGAGATATACAGTATAGAGGGACGTACAGAGTACAGTATAGAGGGAGGTGTACAGTACAGTATAGAGGGAGGTGTACAGTACAGTACAGAGGGAGGTGTACAGTACAGTATAGAGGGAGATGTACAGTACAGTATAGAGGGAGGTACAAAGTACAGTATAGAGGGAGGTACAAAGTACAGTATAGAGGGGAATGTACAGTATAGAGGGAGGTGTACATTACAGTATAGAGGGAGGTGTACATTACAGTATAGAGGGAGGTGTACATTACAGTATAGAGGGAGGTGTACATTACAGTATAGAGGGAGGTGTACATTACAGTATAGAGGGAGGTGTACAGTACAGTATAGAGGGAGGTGTACAGTACAGTATAGAGGGAGGTGTACAGTACAGTATAGAGGGAGGTGCACAGTACAGTATAGAGGGAGGTGCACAGTACAGTATAGAGGGAGGAGCACAGTACAGTATAGAGGGAGGTGTACATTACAGTATAGAGGGAGGTGTACATTACAGTATAGAGGGAGGTACAAAGTACAGTATAGAGGGAGGTACAAAGTACAGTATAGAGGGGAATGTACAGTATAGA
Source organism: Pseudophryne corroboree (assembly GCF_028390025.1). Taxonomy (NCBI): domain Eukaryota; kingdom Metazoa; phylum Chordata; class Amphibia; order Anura; family Myobatrachidae; genus Pseudophryne; species Pseudophryne corroboree. Next base: position 2,384,242 of record NC_086444.1, read on the forward strand.
GGGAGGTGTACATTACAGTATAGAGGGAGGTGTACATTACAGTATAGAGGGAGGTACAGAGTACAGTATAGAGGGAGGTGTACAGTACAGTATAGAGGGAGGTGCACAGTACAGTATAGAGGGAGGTGCACAGTACAGTATAGAGGGAGGTGCACAGTACAGTACAGAGGGAGGTGTACAGTACAGTACAGAGGGAGGTGTACAGTACAGTATAGAGGGAGATGTACAGTATAGAGGGAGGTGTACAGTACAGTATAGAGGGAGGTGTACAGTACAGTATAGAGGGAGGTACAAAGTACAGTATAGAGGGAGGTGTACAGTATAGAGGGAGGTGTACAGTATAGAGGGAGGTGTACAGTACAGTATAGAGGGAGGTGTACAGTACAGTATAGAGGGAGGTGTACAGTATAGAGGGAGGTGTACAGTACAGTATAGAGGGAGGTGTACAGTACAGTATAGAGGGAGGTGTACAGTACAGTATAGAGGGAGGTGTACAGTACAGTATAGAGGGAGGTGTACAGTACAGTATAGAGGGAGGTGTACAGTATAGAGGGAGGTGTACAGTACAGTATAGAGGGAGGTGTACAGTATAGAGGGAGGTGTACAGTACAGTATAGAGGGAGGTGTACAGTACAGTATAGAGGGAGGTGTACAGTACAGTATAGAGGGAGGTGTACATTACAGTATAGAGGGAGGTGTACATTACAGTATAGAGGGAGGTGTACATTACAGTATAGAGGGAGGTGTACAGAGTACAGTATAGAGGGAGGTGTACAGAGTACAGTATAGAGGGAGGTGTACAGAGTACAGTATAGAGGGAGGTGTACAGTATAGTATAGAGGGAGGTGTACAGTACAGTATAGTATAGAGGGAGGTGTACAGTACAGTATAGAGGTAGATGTACAGTACAGTATAGAGGGAGGAGTACAGTACAGTATAGAGGGAGGAGTACAGTACAGTATAGAGGGAGGTGTACAGTACAGTATAGAGGGAGGTGTACAGTATAGTATAGAGGGAGGTGTACAGTATAGTATAGAGGGAGGTGTACAGTATAGTATAGAGGGAGGTGTACAGTATAGTATAGAGGGAGGTGTACAGTATAGTATAGAGGGAGGTGTACAGTATAGTATAGAGGGAGGTGTACAGTACAGTATAGAGGTAGATGTACAGTACAGTATAGAGGGAGGTGTACAGTACAGTATAGAGGGAGGAGTACAGTACAGTATAGAGGGAGGTGTACATAACAGTATAGAGGGAGGTGTACATTACAGTATAGAGGGAGGTGTACATTACAGTATAGAGGGAGGTACAAAGTACAGTATAGAGGGAGGTACAGAGTACAGTATAGAGGGAGGTAGTGAGAACTAGGCCAGTGGGCACACACACCAAGGTGAAGCTCTTTGGGGAAGCTGCCCAGCGCTTGATGTTGGTGAGGTTCCACTCCTGGATCACCTCCTTGGTCTTCTCATCCACTCGCATGACATATTCCTTGGTGATACCCAGAAGTCGTGGAACCAGCTTGTTCTTACCTTTCATTTTCTCCTGGAAGAAGACACGACATGGCAGCAGAATGACAAATTGTGGCACATGACTCTAATATCTACCTGTCCCGAAGGAGAAGCAGAGACAAAAGACAAAAGGCTCTGAGGGGTTTAATCATTGTATTTTTGAGCCAGCAGCTATAGCAATATGTACGAAACATGGCTCATCACACAGACGCTACACCAATGTGGGTGATTTACTGGAGCACCCCCCATTACTGCTGTATTCTGGTGCTCAGCACTGGCACACAGAGAGGAGCACCACCCATTACTGCTGTATTCTGGTGCTCTGCACTGGCACATAGAGAGGAGCACCCCCCATTACTGCTGTATTCTGGTGCTCTGCACTGGCACATAGAGAGGAGCACCCCCCATTACTGCTGTATTCTGGTGCTCAGCACTGGCACATAGAGAGGAGCACCCCCCCATTACTGCTGTATTCTAGTGCTCAGCACTGGCACATAGAGAGGAGCACCCCCCATTACTGCTGTATTCTGGTGCTCTGCACTGGCACATAGAGAGGAGCACCCCCCATTACTGCTGTATTCTGGTGCTCAGCACTGGCACATAGAGAGGAGCACCCCCCCCATTACTGCTGTATTCTAGTGCTCAGCACTGGCACATAGAGAGGAGCACCCCCCATTACTGCTGTATTCTAGTGCTCAGCACTGGCACACAGAGAGGAGCACCCCCCATTACTGCTGTATTCTGGTGCTCTGCACTGGCACATAGAGAGGAGCACCCCCCCATTACTGCTGTATTCTAGTGCTCAGCACTGGCACACAGAGAGGAGCACCCCCCATTACTGCTGTATTCTGGTGCTCTGCACTGGCACATAGAGAGGAGCACCCCCCCATTACTGCTGTATTCTGGTGCTCAGCACTGGCACATAGAGAGGAGCACCCCCCCCATTACTGCTGTATTCTAGTGCTCGGCACTGGCACATAGAGAGGAGCACCCCCCATTACTGCTGTATTCTGGTGCTCAGCACTGGCACATAGAGAGGAGCACCCCCCCATTACTGCTGTATTCTAGTGCTCGGCACTGGCACATAGAGAGGAGCACCACCATTACTGCTGTATTCTGGTGCTCTGCACTGGCACACAGAGAGGAGCACCCCCCATTACTGCTGTATTCTGGTGCTCTGCACTGGCACATAGAGAGGAGAACCCCCCCATTACTGCTGTATTCTAGTGCTCAGCACTGGCACATAGAGAGGAGCACCCCCCATTACTGCTGTATTCTGGTGCTCTGCACTGGCACACAGAGAGGAGCACCCCCCATTACTGCTGTATTCTGGTGCTCTGCACTGGCACATAGAGAGGAGCACCCCCCATTACTGCTGTATTCTGGTGCTCAGCACTGGCACATAGAGAGGAGCACCCCCCCATTACTGCTGTATTCTAGTGCTCAGCACTGGCACATAGAGAGGAGCACCCCCCATTACTGCTGTATTCTAGTGCTCAGCACTGGCACACAGAGAGGAGCACCCCCCATTACTGCTGTATTCTGGTGCTCTGCACTGGCACATAGAGAGGAGCACCCCCCCCATTACTGCTGTATTCTAGTGCTCAGCACTGGCACATAGAGAGGAGCACCCCCCATTACTGCTGTATTCTGGTGCTCTGCACTGGCACATAGAGAGGAGCAGCACCCATTACTGCTGTATTCTGGTGCTCTGCACTGGCACATAGAGAGGAGCACCCCCCCCCCCCCCCCATTACTGCTGTATTCTAGTGCTCAGCACTGGCACATAGAGAGGAGCACCCCCCATTACTGCTGTATTCTGGTGCTCTGCACTGGCACATAGAGAGGAGCACCCCCCCATTACTGCTGTATTCTAGTGCTCAGCACTGGCACACAGAGAGGAGCACCCCCCATTACTGCTGTATTCTGGTGCTCTGCACTGGCACATAGAGAGGAGCACCCCCCCATTACTGCTGTATTCTGGTGCTCAGCACTGGCACATAGAGAGGAGCACCCCCCCATTACTGCTGTATTCTAGTGCTCGGCACTGGCACATAGAGAGGAGCACCCCCCATTACTGCTGTATTCTGGTGCTCAGCACTGGCACATAGAGAGGAGCACCCCCCCATTACTGCTGTATTCTAGTGCTCGGCACTGGCACATAGAGAGGAGCACCACCATTACTGCTGTATTCTGGTGCTCTGCACTGGCACATAGAGAGGAGCACCACCCATTACTGCTGTATTCTAGTGCTCGGCACTGGCACATAGAGAGGAGCACCACCATTACTGCTGTATACTGGTGCTCTGCACTGGCACATAGAGAGGAGCACCCCCCCATTACTGCTGTATTCTGGTGCTCTGCACTGGCACATAGAGAGGAGCAGCACCCATTACTGCTGTATTCTAGTGCTCGGCACTGGCACATAGAGAGGAGCACCCCCCATTACTGCTGTATCCTGGTGCTCTGCACTGGCACATAGAGAGGAGCAGCACCCATTACTACTGTATTCTGGTGCTCGGCACTGGCACATAGAGAGGAGCACCCCCCATTACTGCTGTATTCTGGTGCTCGGCACTGGCACATAGAGAGGAGCACCCCCCATTACTGCTGTATCCTGGTGCTCTGCACTGGCACATAGAGAGGAGCAGCACCCATTACTACTGTATTTTGGTGCTCGGCACTGGCACATAGAGAGGAGCACCCCCCATTACTGCTGTATTCTGGTGCTCAGCACTGGCACATAGAGAGAAGCACCCCCCATTACTGCTGTATTCTAGTGCTCGGCACTGGCACATAGAGAGGAGCACCCCCCATTACTGCTGTATTCTGGTGCTCAGCACTGGCACATAGAGAGGAGCACCCCCCAATTACTGCTGTATTCTAGTGCTCGGCACTGGCACATAGAGAGGAGCACCACCATTACTGCTGTATTCTGGTGCTCTGCACTGGCACATAGAGAGGAGCACCACCCATTACTGCTGTATTCTAGTGCTCGGCACTGGCACATAGAGAGGAGCACCCCCCATTACTGCTGTATCCTGGTGCTCTGCACTGGCACATAGAGAGGAGCAGCACCCATTACTACTGTATTCTGGTGCTCGGCACTGGCACATAGAGAGGAGCACCCCCCATTACTGCTGTATTCTGGTGCTCGGCACTGGCACATAGAGAGGAGCACCCCCCATTACTGCTGTATCCTGGTGCTCTGCACTGGCACATAGAGAGGAGCAGCACCCATTACTACTGTATTTTGGTGCTCGGCACTGGCACATAGAGAGGAGCACCCCCCATTACTGCTGTATTCTGGTGCTCAGCACTGGCACATAGAGAGGAGCACCCCCCATTACTGCTGTATTCTGGTGCTCTGTACTGGCACATAGAGAGGAGCACCCCCCATTACTGCTGTATTCTGGTGCTCTGCACTGGCACATAGAGAGGAGCACCCCCCATTACTGCTGTATCCTGGTGCTCTGCACTGGCACATAGAGAGGAGCAGCACCCATTACTGCTGTATTCTGGTGCTCTGCACTGGCACATAGAGAGGAGCACCCCCCATTACTGCTGTATCCTGGTGCTCTGCACTGGCACATAGAGAGGAGTAGCACCCATTACTGCTGTATTCTGGTGCTCTGCACTGGCACATAGAGAGGAGCACCCCCCCATTACTGCTGTATTATGGTGCTCTGCACTGGCACATAGAGAGGAGCAGCACCCATTACTGCTGTATTCTGGTGCTCTGCACTGGCACATAGAGAGGAGCAGCACCCATTACTACTGTATTCTGGAGCTCTGCACTGGCACATAGAGAGGAGCACCCCCCATTACTGCTGTATCCTGGTGCTCTGCACTGGCACATAGAGAGGAGCACCCCCCCATTACTGCTGTATTCTGGTGCTCAGCACTGGCACATAGAGAGGAGCAGCACCCATTACTGCTGTATTCTGGTGCTCTGCACTGGCACATAGAGAGGAGCACCCCCCATTACTGCTGTATCCTGGTGCTCTGCACTGGCACATAGGGAGGAGCACCCCCCATTACTGCTGTATCCTGGTGCTCTGCACTGGCACATAGAGAGGAGCAGCACCCATTACTGCTGTATTTTGGTGCTCTGCACTGGCACATAGAGAGGAGCACCCCCCCCATTACTGCTGTATTCTGGTGCTCTGCACTGGCACATATAGAGGAGCAGCACCCATTACTGCTGTATTCTGGTGCTCTGCACTGGCACATAGAGAGGAGCAGCACCCATTACTACTGTATTCTGGAGCTCTGCACTGGCACATAGAGAGGAGCACCCCCCATTACTGCTGTATCCTGGTGCTCTGCACTGGCACATAGGGAGGAGCACCCCCCATTACTGCTGTATCCTGGTGCTCTGCACTGGCACATAGAGAGGAGCAGCACCCATTACTGCTGTATTCTGGTGCTCTGCACTGGCACATAGAGAGGAGCACCCCCCATTACTGCTGTATCCTGGTGCTCTGCACTGGCACATAGAGAGGAGCAGCACCCATTACTGCTGTATTTTGGTGCTCTGCACTGGCACATAGAGAGGAGCACCCCCCCCATTACTGCTGTATTCTGGTGCTCTGCACTGGCACATAGAGAGGAGCACCCCCCATTACTGCTGTATCCTGGTGCTCTGCACTGGCACATAGAGAGGAGCACCCCCCATTACTGCTGTATCCTGGTGCTCGGCACTGGCACATAGAGAGGAGCACCCCCCATTACTGCTGTATCCTGGTGCTCTGCACTGGCACATAGAGAGGAGCACCACAATTACTGCTGTATTCTGGTGCTCGGCACTGGCACATAGAGAGGAGCACCCCCCATTACTGCTGTATCCTGGTGCTCTGCACTGGCATATAGAGAGGAGCAGCACCCATTACTGCTGTATTCTAGTGCTCGGCACTGGCAAATAGAGAGGAGCACCTCCCATTACTGCTGTATTCTGGTGCTCTGCACTGGCACATAGAGAGGAGCACCCCCCATTACTGCTGTATTCTGGTGCTCAGCACTGGCACATAGAGAGGAGCACCCCCCATTACTGCTGTATTCTGGTGCTCAGCACTGGCACATAGAGAGGAGCACCTCCCATTACTGCTGTATTCTAGTGCTCTGCACTGGCACATAGAGAGCAGCACCCCCCATTACTGCTGTATCCTGGTGCTCTGCACTGGCACATAGAGAGGAGCAGCACCCATTACTGCTGTATTCTGGTGCTCAGCACTGGCACATAGAGAGGAGCACCCCCCATTACTGCTGTATCCTGGTGCTCGGCACTGGCACATAGAGAGGAGCACCACCATTACTGCTGTATTCTGGCGCTCGGCACTGGCACATAGAGAGGAGCACCCCCCATTACTGCTGTATTCTGGTGCTCTGCACTGGCACATAGAGAGGAGCACCTCCCATTACTGCTGTATTCTGGTGCTCGGCACTGGCACATAGAGAGGAGCACCACCATTACTGCTGTATTCTGGCGCTCGGCACTGGCACATAGAGAGGAGCACCCCCCATTACTGCTGTATCCTGGTGCTCAGCACTGGCACATAGAGAGGAGCACCCCCCATTACTGCTGTATTCTAGTGCTCTGTACTGGCACATAGAGAGGAGCAGCACCCATTACTGCTGTATTCTGGTGCTCTGCACTGGCACATAGAGAGGAGCACCCCCCATTACTGCTGTATCCTGGTGCTCAGCACTGGCACATAGAGAGGAGCACCCCCCATTACTGCTGTATCCTGGTGCTCTGCACTGGCACATAGAGAGGAGCAGCACCCATTACTGCTGTATTCTGGTGCTCAGCACTGGCACATAGAGAGGAGCACCCCCCATTACTGCTGTATCCTGGTGCTCTGCACTGGCACATAGAGAGGAGCACCACCCATTACTGCTGTATTCTGGTGCTCAGCACTGGCACATAGAGAGGAGCACCACCATTACTGCTGTATTCTGGTGCTCGGCACTGGCACATAGAGAGGAGCACCCCCCATTACTGCTGTATTCTGGTGCTCTGCACTGGCACAGAGAGAGGAGCACCCCCCATTACTGCTGTATTCTAGTGCTCTGCACTGGCACAAAGAGAGGAGCACCCCCCCATTACTGCTGTATTCTGGTGCTCTGCACTGGCACAGAGAGAGGAGCAAAACCCATTACTGCTGTATTCTGGTGCTCTGCACTGGCACAGAGAGAGGAGCACCCCCCATTACTGCTGTATTCTAGTGCTCTGCACTGGCACATAGAGAGGAGCAGCACCCATTACTGCTGTATTCTGGTGCTCTGCACTGGCACATAGAGAGGAGCACCACCATTACTGCTGTATTCTGGTGCTCAGCACTGGCACATAGAGAGGAGCACCTCCCATTACTGCTGTATTCTGGTGCTCTGCACTGGCACATAGAGAGGAGCAGCACCCATTACTGCTGTATTCTGGTGCTCGGCACTGGCACATAGAGCGGAGCAGCACCCATTACTGCTGTATTCTGGTGCTCGGCACTGGCACATAGAGAGGAGCACCACCATTACTGCTGTATTCTGGTGCTCAGCACTGGCACATAGAGAGGAGCACACCTCCCATTACTGCTGTATTCTGGTGCTCTGCACTGGCACATATAGAGGAGCAGCACCCATTACTGCTGTATTCTGGTGCTCGGCACTGGCACATAGAGAGGAGCACCCCCCATTACTGCTGTATCCTGGTGCTCTGCACTGGCACATAGAGAGGAGCAGCACCCATTACTGCTGTATTCTGGTGCTCTGCACTGGCACATATAGAGGAGCACCCCCCATTACTGCTGTATCCTGGTGCTCTGCACTGGCACATAGAGAGGAGCACCCCCCATTACTGCTGTATTCTGGTGCTCGGCACTGGCACATAGAGAGGAGCACCCCCCATTACTGCTGTATCCTGGTGCTCTGCACTGGCACAGAGAAAGGAGCAGCACCCATTACTGCTGTATTCTGGTGCTCTGCCCTGGCACATAGAAAGGAGCAGCACCCATTACTGCTGTATTCTGGTGCTCTGCACTGGCACATAGAGATGAGCACCTCCCATTACTGCTGTATTCTGGTGCTCTGCACTGGCACATAGAAAGGAGCAGCACCCATTACTGCTGTATTCTGGTGCTCTGCACTGGCACATAGAGAGGAGCACCCCCCATTACTGCTGTATTCTGGTGCTCTGTACTGGCACATAGAGAGGAGCAAAACCCATTACTGCTGTATTCTGGTGCTCGGCACTGGCACATAGAGAGGAGCACCCCCCATTACTGCTGTATCCTGGTGCTCTGCACTGGCACATAGAGAGGAGCAGCACCCATTACTGCTGTATTCTGGTGCTCGGCACTGGCACATAGAGAGGAGCACCCCCCATTACTGCTGTATTCTGGTGCTCAGCACTGGCACATAGAGAGGAGCACCCCCCATTACTGCTGTATTCTGGTGCTCAGCACTGGCACATAGAGAGGAGCACCTCCCATTACTGCTGTATTCTGGTGCTCTGCACTGGCACATAGAGAGGAGCACCTCCCATTACTGCTGTATTCTGGTGCTCTGCACTGGCACATAGAGAGGAGCACCCCCCATTACTGCTGTATTCTGGTGCTCTGCACTGGCACATAGAGAGGAGCAGCACCCATTACTGCTGTATTCTGGTGCTCTGCACTGGCACATATAGAGGAGCACCCCCCATTACTGCTGTATCCTGGTGCTCTGCACTGGCACATAGAGAGGAGCAGCACCCATTACTGCTGTATTCTGGTGCTCTGCACTGGCACAGAGAGAGGAGCACCCCCCATTACTGCTGTATTCTAGTGCTCTGCACTGGCACATAGAGAGGAGCAGCACCCATTACTGCTGTATTCTGGTGCTCAGCACTGGCACATAGAGAGGAGCACCCCCCATTACTGCTGTATTCTGGTGCTCTGCACTGGCACATAGAGAGGAGCAGCACCCATTACTGCTGTATTCTGGTGCTCTGCACTGGCACATAGAGAGGAGCACCCCCCATTACTGCTGTATTCTGGTGCTCTGCACTGGCACATAGAGAGGAGCACCCCCATTACTGCTGTATTCTGGTGCTCTGCACTGGCATATAGAGAGGAGCACCCCCATTACTGCTGTATTCTGGTGCTCTGCACTGGCACATAGAGAGGAGCACCCCCCATTACTGCTGTATTCTGGTGCTCTGCACTGGCACATAGAGAGGAGCACCCCCCATTACTGCTGTATTCTGGTGCTCGGCACTGGCACATAGAGAGGAGCACCTCCCATTACTGCTGTATTCTGGTGCTCTGCACTGGCACATAGAGAGGAGCACCCCCCATTACTGCTGTATTCTGGTGCTCTGCACTGGCACAGAGAGGAGCACCCCCATAACTGCTGTATTCTGGTGCTCTGCACTGGCATATAGAGAGGAGCACCCCCATTACTGCTGTATTCTGGTGCTCTGCACTGGCACATAGAGAGGAGCACCCCACATTACTGCTGTATTCTGGTGCTCTGCACTGGCACATAGAGAGGAGCACCCCCCATTACTGCTGTATTCTGGTGCTCGGCACTGGCACATAGAGAGGAGCACCCCCCATTACTGCTGTATTCTGGTGCTCTGCACTGGCACATAGAGAGGAGCACCCCCATTACTGCTGTATTCTGGTGCTCTGCACTGGCATATAGAGAGGAGCACCCCCATTACTGCTGTATTCTGGTGCTCTGCACTGGCACATAGAGAGGAGCACCCCCCATTACTGCTGTATCCTGGTGCTCTGCACTGGCACATAGAGAGGAGCAGCACCCATTACTGCTGTATTCTGGTGCTCTGCACTGGCACATAGAGAGGAGCACCCCCCATTACTGCTGTATTCTGGTGCTCGGCACTGGCATATAGAGAGGAGCACCACCATTACTGCTGTATTCTGGTGCTCTGCACTGGCACATAGAGAGGAGCACCCCCCATTACTGCTGTATTCTGGTGCTCTGCACTGGCACATAGAGAGGAGCACCCCCCCATTACTGCTGTATTCTAGTGCTCAGCACTGGCACATAGAGAGGAGCACCACCATTACTGCTGTATCCTGGTGCTCTGCACTGGCACATAGAGAGGAGCACCACCATTACTGCTGTATCCTGGTGCTCTGCACTGGCACATAGAGAGGAGCACCCCCCATTACTGCTGTATTCTGGTGCTCTGCACTGGCACATAGAGAGGAGCACCCCCCATTACTGCTGTATTCTGGTGCTCTGCACTGGCACATAGAGAGGAGCACCCCCCCATTACTGCTGTATTCTAGTGCTCAGCACTGGCACACAGAGAGGAGCACCCCCCATTACTGCTGTATTCTGGTGCTCGGCACTGGCACACAGAGAGGAGCACCCCCCATTACTGCTGTATTCTGGTGCTCTGCACTGGCACATAGAGAGGAGCGCCCCCCCATTACTGCTGTATCCTGGTGCTCTGCACTGGCACATAGAGAGGAGCACCCCCCATTACTGCTGTATTCTGGTGCTCTGCACTGGCACATAGAGAGGAGCACCCCCCATTACTGCTGTATTCTGGTGCTCTGCACTGGCACATAGAGAGGAGCACCCCCCATTACTGCTGTATTCTGGTGCTCGGCACTGGCACATAGAGAGGAGCACCTCCCATTACTGCTGTATTCTGGTGCTCTGCACTGGCACATAGAGAGGAGCACCCCCCATTACTGCTGTATTCTGGTGCTCTGCACTGGCACATAGAGAGGAGCACCCCCATTACTGCTGTATTCTGGTGCTCTGCACTGGCATATAGAGAGGAGCACCCCCATTACTGCTGTATTCTGGTGCTCAGCACTGGCACATAGAGAGGAGCACCCCCCATTACTGCTGTATTCTAGTGCTCAGCACTGGCACATAGAGAGGAGCACCACCATTACTGCTGTATTCTGGTGCTCAGCACTGGCACATAGAGAGGAGCACCCCCCCATTACTGCTGTATTCTGGTGCTCTGCACTGGCACATAGAGAGGAGCATCCCCCATTACTGCTGTATTCTGGTGCTCTGCACTGGCACATAGAGAGGAGCACCCCCCATTACTGCTGTATCCTGGTGCTCTGCACTGGCACATAGAGAGGAGCAGCACCCATTACTGCTGTATTCTGGTGCTCTGCACTGGCACATAGAGAGGAGCACCCCCCATTACTGCTGTATTCTGGTGCTCGGCACTGGCATATAGAGAGGAGCACCACCATTACTGCTGTATTCTGGTGCTCTGCACTGGCACATAGAGAGGAGCACCCCCCATTACTGCTGTATTCTGGTGCTCTGCACTGGCACATAGAGAGGAGCACCACCATTACTGCTGTATTCTGGTGCTCTGCACTGGCACATAGAGAGGAGCACCCCCCATTACTGCTGTATTCTGGTGCTCTGCACTGGCACATAGAGAGGAGCACCCCCCCATTACTGCTGTATTCTAGTGCTCAGCACTGGCACACAGAGAGGAGCACCCCCCATTACTGCTGTATTCTGGTGCTCTGCACTGGCACATAGAGAGGAGCAGCACCCATTACTACTGTATTCTGGTGCTCTGCACTGGCACATAGAGAGGAGCACCACCATTACTGCTGTATCCTGGTGCTCTGCACTGGCACATAGAGAGGAGCACCACCATTACTGCTGTATCCTGGTGCTCTGCACTGGCACATAGAGAGGAGCACCCCCCATTACTGCTGTATTCTGGTGCTCTGCACTGGCACATAGAGAGGAGCACCACCATTACTGCTGTATCCTGGTGCTCTGCACTGGCACATAGAGAGGAGCACCACCATTACTGCTGTATCCTGGTGCTCTGCACTGGCACATAGAGAGGAGCACCACCATTACTGCTGTATCCTGGTGCTCTGCACTGGCACATAGAGAGGAGCACCCCCCATTACTGCTGTATTCTGGTGCTCTGCACTGGCACATAGAGAGGAGCACCCCCCATTACTGCTGTATTCTGGTGCTCTGCACTGGCACATAGAGAGGAGCACCCCCCATTACTGCTGTATCCTGGTGCTCAGCACTGGCACATAGAGAGGAGCACCCCCCATTACTGCTGTATTCTGGTGCTCTGCACTGGCACATAGAGAGGAGCACCCCCCCATTACTGCTGTATTCTGGTGCTCTGCACTGGCACATAGAGAGGAGCACCCCCCCATTACTGCTGTATTCTGGTGCTCTGCACTGGCACATAGAGAGGAGCACCCCCCATTACTGCTGTATTCTGGTGCTCTGCACTGGCACATAGAGAGGAGCACCACCATTACTGCTGTATCCTGGTGCTCTGCACTGGCACATAGAGAGGAGCACCACCATTACTGCTGTATCCTGGTGCTCTGCACTGGCACATAGAGAGGAGCACCACCATTACTGCTGTATCCTGGTGCTCTGCACTGGCACATAGAGAGGAGCACCCCCATTACTGCTGTATCCTGGTGCTCTGCACTGGCACATAGAGAGGAGCACCCCCCATTACTGCTGTATTCTGGTGCTCTGCACTGGCACATAGAGAGGAGCACCCCCCATTACTGCTGTATTCTGGTGCTCTGCACTGGCACATAGAGAGGAGCACCCCCCATTACTGCTGTATCCTGGTGCTCGGCACTGGCACACAGAGAGGAGCAGCACCCATTACTGCTGTATCCTGGTGCTCTGCACTGGCACATAGAGAGGAGCACCCCCCATTACTGCTGTATCCTGGTGCTCTGCACTGGCACATAGAGAGGAGCACCACCATTACTGCTGTATCCTGGTGCTCTGCACTGGCACATAGAGAGGAGCACCCCCCATTACTGCTGTATTCTGGTGCTCTGCACTGGCACATAGAGAGGAGCACCCCCCATTACTGCTGTATTCTGGTGCTCTGCACTGGCACATAGAGAGGAGCACCCCCCATTACTGCTGTATCCTGGTGCTCGGCACTGGCACACAGAGAGGAGCAGCACCCATTACTGCTGTATTCTGGTGCTCTGCACTGGCACATAGAGAGGAGCACCCCCCATTACTGCTGTATTCTGGTGCTCTGCACTGGCACATAGAGAGGAGCACCCCCCCATTACTGCTGTATCCTGGTGCTCGGCACTGGCACATAGAGAGGAGCACCCCCCATTACTGCTGTATCCTGGTGCTCTGCACTGGCACATAGAGAGGAGCACCCCCTATTACTGCTGTATCCTGGTGCTCGGCACTGGCACATAGAGAGGAGCACCCCCCATTACTGCTGTATTCTGGTGCTCTGCACTGGCACATAGAGAGGAGCAGCACCCATTACTACTGTATTCTGGTGCTCGGCACTGGCACATAGAGAGGAGCAGCACCCATTACTGCTGTATTCTGGTGCTCGGCACTGGCACATAGAGAGGAGCACCCCCCATTACTGCTGTATTCTAGTGCTCTGCACTGGCACATAGAGAGGAGCACCCCCTATTACTGCTGTATCCTGGTGCTCTGCACTGGCACATAGAGAGGAGCACCCCCTATTACTGCTGTATTCTGGTGCTCAGCACTGGCACATAGAGAGGAGCGCCCCCATTACCATTGAATACTGGTGTTTCCCGGCAATAGTCCCTGGAGACATAGCCGATGCTTATGGTGCGGTCACGGGTCACTGACCAGCGTCCTATAACTCAGGGGTGGGTCTGTGTTTCCTCACTCACCACACAATACACAGTAGTAAGTATACGGCTCCCCTGTCTGTGACTAATATAGGCGGCAAGTTATGATGGGTGGATGTGATTTACCACACCGATAATACACAGCGGATCCACACACAGTCGTCACTAGGGGGGAAGCAATTCCCAGCTTCAGCTGCACACTGGTCTCCGCCACTGGGTGCTGCACGGTAAGATGTAAGAGGCTACAGCAGGAGACCGTTCCAGCAGCACAGACCGCCATTGCTCGTCACTGACCACCCCAAGTCTCTGTACAGTTCCCCCAAACCCCCACACACTCCTCACCTTCACCAAGAAGAAGGAGACGCCGTACGTCTTCAGAGATCTCGCCAACTTCACGTACCGAGCCTTGGCTTCTATTTCACTCATATTGCCGCACTGCTTGTGGGACTGCCGAGAGGGACAATGTGTTATATTACACACTATACACAGCCCAACAATTCACACTGTACACAAACCGACATTACAAACAGCTTAACACTACACACTATATATAGTATGACACAAAATACACATTTCTCTGCATCATTCTATATTACACTATACACACACACTACACACATTCCTCTGCCTCATCCTATATTACACTATATACACACACACACTACACACATTCCTCTGCCTCATCCTATATTACACTATACACACACACTACACATATTCCTCTGCCTCATCCTATATTACACTATACACACACACTACACATATTCCTCTGCCTCATCCTATATTACACTATACACACACTACACACATTCCTCTGCCTCATCCTATATTACACTATACACACACACTACACACATTCCTCTGCCTCATCCTATATTACACTATACACACATTCCTCTGCCTCATCCTATATTACACTATACACACTACACACATTCCTCTGCCTCATCCTATATTACACTATACACACACTACACACATTCCTCTGCCTCATCCTATATTACACTATATACACACTACACACATTCCTCTGCCTCATCCTATATTACACTACACACATTCCTCTGCCTCATCCTATATTACACTATATACACACTACACACATTCCTCTGCCTCTTCCTATATTACACTATATACACACTACACACATTCCTCTGCCTCATCCTATATTACACTATACACACACTACACACATTCCTCTGCCTAATCCTATATTACACTATACACACACTACACACATTCATCTGCCTCATCCTATATTACACTATACACACACTACACACATTCCTCTGCCTCATCCTATATTACACTATACACACATTCCTCTGCCTCATCCTATATTACACTATATACACATTCCTCTGCCTCATCCTATATTACACTATACACACACTACACACATTCCTATGCCTCATCCTATATTACACTATACACACTACACACATTCCTCTGCCTCATCCTATATTACACTACATACACACACTATACACATTCCTCTGCCTCATCCTATATTACACTATATACACACTACACACATTCCTCTGCCTCATCCTATATTACACTATACACACACTACACACATTCCTCTGCTTAATCCTATATTACACTATATACACTACACACATTCCTCTGCCTCATCCTATATTACACTATACACACACACTACACACATTCCTCTGCCTCATCCTATATTACACTATACACACACTATACACATTCCTCTGCCTCATCCTATATTACACTATACACACACTACACACATTCCTCTGCCTCATCCTATATTACACTATATACACACTACACACATTCCTCTGCCTCATCCTATATTACACTATACACACACTACACACATTCCTCTGCTTAATCCTATATTACACTATATACACTACACACATTCCTCTGCCTCATCCTATATTACACTATATACACACTACACACATTCCTCTGCCTCATCCTATATTACACTATACACACACACTACACACATTCCTCTGCCTCATCCTATATTACACTATACACACACATTCCTCTGCCCCATCCTATATTACACTATACGCACACTACACACATCCCTCTGCCTCATCCTATATTACACTATACACACACTACACACATTCCTCTGCCTCATCCTATATTACACTATACACACACATTCCTCAGCCCCATCCTATATTACACTATACGCACACTACACACATCCCTTTGCCTCATCCTATATTACACTATACACACACACTACACACATTCCTCTGCCTCATCCTATATTACACTATACACACACTACACACATTCCTCTGCCTCATCCTATATTACACTATACACACTACACACATTCCTCTGCCTCATCCTATATTACACTACATACACACACTACACACATTCCTCTGCCTCATCCCATATTACACTATATACACACTACACACATTCCTCTGCCTCATCCTATATTACACTATATACACACACTACACACAATCCTCTGCCTCCTCCTATATTACACTATACACACTACACACATTCCTCTGTCTCCTCCTATATTACACTATACACACACTACACACATTCCTCTGCCTCATCCTATATTACACTATACACACACTACACACATTCCTGTGCCTCATCCTATATTACACTATACACACTACACACATTCCTCTGCCTAATCCTATATTACACTATATACACACACTACACACATTCCTCTGCCTCATCCCATATTACACTATACACACACTACACACATTCCTCTGCCTCATCCTATATTACACTATATACACATTCCTCTGCCTCATCCTATATTACACTATACACACACTACACACATTCCTCTGCCTCATCCTATATTACACTATACACACTACACACATTCCTCTGCCTCATCCTATATTACACTACATACACACACTACACACATTCCTCTGCCTCATCCCATATTACACTATATACACACACTACACACATTCCTCTGCCTCATCCTATATTACACTATATACACACACTACACACAATCCTCTGCCTCCTCCTATATTACACTATACACACTACACACATTCCTCTGTCTCCTCCTATATTACACTATACACACACTACACACATTCCTCTGCCTCATCCTATATTACACTATACACACACTACACACATTCCTCTGCCTCCTCCTATATTACACTATACACACTACACACATTCCTCTGCCTAATCCTATATTACACTATACACATTCCTCTGCCTCATCCTATATTACACTAAACACACACTACACACATTCCTCTGCTTATCCTATATTACACTATATACACACTACACACATTCCTCTGCCTCATCCTATATTACACTATGCACACACTACACACATTCCTCTGCCTCATCCTATATTACACTATGCACACACTACACACATTCCTCTGCCTCATCCTATATTACACTATACACACACTACACACATTCCTCTGCCTCATCCTATATTACACTATACACACACTACACACATTCCTCTGCCTCATCCTATATTACACTATACACACACTACACACATTCCTCTGCCTCATCCTATATTACACTATACACACACTACACACATTCCTCTGCCTCATCCTATATTACACTATATACACACACTACACACATTACTCTGCCTCATCCTATATTACACTATACACACATTCCTCTGCCTCATCCTATATTACACTATACACACACTACACACATTCCTCTGCCTCATCCTATATTACACTATACACACACTACACACATTCCTCTGCCTCATCCTATATTACACTATACACACACACTACACACATTCCTCTGCCTCATCCTATATTACACTATATACACACTACACACATTCCTCTGCCTCATCATATATTACACTATATACACACTACACACATTCCTCTGCATCATCCTATATTACACTATACACACTACACACATTCCTCTGCCTCATCCTATATTACACTATACGCACATTCCTCTGCCTCATCCTATATTACACTATATACACACACTACACACATTCCTCTGCCTCATCCCATATTACACTATATACACACTACACACATTCCTCTGCCTCATCCTATATTACACTATATACACACACACACATTCCTTTGCCTCATCCTATATTACACTATATATACACACACTACACACATTCCTCTACCTCATCCTATATTACACTATATAGGATGAGGCAGAGGAATGTGTGTAGTGTGTATAGTGTAATATAGGATGAGGCAGAGGAATGTGAGGAATGTGTGTAGTGTGTATAGTGTAATATAGGATTAGGCAGAGGAATGTGTGTAGTGTGTGTATAGTGTAATATAGGATGAGGCAGAGGAAAGTGTGTAGTGTGTGTGTATAGTGTAATATAGGATTAGGCAGAGGAATGTGTGTAGTGTGTGTATAGTGTAATATAGGATGAGGCAGAGGAATGTGTGTAGTGTGTGTGTATAGTGTAATATAGGATGAGGCAGAGGAATGTGTGTAGTGTGTTTATAGTGTAATATAGGATGAGGCAGAGGAATGTGTGTAGTGTGTGTATAGTGTAATATAGGAGGAGGCAGAGGAATGTGTGTAGTGTAATATAGGATGAGGCAGAGGAATGTGTGTAGTGTGTATATAGTGTAATATAGGATGAGGCAGAGGAATGTGTGTATTACACTATACACACACTACACACATTCCTCTGCCTCATCCTATATTACAGTATATACACACTACACACATTCCTCTGCCTCATCCTATATTACACTATATACGCACTACACACATTCCTCTGCCTCATCCTATATTACACTATACACACACACACTACACACATTCCTCTGCCTCATCCTATATTAAACTATACACATTCCTCTGCCTCATCCTATATTACACTATACACACACACTACACACATTCCTCTGCCTCATCCTATATTACACTATACACAAACTACACACATTCCTCTGCCTCATCCTATATTACACTATACACACACTACACACATTCCTCTGCCTCATCCTATATTACACTATACACACACTACACACATTCCTCTGCCTCATCCTATATTACACTATATACACACACTACACACATTCCTCTGCCTAATCCTATATTACACTATATACACACTACACACATTCCTCTGCCTCATCCTATATTACACTATACACACTACACACATTCCTCTGCCTCATCCTATATTACACTATACACACACTACACACATTCCTCTGTCTCATCCTATATTACACTATATACACACACTACACACATTCCTCTGCCTCATCCTATATTACACTATACACACACTACACACATTCCTCTGCCTCATCCTATATTACACTATACACACTACATACATTCCTCTGCCTCATCCTATATTACACTATACACACATTCCTCTGCCTCATCCTATATTACACTATACACACATTCCTCTGCCTCATCCTATATTACACTATACACACTACATACATTCCTCTGCCTCATCCTATATTACACTATACACACATTCCTCTGCCTCATCCTATATTACACTATACACATTCCTCTGCCTCATCCTATATTACACTATACACACACTACACACATTTCTCTGCCTCATCCTATATTACACTATACACACTACACACATTCCTCTGCCTCATCCTATATTACACTATACGCACACTACACACATTCCTCTACCTCATCCTATATTACACTATACACACACTACACACATTCCTCTGCCTCATCCTATATTACACTATACACACTACACACATTCCTCTGCCTCATCCTATATTACACTATACGCACACAACACACATTCCTCTGCCTCATCCTATATTACACTATATACACACACTACACACATTCCTCTGCCTCATCCCATATTACACTATATACACACACTACACACATTCCTCTGCCTCATCCTATATTACACTATACACACACACTACACACATTCCTCTGCCTCATCCTATATTACACTATACACACACACTACACACATTCCTCTGCCTAATCCTATATTACACTATATACACACACTACACACATTCCTCTGTCTCATCCTATATTACACTATACACACATTCCTCTGCCTCATCCTATATTACACTATACACACATTCCTCTGTCTCATCCTATATTACACTATACACACACTACACACATTCCTCTGCCTCATCCTATATTACACTATACACACACTACACACATTCCTCTGCCTCATCCTATATTACACTATACACACACTACACACATTCCTCTGCCTCATCCTATATTACACTATATACACACTACACACATTCCTCTGCTTCATCCTATATTACACTATACACACACTACACACATTCCTCTGCTTAATCCTATATTACACTATATACACTACACACATTCCTCTGCCTCATCCTATATTACACTATATACACACTACACACATTCCTCTGCCTCATCCTATATTACACTATACACACACACACACTACACACATTCCTCTGCCTCATCCTATATTACACTATACACACACATTCCTCTGCCCCATCCTATATTACACTATACGCACACTACACACATCCCTCTGCCTCATCCTATATTACACTATACACACACTACACACATTCCTCTGCCTCATCCTATATTACACTATACACACATTTATCTGCCTCATCCTATATTACACTATACACACACACTACACACATTCCTCTGTCTCATCCTATATTACACTATATACACACACACACTACACACATTCCTCTGCCTTATCCTATATTACACTATATACACACTACACACATTCCTCTGACTCATCCTATATTACACTATACACACATTCCTCTGCCTCATCCTATATTACACTATATACACACACTACACACATTCCTCTGCCTCATCCTATATTACACTATATACACACTACACACATTCCTCTGCCTCATCCTATATTACACTATACACACACACTACACACATTCCTCTGCCTCATCCTATATTACACTATACACACACTACACACATTCCTCTGCCTCATCCTATATTACACTATACACACACTACACACATTCCTCTGCCTCATCCTATATTACACTATACACACACTACACACATTCCTCTGCCTCATCCTATATTACACTATATACACACTACACACATTCCTCTGCCTCATCCTATATTACACTATACACACATTCCTCTGCCTCATCCTATATTACACTATACACACACTACACACATTCCTCTGCCTCATCCTATATTACACTATATACACACTACACACATTCCTCTGCCTCATCCTATATTACACTATACACACATTCCTCTGCCTCATCCTATATTACACTATATACACACACTACACACATTCCTCTGCCTCATCCTATATTACACTATACACACATTCCTCTGCCTCATCCTATATTACACTATACACACATTCCTCTGTCTCATCCTATATTACACTATACACACACTACACACATTCCTCTGCCTCATCCTATATTACACTATACACACACTACACACATTCCTCTGCCTCATCCTATATTACACTATACACACACTACACACATTCCTCTGCCTCATCCTATATTACACTATATACACACTACACACATTCCTCTGCTTCATCCTATATTACACTATACACACACTACACACATTCCTCTGCTTAATCCTATATTACACTATATACACTACACACATTCCTCTGCCTCATCCTATATTACACTATATACACACTACACACATTCCTCTGCCTCATCCTATATTACACTATACACACACACACACTACACACATTCCTCTGCCTCATCCTATATTACACTATACACACACTACACACATTCCTCTGCCTCATCCTATATCACACTATACACACACTACACACATTCCTCTGCCTCATCCTATATTACACTATACACACACACACTACACACATTCCGCTGCCTCATCCTATATTACACTATGGCCCTCATTCTGAGTTGTTCGCTCGCAAGCTGCTTTTAGCAGCATTGCACACGCTAAGCCGCCGCCTACTGGGAGTGAATCTTAGCATCTTAAAATTGCGAACGAAAGATTCGCAATATTGCGATAAGACATCTCTGTGCAGTTTCTGAGTAGCTCCAGACTTACTCTGCCAGTGCGATCAGTTCAGTGCTTGTCGTTCCTGGTTTGACGTCACAAACACACCCAGCGTTCGCCCAGACACTCCTCCGTTTCTCCAGCCACTCCCGCGTTTTTCCCAGAAACGGTAGCGTTTTTTCCCACACGCCCCTAAAACGGCCTGTTTCCGCCCAGGAACACCCACTTCCTGTCAATCACATTACGATCACCAGAACGATGAAAAGACCGTGAGTAATATTCCTAACTGCTTAGCAAATTTACTTGGCGCAGTCGCAGTGCGAACATTGCGCATGCGCATTAAGTGGAAAATCGCTGCGATGCGAGGAAAATTACCGAGCGAACAACTCGGAATGACCACCAATACACACTACACACATTCCTCTGCCTCATGAACGGTACACCTGGGGGGGCGGACTCACCAGAAAGATCTTCCGTTCTCCTTTCTGCTTGATGTATTCCTTAGGCAGGAAATCCTTTAACCTGCAGGAACATGGCATCAGGATAGCATAATCAGTATACAGACATGTCAATCACTCATCTCTTCTCAGTCCTCCAATCTCAGCCACCTCTAATACTTTCCACACTCTCCTTTGCACACACCCCCCCCCCCCTCCTCTTCTCCCACCCTCCCTCACTGCACTGACTTTGCCTCCTTTTTCTCAAAAGTTGAGGCAATCCACCACGAAACCTCCTCCCATCTCCCCTTGGCAGCACCCCCTCCCCCACCACATAACATCCCTCCTTATGCTCCTTGCCGCCAACCACAGACAAAGAAGTCCACTCCCTCATCCTATCCACTCCCACTCTACCTGCCCCCTGGAACCCCTCCCACCTCCTCCGCTCCCTCTCCCCCACTGCCTGCTCCCACCTCGCTCACATCTTCAACCTCTCACTCTCTACCGGCCTCTTTCCCTCACCATTCAAACATGTTCTGATCTCACCTATTCTCAAAAAACCCAACCATGACCCTCCCTCACCCACTAGCTACCGTCCCATCTCTCTTCTCCCATATGCCTCCAAACTACTTCAGCGGCTGGGATTCAGCAGTCTCACCAGCTACCTCTCGGACCACTCCATCCTTGATCCTCTTCAATCTGTCTTTCACCAACTACACTGAGACTGCCCTGGTGAAAGTCACCAATGACCTGCTTTTCGACAGATCCAGGGGTCACTTCTCTCTGCTTATCCTCCTGGACCTCTCTCCTGCCTTCCAAACTGTGGATCATCCTCTCCTCCTCCGCACCCTCTCTAGCACTGCCCTTGCCTGGGTCACCTCTTACCTTGCTAACGGCTAATTCATGGTGTCTGCCTCTGGCTCCACCTCACACCCTTCTACCCTCCCTGTTGGTGTCCCCCAGGGTTCTGTCCTTGGATCCCTGCTCCTCTCCTTGTACACCTCTTGCCTGGGTGCGCTCATAAGCTCCTTCGGCCTCCAATACCTCCTCTCCTGCCTCTCTCCCTCTGTACTGTCTCGGGTATCCATCTCCTCCTGGATGTCTGAGCGCTCCCTGAAGCTCAACATGGACAAAACTGAACTCCTCATCTTTCTCCCATCCAGAGTCTCCACCACCCCAATATTTCTTTCGCTGTTGACAACACTATCATACTCTACAATACCCAACTCCACTGCCTGGGCGTCACTCTTGACTCCTCCCTCTCCAATTCTGTTGATTCCAGCTACGCAACATCGCTTGCATCAAGCGACTAAACTTATCATCCCCTCACTAGTCATCTCGCGGCTCGACTATTGCATCATTCTCCTCACTGGCCTCCCATTCTCCCATCTCACTTCACTCCGATCTGTTCTCAACTCCGCAGCTAGACTTATCTTCCTCTCCCGCCACTCCAGATCTGCCACTCCCCTCCGTCAAAACCTGCACTGGCTCCCATTCCCCTACAGAATCCTCTTCACACTCCGCACCCTCATATACAAGGTGCTCTCTAATTCCACTGCTCCCTACATCTCCAACCTCCTCTCCCGTCCGCCCACTACGGTCGGCCAATGACTGTTACCTCTTGTCTACCCTGGTCACTACATCCCATGCGTGAATCCAAGATTTTGCCCGCACTGCCCCCTGCACTGGAACAAGCTCACTAGACTCTCCCCGACCTTGTAAAGCTTCAAACGGGCACTGAAAACTCACCTGTTCATCAAATCCTACCCTTCCGCATAACCCAGTCTTGAGATCGCTCTACCATCCTCATGCCTTGGCCATCTTTGCCTCGCTTATTTCCTAACACCAGGCCACCTTCTGCTTGCTTGTACATCACGTCACCTATCTGTCTCCCTCTTCCTTTAGATTGTAAGCTCCTTGGAGCAGGGCCCTCTTCCCTCCTGTTCTCACAGTCCTCTTCTATCACACCTCAATTACAGCTCTCTCCTACTCAGTGACAGTCTATACATCTCCTCCTACTCAGCAACCATCTACGCATCTCCTCCTGCTCAGTGACTGTCCATACATCTCCTCCTGCTCAGTGACAGACTACACATCTCCTGCTATCCTCCTACTCAGCGACCGTCTATACATCTCCTCCTACTCAGTGACCGTCTATACATCTCCTCCTACTCAGTGACCGTCTGTCTATACATCTCCTCCTACTCAGTGACTGTCTATACATCTCCTCCTACTCAGTGACCGTCTATACATCTCCTCCTACTCAGCGACCATCTACGCATCTCCTCCTGCTCAGTGACTGTCCATACATCTCCTCCTGCTCAGCGACCGTCTATACATCTCCTGCTACTCAGTGACCGTCCATACATGTCCTCCTGCTCAGTGACCGTCCATACATCTCCTGCTACTCAGTGACCGTCTATACATCTCCTCCTACTCAGTGACCGTCTATACATCTCCTCCTGCTCAGTGACTGTCCATACATCTCCTCCTGCTCAGCGACCGTCTATACATCTCCTGCTACTCAGTGACCGTCCATACATGTCCTCCTGCTCAGTGACCGTCCATACATCTCCTGCTACTCAGTGACCGTCTATACATCTCCTCCTACTCAGTGACCGTCTATACATCTCCTCCTGCTCAGTGACCGTCTATACATCTCCTCCTGCTCAGTGACCGTCTATACATCTCCTCCTGCTCAGTGACCGTCTATACATCTCCTCCTGCTCAGTGACCGTCTATACATCTCCTCCTGCTCAGTGACCGTCTATACATCTCCTCCTGCTCAGCGACCGTCTATACATCTCCTCCTGCTCAGTAAACGTCTATACATCTCCTCCTGCTCAGTGACCGTCTATACATCTCCTCCTGCTCAGTGACCGTCTATACATCTCCTCCTGCTCAGCGACCGTCTATACATCTCCTCCTGCTCAGTAAACGTCTATACATCTCCTCCTGCTCAGTGACCGTCTATACATCTCCTCCTGCTCGGTGACCGTCTATACATCTCCTCCTGCTCAGTGACCGTCTATACATCTCCTCCTGCTCAGTGACCGTCTATACATCTCCTCCTGCTCAGTGACCGTCTAATACATCTCCTCCTGCTCAGCGACCGTCTATACATCTCCTCCTGCACAGTGACCGTCTATACATCTCCTCCTGCTCAGTAAACGTCTATACATCTCCTCCTGCTCAGTGACCGTCTATACATCTCCTCCTGCTCAGTGACCGTCTATACATCTCCTCCTGCTCAGTGACCGTCTATACATCTCCTCCTGCTCAGTGACCGTCTATACATCTCCTCCTGCTCAGTGACCGTCTATACATCTCCTCCTGCTCAGCGACCGTCTATACATCTCCTCCTACTCAGTGACCGTCTATACATCTCCTCCTGCTCAGTGACCGTCTATACATCTCCTCCTGCTCAGTGACCGTCTATACATCTCCTCCTGCTCAGTGACCGTCTATACATCTCCTCCTGCTCAGTGACCGTCTATACATCTCCTCCTACTCAGTGACCGTCTATACATCTCCTCCTGCTCAGTGACCGTCTATACATCTCCTCCTACTCAGTGACCGTCTATACATCTCCTCCTGTTCAGTGACCGTCTATACATCTCCTCCTGCTCAGTGACCGTCTATACATCTCCTCCTGCTCAGTGACCGTCTATACATCTCCTCCTGCTCAGTGACCGTCTATACATCTCCTCCTGCTCAGTGACCGTCTATACATCTCCTCCTGCTCAGCGACCGTCTATACATCTCCTCCTACTCAGTGACCGTCTATACATCTCCTCCTGCTCAGTGACCGTCTATACATCTCCTCCTGCTCAGTGACCGTCTATACATCTCCTCCTGCTCAGTGACCGTCTATACATCTCCTCCTGCTCAGTGACCGTCTATACATCTCCTCCTGCTCAGTGACCGTCTATACATCTCCTCCTACTCAGTGACCGTCTATACATCTCCACCTGCTCAGTGACCGTCTATACATCTCCTCCTACTCAGTGACCGTCTATACATCTCCTCCTGTTCAGTGACCGTCTATACATCTCCTCCTGTTCAGTGACCGTCTATACATCTCCTCCTGCTCAGTGACCGTCTATACATCTCCTCCTGCTCAGTGACCGTCTATACATCTCCTCCTGCTCAGTAAACGTCTATACATCTCCTCCTGCTCAGTGACCGTCTATACATCTCCTCCTGCTCGGTGACCGTCTATACTTCTCCTCCTGCTCGTTACTGTCTGTCTCTTCCAGTGGCTGCCCGCCCCCAGTTGTACGCTGATTACTCCTGTGCTTCCTGACATCCTGGCTGTATTGTGTCCTGAGAACTGCGCTGCTGATTGTTACCTGTGATGTAAAGTTCTGTATACCCTGTGTTGTTCTAATGTGTGTTTATGTACGGCGCTGCAAAACACTTGTGGCGCCTTATAAATAAACTGTAATAATAATAATAATATACCAGTATTCTGACACTGTACCAGGAGGGGTGGGTGCTATACTATAGGCATAATCTGTATATACATATGCAGATCATTTACATCACGCGGGACTGATACCACTGTAACAGCAATATGGCCACCGGAGAGCGGCAGGACTCGCCACGTTACATGTATGCCAGTACCAGTTACTCCCCCTCCATCCCCGGGGATACATGTATGGCAGTACCAGTTACTCCTCCTCCCCGGGGTTACATGTATGGCAGTACCAGTTACTCCCCCTCCATCCCCGGGGATACATGTATGGCAGTACCAGTCACTCCCCCTCCACGGGGTTACATGTATGCCAGTACCAGTTACTCCCCCTCCATCCCCAGGGTTACATGTATGGCAGTACCAGTTACTCCTCCTCCCCGGGGTTACATGTATGGCAGTACCAGTTACTCCCCCTCCATCCCCGGGGATACATGTATGGCAGTACCAGTCACTCCCCCTCCACGGGGTTACATGTATGCCAGTACCAGTTACTCCCCCTCCATCCCCGGGGTTACATGTATGGCAGTACCAGTTACTCCCCCTCCATCCCCGGGGATACATGTATGGCAGTACCAGTTACTCCCCCTCCATCCCCGGGGTTACATGTATGGCAGTACCAGTTACTCCTCCTCCCCGGGGTCACATGTATGGCAGTACCAGTTACTCCCACTCCGTCCCCGGGGTTACATGTATGGCAGTACCAGTTACTCCCCCTCCATCCCCAGGGTTACATGTATGGCAGTACCAGTTACTCCTCCTCCCCGGGGTCACATGTATGGCAGTACCAGTTACTCCCCCTCCCCGGGGTTACATGTATGGCAGTACCAGTTACTCCCCCTCCATCCCCGGGGATACATGTATGGCAGTACCAGTTACTCCCCCTCCATCCCCGGGGTTACATGTATGGCAGTACCAGTTACTCCTCCTCCCCGGGGTCACATGTATGGCAGTACCAGTTACTCCCCCTCCATCCCCGGGGATACATGTATGGCAGTACCAGTTACTCCCCCTCCATCCCCGGGGTTACATGTATGGCAGTACCAGTTACTCCTCCTCCCCGGGGTCACATGTATGGCAGTACCAGTTACTCCCCCTCCATCCCCGGGGATACATGTATGGCAGTACCAGTTACTCCCCCTCCATCCCCGGGGTTACATGTATGGCAGTACCAGTTACTCCCCCTCCATCCCCGGGGATACATGTATGCCAGTACCAGTTACTCCCCCTCCATCCCCGGGGATACATGTATGGCAGTACCAGTTACTACCCCTCCATCCCCGGGGATACATGTATGGCAGTACCAGTTACTCCCCCTCCATCCCCGGGGTTACATGTATGGCAGTACCAGTTACTCCTCCTCCCCGGGGTCACATGTATGGCAGTACCAGTTACTCCCCCTCCCCGGGGTTACATGTATGGCAGTACCAGTTACTCCCCCTCCATCCCCGGGGTTACATGTATGGCAGTACCAGTTACTCCCCCTCCATCCCCGGGGTTACATGTATGGCAGTACCAGTTACTCCCCCTCCATCCCCGGGGATACATGTATGCCAGTACCAGTTACTCCCCCTCCATCCCCGGGGATACATGTATGGCAGTACCAGTTACTACCCCTCCATCCCCGGGGATACATGTATGGCAGTACCAGTTACTCCCCCTCCATCCCCGGGGTTACATGTATGGCAGTACCAGTTACTCCCCCTCCATCCCCAGGGTTACATGTATGGCAGTACCAGTTACTCCCCCTCCATCCCCGGGGATACATGTATGGCAGTACCAGTTACTCCTCCTCCCCGGGGTTACATGTATGGCAGTACCAGTTACTCCCCCTCCATCCCCGGGGTTACATGTATGGCAGTACCAGTTACTCCCCCTCCATCCCCAGGGTTACATGTATGGCAGTACCAGTTACTCCCCCTCCCCAGGGTTACATGTATGGCAGTACCAGTTACTCCCCCTCCCCCACCAGGGTTACATGTATGGCATTACCCAGTTACTCCCCCTCCCCAGGGTTACATGTATGGCAGTACCAGTTACTCCCCGCCCCCAGGGTTACATGTATGGCAGTACCAGTTACTCCCCCTCCCCAGGGTTACATGTATGGCAGTACCAGTTACTCCCCGCCCCCAGGGCTACATGTATGGCAGTACCAGTTACTCCCCCTCCCCCCCTCCAGGGTTACATGTATGGCAGTACCAGTTACTCCCCCTCCCCAGGGTTACATGTATGGCAGTACCAGTTACTCCCCCTCACCCACCAGGGTTACATGTATGGCAGTACCAGTTACTCCCCCTCCCCAGGGTTACATGTATGGCAGTACCAGTTACTCCCCCTCCATCCCCAGGATTACATGATGGGAGTACCAGTTACTCCCCCTCCATCCCCAGGGTTACATGTATGGCAGTACCAGTTACTCCCCCTCCATCCCCAGGATTACATGATGGGAGTACCAGTTACTCCCCCTCCATCCCCAGGGTTACATGTATGGCAGTACCAGTTACTCCCCCTCCCCCACCAGGGTTACATGTATGGCAGTACCAGTTACTCCCCCTCCCCAGGGTTACATGTATGGCAGTACCAGTTACTCCCCCTCCCCCCCTCCAGGGTTACATGTATGGCAGTACCAGTTACTCCCCCTCCCCAGGGTTACATGTATGGCAGTACCAGTTACTCCCCGCCCCCAGGGCTACATGCCACTCACTCCAGGAATCCCGGCTTGTGCTTCATCTCATTGTGTGGTCCAAACTGCACCTGGCACTGGTATCCAGCAAACTCACAGGCCTTATCGAAGGAGACCGGGTGCGAGCCATTCAGAATGTCGTCCCGTGCCTGCAATAAGAAACGGTAGAGGACACTGCAAGGGCAATACATGTGTGTAAGAGGTAGGTATTAATGTGTGCACTGGTATGTACCTGAACATACAGCAGATTGAGTTGTACAGGGTCTCTAGAGTCCACGTTCTGGTCAGAATAGAAGAATTTGCGTCTCAGGAGAAGCGTTTCATTCTCATCTACTCCTTGTTCTCGCAGCGTCCTCCCAGGATCCAGCCAGTTCACTGCAAGAGACCAAACCAAGGGTTAGCAATGTATTAAGGGAAAGGTAGGGTATGTGGGTCAGTGATCAAGAGCACAATACTGAGCTACCCTAATGTGCCCCAACACCGGGCTCCGCTAATGTGCCCCAACCCCGGGCTCCGCTAATGTGCCCCAACCCCGGGCTCCGCTAATGTGCCCCAAGCCCGGGCTCCGCTAATGTGCCCCAAGCCCGGGCTCCGCTAATGTGCCCCAACCCCGGGGACCGCTAATGTGCCCCAACCCCGGGGACCGCTAATGTGCCCCAACCCCGGGGACCGCTAATGTGCACCAACCCCGGGCTCCGCTAATGTGCACCAACACCGGGCTCCGCTAATGTGCACCAACACCGGGCTCCGCTAATGTGCACCAACATCGGGCTCCGCTAATGTGCACCAACACCGGGCACCGCTAATAAAAAGAATAATTTTATTTATATAGCGCTCTTTCTCCAATAGGACTCAAGGCGCTTAACAAATACATAGCATAATAAAGTACAGAAAATAATGAAGTACAGAACAGATTTTCATAAAATACAGAAGCATGGAGATACTAAAGGGACATTATGGAAATGCTGAGTAAACAGGAAAGTCTGGAGTCTACTTTTGAAGGATTCTATAGTTGGGGCCTCTCGCACTGTGCGGGGAAGTAAGTTCCATAGAGTCAGAGCCGCATGACTAAAAGCTCGACCCCCCAGATGAGTTACAGGAGATTCTAGGTACTGCTAATAGTCCTTCATCTACAGATTGCAGTAATGGAGTGGGGCAGTATGGGGTCAGAAGCTGCTTCAGGTACCTTGGGCCCTGGTCATGTAATGCTTTGAAGCTCAGTAAGCCAATCTTGAAGATGATTCGCCATCTTACAGGCAGCCAGTGAAGGGAGTAGAGTATGGGTGTTATGTGGCTAGAACGGGGCTGGTTGGGTAACAGCCTGGCAGCTGTGACTTTTGCTGGGAGACCAAGGTAGAGGCCATTACAGTAGTCTAAACGAGATGATACAAATGCATGGATGACTTTTGGCAGAACATCTGAGGGAACAAGTGCTTGATTCAGGATATGTTCCTCAGGTGAAAGAATGAGGATTTGATTGTGGCTGATATCTGATGTTTAAAGTGTCAAGCCACCATCCAGGACAACGCCAAGATTCCGCACACGATCAGTGGTGTGTAATTCTGAATCCCCAAGTGGAAGTCCAGTTGGTTGGCTATGCTGCAGTCTTGTCCTTTGATGTTGCGGTCCTATAATAAGGACCTCTGTTTATCCGGGTTCAGTCGCAGCCAACTGGCGCTCATCCATTCCTGGAGCTCAGCTAGACCGACCTTAAGGGTTGTTATTGGGTTATCAGTGCCCGGAGCAAAGGACAAGTACAGTTGTGTATCATCTGCATAGCAGTGGTAGACTAGCCCAGACCATTCATTGTGCACAGGAGGTCTTGGCCAAGGCGTGAGAGCTCATCATCCACCCATGCATTGAAATCCCAGAGGATGAGCCATCTTTGATGTTCCAGATCCAGGCCAGCAACACTGTCTGCAATTTCTTGTAGAAATATCTTTCCATCTCCAGGGGGCCGGTAAATGAGAAGTACTCTGAAACCTTATCCTGTCGAACTCTGGGCAGCAATGCACTCGAATGAGCGAGTAATTTCAATAGGGTGGAAGCTAAATTTAAGGTCTTTTTTGAAGCAGATAGCAAAGTTAAAGGTAAGTCCTTAGATATTTAAGATGATTCATAGGTCAGTTGTGGAGAATTTAAGCTGTTTTATGGAGATGATCAGGAGCATGAAAAAGGTGAGGCAGCTATTTTGGGCGCCAGGACTGCTAAAAAAAATGTGCACCAACACAGGACTCCGCTAATGTGCACCAACACCAGGCTCCGCTAATGTGCACCAACACCAGGCTCCGCTAATGTGCACCAACAAAGAGCACTGCTAATGTGTAGAACGTAACGCTGGATAAAATCACTGCCTCGGACTAAAGCCCTGTAATTAGATTGCAAGCTTTGCACATATAACATGAGACTTACAACCTGATTGAGAAACACATGCAGCTACTGTTACATAGTCAATGACAGAGGGGGGGCATCGGGCAGAGCAGTCACAGTAACGCAATCTGTGTATACACTTTATAAACCTTCCATTGGTGACATATATTATGTATCGTGTGAATCCCAATTATTAGCTGGGATGCAAATGTAAAGTCTTCTAATAAGAGCATTGGCCCCACAAGGTATAACAGGTGGAACTTGTAGCGTCCTTCAGGGAAGTAACCATAATAACACTATGTAAAAAAAGGATTTTAATACCTACCGGTAAATCCTTTTCTCTTAGTCCGTAGAGGATGATGGGGATGCTTCAAGAACCATGGGGTATAGACTGGATCCGCAGGAGACATGGGCACAATATAAGACTTTGAATGGGTGTAAACTGGCTCCTCCCTCTATGCCCCTCCTCCAGACTCCAGTTATAGGAACTGTGTCCAGGGAGACGGACATTTCGAGGAAATGGATTAATTTAATTAATTTAAACTAAGGTGAGATACATACCATCTCACACCACTAACACGCCGTACAACATGGCATTCAACAACAACGCATGCAACGGCATGACCAACAACAGTCACAGATTAACTGAACTCAACGCAACATGAGCGTAACCATAACCAAACTGCAGATACAGCCCGCACTGGGACGGGCGCCCAGCATCCTCTACGGACTAAGAGAAAAGGATTTACCGGTAGGTATTAAAATCCTATTTTCTCATACGTCCTAGAGGATGCTGGGGATGCTTCAAGAACCATGGGGTTTATACCAAAGCTCTAGAACGGGCGGGAGAGTGCGGATGACTCTGCAGCACTGATTGACCAAACAAGAGGTCCTCCTCAGCCAGGGTATCAAACTTGTAGAACTTAGCAAAAGTGTGTGAACCCGACCAAGTAGCAGCTCGGCAAAGTTGTAATGCCGAGACTCCCCGGCCAGCTGCCCAGGATGAGCCCACCTTTCTGGTAGAATGGGCTTTCACCGATTTCGGTACAGGCAATCCTGCCGTAGAATGAGCCTGCTGAATCGTATTACAAATCAAGCGCGCAATAGTCTGTTTAGAAGCAGGAGCCCCAATCTTGTTGGGAGCCCACAGGACAAACAGAGCCTCTGTTTTCCTAATCTGTGCCGTTCTGGCGACATAGATCTTCAAAGCTCTGACCACATCGAGAGACCTTGACTCCGCCAAGGCGTCAGTAGCCACTGGCACCACAATAGGCTGGTTAACATGAAATGTTGAAACCACTTTTGGCAGAAATTGCTGACGAGTTCTCAACTCCGCACTATCAGCATGGAAAATCAAATAGGGGCTTTTGTGAGACAAAGCCGCCAACTCAGACACTGGCCTTGCAGACGCCAAGGCCAACAACATGACCACTTTCCAAGTAAGGAATTTTAACTCAACCTTGCGCAAAGGTTCAAACCAATGTGATTGCAAGAATTTCAACACCACATTAAGGTCCCATGGGGCCACCGGGGGCACAAAGGGAGGTTGGATGTGCAGCACGCCTTTTATGAAGGTCTGAACTTCTGAAAGGGAGGCCAATTCTTTTTGAAAAAAGATCGACAAGGCCGAAATCTGTACTTTAATTGAGCCTAACTTTAGGCCCACATCCACACCTGCTTATCAAACTTGCAGAACTTAGCAAAAGTGTGTGAACCCGACCAAGTAGCAGCTCGGCAAAGTTGTAATGCCGAGACTCCCCGGCCAGCTGCCCAGGATGAGCCCACCTTTCTGGTAGAATGGGCTTTCACCGATTTCGGTACAGGCAATCCTGCCGTAGAATGAGCCTGCTGAATCGTATTACAAATCAAGCGCGCAATAGTCTGCTTAGAAGCAGGAGCCCCAATCTTGTTGGGAGCCCACAGGACAAACAGAGCCTCTGTTTTCCTAATCTGTGCCGTTCTGGTGACATAGATCTTCAAAGCTCTGACCACATCGAGAGACCTTGACTCCGCCAAGGCGTCAGTAGCCACTGGCACCACAATAGGCTGGTTAACATGAAATGTTGAAACCACTTTTGGCAGAAATTGCTGACGAGTTCTCAACTCCGCACTATCAGCATGGAAAATCAAATAGGGGCTTTTGTGAGACAAAGCCGCCAACTCAGACACTGGCCTTGCAGACGCCAAGGCCAACAACATGACCACTTTCCAAGTAAGGAATTTTAACTCAACCTTGCGCAAAGGTTCAAACCAATGTGATTGCAAGAATTTCAACACCACATTAAGGTCCCATGGTGCCACTGGGGGCACAAAGGGAGGTTGGATGTGCAGCACGCCTTTTATGAAGGTCTGAACTTCTGAAAGGGAGGCCAATTCTTTTTGAAAAAAGATCGACAAGGCCGAAATCTGTACATTAATTGAGCCTAACTTTAGGCCCACATCCACACCTGCTTGTAGGAAATGGAGCAAACGCCCCAGGTGAAATTCTTCCATAGGAGCCTTCTTGGATTCACACCAAGACACATATTTTCTCCAAATACGGTGGTAATGCTCTGCCGTTACTTCTTTTCTAGCTTGAAGAAGTGTAGGAATGACTTCACTGGGAATACCCTTTCGGGCTAGGATTTGGCGTTCAACCGCCATGCCGTCAAACGCAGCCGCGGTAAGTCCTGATACGCGCACGGCCCCTGTTGTAACAGGTCCTCCCGAAGAGGAAGAGGCCAGGGATCTTCTATGAGCAACTCCTGAAGATCTGGATACCAGGCCCTTTTTGGCCAATCTGGAACAAAGAGGATTGCCTGAACCCTTGTCCTTCTTATAATTTTTATCACCTTTGGAATGAGTGGAAGCGGAGGGAACACATAGACCGACTGAAACACCCACGGTGTCACTAGGGCGTCCACCGCTATCGGTTGAGGGTCCCTTGACCTGGAACAATATCTCTGAAGTTTCTTGTTGAGGCGGGACGCCATCATGTCCACTTGAGGAACTCCCCAACGACTTGTCACTTCTGCAAAGACCTCTTGATGAAGACCCCACTCTCCTCCTGGATGAAGATCGTGTCTGCTGAGGAAGTCTGCTTCCCAGTTGTCCACTCCTGGAATGAAGACCGCTGCCAGAGCGCTGGCATGTCTTTCTGCCCAGCGAAGAATCTTTGTGGCCTCGGCCATCGCCGCTCTGCTCTTTGTTCCGCCTTGGCGGTTTATTTACGCCACTGCTGTCACGTTGTCTGACTGAATCAAGACCGGCAGACCTCGAAAATGATGTTCTGCTTGCAGTATGCCGTTGTGCATGGCTCTTAATTCCAGAATGTTTATGTGTAGACAAGCTTCCTGGCTCGACCACTTTCCCTGAAAGTTTCTTCCCTGTGTGACTGCTCCCCAGCCTCGGAGGCTTGCATCCGTGGTCACCAGGATCCAATCCTGAATCCCGAACCTGCGTCCCTCCAGAAGGTGAGAACTGTGCAGCCACCACAGAAGGGAAATTCTGGTCCTAGGAGACAGAATTATTTTCCGGAGCATGTCCAGGTGAAACCCGGACCACTGGCCAGCAGGTTCCACTGAAACAACCTGGCATTGAACCTGCCATACGGAATGGCCTCATAGGCCGCCACCATCTTCCCCGGCAACCGAGTGCAGTGAAGAACTGACACCTTTGCTGGTTTCATAATCTGTTTTACCATGATCTGTATTTCCAGCGCTTTTTCCACTGGAAGAAAAACTCTTTGCAATTCTGTATCCAGAATCATACCCAGGAACGACAGCCGTGTCGTTGGCTCCAACTGTGATTTTGGCAAATTTAGGAGCCGTGTTGTTGCAAAATCGTCAGTGAAAGAGCAACATTCTTCAACAATTGCTCCTTGAACCTCGCCTTTATGAGGAGATCGTCCAAGTACGGGATAATTGTGATTCCCTGCTTGCGCAGGAGAACCATCATTTCCGCCATTACTTTGGTGAAAATCCTCGGAGCCATGGACAGACCAAACAGCAACGTCTGAAATTGGTAATGACAATCCTGCACAGCAAATCTCAGGTAAGCCTGATGCCGAGGATATATGGGGACATGTAAGAAGGCATCCTTTATGGCGACCGACACCATAAAATCGCCCTCATCCAGACTGGAGATCACTGCTCGTAGAGACTCCATCTTGTACTTGAATCTTTTCAGAAAGAAATTGAGGGATTTTAGGTTTAGAATCGGTCTGACCGAGCCATCCAGCTTCGGGACCACGAACAGGCTCGAATAAAAACCTTCCCCCTGATAAGACGGGGGTACCTTGACAATCATTTGATTTTGACACAACTTTAGTATCGCAGTGCTTACTATCTCCCTTTCT
Organism: Pseudophryne corroboree; assembly: GCF_028390025.1. Lineage (NCBI taxonomy): Eukaryota > Metazoa > Chordata > Amphibia > Anura > Myobatrachidae > Pseudophryne > Pseudophryne corroboree. The sequence goes on from NC_086444.1 coordinate 2,420,743, forward strand.
GGAAGAGAAGCTGGCAAGGCCGATTTGAAAAATCGGTGAGGGGGCACGTCTTGAAACTCTAACTTGTACCCTTGGGTTACTATGTGTACTATCCAAGGATCCAGGTCCGAGTGCACCCAGACCTGACTGAAGAGTTTGAGACGTGCCCCCACTGGTGCGGAGTCCCTCAGAGGAGCTCCAGCGTCATGCGGTGGATTTGGTAGAAGCCAGGGAGGACTTCTGCTCCTGGGAACTTGCCACAGCCTGTGGCCTTTTTCCCCTTCCTCTCCCCCTCGCAGCAAGGAAGGAGGACTCACGTTCTTATTTGAATTTGTTGGGCCGAAAGGACTGCATCTGATAGTGAGGCGATTTCTTCTGCTGTGCAGGAACATAAGGTAAAAAAGATGACTTACCCGCGGTAGCCGTAGACACCAGGTCAGTGAGGCCGTCGCCAAACAAGACCTTACCGTTAAACGGTAGAGACTCCATCGCCTTCTTAGAGTCAGCATCAGCATTCCATTGATGAATCCACAATGCTCTCCTTGCTGAGACCGCCATGGCATTGGCCCTTGATCCCAAAAGGCCAATATCCCTCGCAGCTTCCTTTAAATATGCTGCAGCGTCCTTGATGTGATCCAAAGTCAAAAGCATACTATCCCTGTCTAGGGTATCTACCTCAGATGACAAGTTATCTGCCCACCTTTCAATAGCGCTACTCACCCATGCCGCAGTAACGGCAGGTCTGAGTAGCGACCCTGTAGTGACATAAATGGATTTTTGCGTATTTTCCTGCTTGCGATCCGCAGGATCCTTTAGGGCTGCCATGTCAGGAGACGGAAGCGCCACCTTTTTGGATAGATGCGATAAAGCTTTGTCTAACGTGGGGATTGACTCCCACCTTTCCCTGTCCCCAGAGGGGAATGGATATGCCATTGGAATTCTTTTGGGAACACGTATCTGTGACAGGACGGTCCCGTACGAAAGCACTCACCGCTTTCGCGTCCCGTCTCCTGTGCACAGAATGGAAGGTTAGGTCACACGAGGCCTGACCACATAGGGGATTCCCGCTTATCGTCAGTAACCGCCTGTTACTGACTCCACCCACTGCGTTGTGGGCGGGTTTATGCTGCCACCACCAAACTCCTAACCTGCCGTGGCGTTTGGAACCACGGTTCTGCTCTGTATGTGCCGACGCACTGCCTTACCACACCTGTGTGGTGTTGACGAATCCCCACTAGCCACTTGCTAGGCCTCTACCGGTAGCTGGCGGAAGGCGGAGCTTGGAGACTCTAGGTGCTTCCCTGGACAGCCGGAGGACGGGGATAGGTTTGGCATAACCCTGTAGGTCACAAGATGAAGCAATCTTCTTGAGGCAGATGAGATGTTTATTTGCTCAATAATAGCCTTAAAAAAGACTCTTCCCTATTGCTAGGGGCAACAGCATACAGCAAGATGTTCCAGCAGAATAAAGATGGTACAACTACCATACTGGAGGCACGCAGGCCTCCTTTTTATGTCAATTTTCCACACAGTACCACAGGGGGGTAAGCCCTCCCTGTCTTCTCCAACCAATCAGGTTATCGCACAAAATATAAATAAATTACATTTTACAACAATGTCAGTAAGTGCAAAAAAACAATATCCTCCTTCCCGTCACCCAGACGTTTGGTATCAGATTAACATTCACTATTGATAAATTTATCACATAGCTTCAAAATACAAATATTTCTGGTCATTCACACCTTCAGGCAATCCCAGTGTTTGAGATTACAACAGGAAAGGCTACAATACAAACAAACAGTCTTCCTTCCTGTATCTGCCATTCAGGGTTCGTATACCAATTAAATCATTACATGAAACAGGTTCCAAGCCCAGAACTACTTTACATATGGGATAAGGAGATTCCCCGTCAGTAGCATCCCTCTCTAAGGAACTTACACATCAAAAGGTCTTGTCATTCACACCTCTCTGCTAGGACAGGGCCATTAGCATGCCACTTCCTACTGACAGGAGATGATTATTCAGACAGCTATAGTAAGTGCATTTTTCCTTTAAAATACAGGTGACCACATCTTAAATATAAATACAGTTAAACATGCATTCCTGCAATTGTGCACAGAGCACTACATATGACATGTTAAGACACATCATTAAACATATTTTTAAACAGTCTGCGCCCACCGCCGTAAGTACATTTAACAGTGACGCCAAGCGCCTATTGTCCACAACATGGCGCCGGGCACTAGGGGTTAACCCCTTCAGCGCTGCAGCGCCCATTGTCCAAGTGGGCTGGGTGTCTCTCTGGCCACATTCCCCCCCCCCCCCCCCCCCATTCAAGCCGGTCAACCAGGGACCCATGTCCCAACGATTTGGTCCCTGGTCCCGCAGTCCTTAATGAGGTTACCGGGAGTTCTTTGGGGGTTCGGGCTCCTCCTGACGTGACAGTCCATCCGCATTGCTATGAGCCTTGCCTTGCTTGTGGATAATATGAGAGTCATAAACCTGAAGAGCAAGGCTCCACCGCAACAGTCTGCCGTTTTCCCCCGTGGTGTGCTGGAGCCACCGTAATGGATTGTGGTCCGTTACCACCGTAAAATGGCGGCCATACAAATAGGGCTGAAGCTTCTTCACAGCCCAAACAATAGCCAAACACTCCTTTTCAATTGTGGCATAACCCACCTCCCGCGGTAGCAGCTTTCTGCTCAAATAGGCCACAGGGTGCTTCCTGCCCATATGGCTCCTCCTGGCTCAGTACTACTCCCAGTCCGTGCAGTGGCGCAGTGGTTCGTAAAACACAGTCCTGGTCAAGAATGTGCGACATCAGCACTGGAGCGGGTGCCAGAGCCTCCTTCAATGACTGGAATGCCAACTCGCAAGCGGGTGCAAAGTCCACTGACTTGGGAATGCCCTTCCTAGCCATCTGTGTACAGGGGTTCACTACAGGACTAAAGTCAAGGACAACGTGTCCGTAGGGCCTTACAGGTTCTAAGGTCAGTACCTGTCTGGGTGATGTGGGTCGGGGACAGCCTCTGGTGGCCTCTGCTTTGGGCCTACCCCTGCCTCCTCCCACATGTGCCCCAGGCACTGCACCTCCGTCATTTCTATCTGGCAACTGTCTGCCCTCCAATCTTCCTCTATCGACCTATGACTCGGGAAACCTACCCTGTCACCTAGGCCTACTCCTTCCTCCTCGTCCGCTACCTGTGCCACAGTGATGGCGGCCAGACCACCAGCCTCTGGATCCTGTGTGGCATCCACTACAGGGAGGCTGCGTGTCTTCCCCGATCTACTGCGCACAGGCAGGGGACCTGCTATGTCCACAGCAACTTGCTGCAAGGGTTCCCCTATGGGCAGAGGCCCAGAGACAACACAACCGCTGGAGTGCCCCAGCTGCCAACGCATGGCACCAGCCTTACAGTTGGTCTGGGCGCCATCCGACATTCCAGACCAGGGTAAGCACGGTGTCAGGCACTTCAGGGTACGGTCTATCTCAGGGTTACTGCCCAAAGGGGTTTCGCTGGCAACCGACACCGGTTGCGCATGAAAGTTCCCTGGGGGGACCAGTTGGACACATTCCCTATCTGGTCTATCCCCTCCCACTTTCCTGCCTACCCTGTACCTTAACCCTTCCCGCCAGGTCAAACTTCCTGCCCCAACCCTGTCAAGGCCGCTGCCAGAGAGGCGCCTCATGCCTTTCGGGGATGGGTCAGAGAGTTGAGCCTCCCTAAACTCCTACCTGTGGCCCTCAACCTCTCCTAAATTGGGACACACTACAGGGGGATCTAGGTGGGGACTACTAGGGTCAGTCTAGTAGGGGTCAGTCATGGAAAAGTCAGTGTGGTTTCTCATACTCACCGCCGGAGTTGGCAAACCACTTGGGTCAGGAGCATCATTGGGCACCCCCACAGGATCAAACGAGCTGGAACCGACATCCTCTGCGTTGCTAGGGGACGTAGGCATACCAGAGGTAAAAGTCATGCGGGGTCGATGTGCCGATCTAGCCGCTGTAATCTTTTCCTCTGGGCTGGTTGATGCTGTGGTTGGCTGTGCTGGCAGTTGTCTAGCAGCTGTAGTCTTTTCCTCTGGGCTGGGCTGTGCTGGAGTAGCTGATGTCAACGGTGGTTGTGGAACTTGACTCTGGGGAATGGTGCCAGCAAACGTGGTGACGATCCCACCACCCAGATCATTTCCTAGGACCACATCAGTTGGGAGACTATCCATGACGGCAACTTCTCGCAACTCTGGTCCAGCTCCCCAGTCCAGGTAGACTCTTGCCATGGGAACCTCTTTCTCTGTTCCATCTGCCAGGGTGACCTTGGCAGTGCGACCCTGCAATACTGCAGCAGGATCTATAAGATGGGGGCTCACCACAGTGATTGAGGCTCCAGAGTCTCTTAGGCCTTCCCCCTGTAGGGATTCCACGTGGACCGGCTGCAGGTGCCTCCACATATTATAAGGAAAATGTATCAAGAAGATAAAAGATCGGGCGCTGAAATGAGCTGTTTAACTAAGCTGCTGCTAAATATTCGGGATAGTCACACCCAAATTGAATTATCAACCAAAACAAAAGAATGTAGCAGCGCTAATACAAGAATTAAAATAGAAGGATTGAGTACCAATGGGTGTAATTTAATAAACCATAAGAGGAAGGAGGCCATTGGGGTCAGTTTTTTTCTGAACTACTACTGCTCAAGTGTGCTCCGAACCAGGACCGGATCTTGCTGTCAGCAAAAACCACTGTGGTGATTATCAAGAACAGAGATACCACGGATCCCCTTTATCTGCAGAGGATACCGCGATGCAGTGAGGACCTATAATCACGGACTTTTGCAAAGACTCAACTTCAAGGGAATTATACCTCCAGCGGCGTAGAGTGGTAAATAACTCTGTAGGACTGTGCTGTCGGTCCATGACAAATTTCACCATTGCTGATCACCCGGTCTATATTAAACAGGAACGGATCACACAGAGAAGGCAAATACATTGTGACCCCACCTTTTTAGCAATATTGTATTTTATGTGTATATATGCTCATGTTAGAGGAGCGTGTTTTATGGTTTATTAAATTACACCCATTGGTACTCAATCCTTCTATTTTAATTCTTGTATTAGCGCTGCTACATTGTTTTGTTTTGGCCTCCACATATTATGTAGGGGCTGTTTGGCCATGCAGGTGACTCTCTCCGCAGAGTGCACCTGTCTCTCGCCACACTCCATCGGACTGACTGGAGGGGGAACAGTCTCTGTAGGCTCATCTCCACTCGTCAAACAAGCGATCCGGGCTCCAGCACTCGGATTTGGGGCACGAGTCTGGGGTGCTTGGGATGCAGAACAGTTCATCCTCAGATGTCCGATTTTCCCACAGCCGTAGCACTTCTTCTCCAGTCGTGGCACCGATGATCTCTGATCAGTTGCAGGGACGCTGCGGTGCGGTTGCTGGCCAAGAGCACCCGGGTTGGAAGATGCTTGTCTTTGGGGGTGATGAGCTGAAGAGGGGTGTCCCCCTGATGGTACAGTCTTTTGGAGCTGGCTGCTGGCGGGGCGCTTCTGACCCTGTGGCCGAATTGCCACATATTTGTCGGCTAACTGGGCAGCCATCTTTAAGCTGGGTGGCTCCCGGTCTAGTACCCACTCCTTCACTTCTTGGGCGCACCTGCGGTAGAACTGCTCCCTGCAGATCAGGTCAATCAGTGCGTCCCATGTAGTGGCTTCAGAATCCTTCACCCACTTCACCACGTACTGCCGCAGCTGGGTGGCGAACTGCTCATGGGTGCTGCTAGGATTCTTGGGCAAGTCTCTGAACTTCTTCCTGTAAGATTCGGGAGTGATGAAGAATCGCTGGAGGAGGGCCTTCGCGACTTCGTCGTAGTTCCCACAGTCCTCCGTCGCCACTCCTCGATAGGCCTCCAAGGCCTCTCCATGCAGAGTGGGCACAAGGTGTCTCACCCACTCCGACTTGGGTAGATCATGTAGTTTACATGTCCTTTCAAAAACTTGTAAATGTCCATCAATGTCCCCATCACTGTCTGCAAACTTGGCAAACTGAATGCGTCCCGATCTGTGTACAACAGCTGACAACAGCTCCCGGGGTACCACGGCCTGTGGTGCCCGCTCCGCATGCCACATCCGAATGACAAGCATGCGTTCTTGCTCCGTTGCCCTTTCCCCCAAATCCGCTAGCCGATCTGCTAGGGTATCCGGGCCGCCCCCCCTGGGACGTTGGGATCCTGGCCCTGCTAGGGATTGCTGGGAAAATAAGAATTTACTCACCGGTAATTCTATTTCTCGTAGTCCGTAGTGGATGCTGGGACTCCGTAAGGACCATGGGGGATTAGCGGCTCCGCAGGAGACTGGGCACAACTATAAAGAAAGCTTTTAGACTACTGGTGTGCACTGGCTCCTCCCACTAAGACCCTCCTCCAGACCTCAGTTAGGATACCGTGCCCGGAAGAGCTGACACAATTAGGAAGGATTTTGAATCCCGGGTAAGACTCATACCAGCCACACCAATCACACCGTATAACTCGTGATACAATACCCAGTTAACAGTATGAGAACAACTGAGCCTCTCAACAGATAGCTCAACAATAACCCTTTAGTTAAACAATAACTATATACAAGTATTGCAGACAATCCGCACTTGGGATGGGCGCCCAGCATCCACTACGGACTACGAGAAATAGAATTACCGGTGAGTAAATTCTTATTTTCTCTGACGTCCTAAGTGGATGCTGGGACTCCGTAAGGACCATGGGGATTATACCAAAGCTCCCAAACGGGCGGGAGAGTGCGGATGACTCTGCAGCACCGAATGAGAGAACTCCAGGTCCTCCGCAGCCAGGGTATCAAATTTGTAGAACTTTGCAAACGTGTTTGCCCCCGACCAAGTTGCAGCTCGGCAAAGTTGAAGAGCCGAGACCCCTCGGGCAGCCGCCCAAGAAGAGCCCACTTTCCTCGTGGAATGGGCTTTCACTGATTTAGGATGCGGCAGTCCAGCCGTAGAATGTGCAAGCTGAATCGTACTACAGATCCAGCGAGCAATAGTCTGCTTAGAAGCAGGTGCACCCAACTTGTTGGGCGCATACAGGATAAAGAGCGAGTCAGTCTTCCTGACTCCAGCCGTCCTGGAAACATATATTTTCAGGGCCCTGACTACATCCAACAACTTGGAAGCCTCCAAGTCATTTGTAGCTGCAGGCACCACGATAGGTTGGTTCAGATGAAAAGCCGATACCACTTTGGGGAGAAACTGGGGACGAGTCCTCAATTCTGCCCTATCCATATGGAAAATCAGATAAGGGCTTTTACATGACAAAGCCGCCAATTCTGAAACACGCCTGGCGGAAGCCAAGGCCAACAACATAACCACTTTCCACGTGAGATATTTCAAATCCACGGTTTTCAGTGGCTCAAACCAATGTGACTTTAGGAAATCCAACACCACGTTGAGATCCCAAGGTGCCACTGGAGGCACAAAAGGGGGCTGAATATGTAGCACTCCCTTAACAAAAGTCTGAACTTCAGGTAGTGAAGCCAATTCTCTCTGGAAAAAAATCGATAGAGCCGAAATCTGGACCTTAATGGAGCCCAATTTAAGGCCCATAGTCACTCCTGACTGTAGGAAGTGCAGGAATCGGCCCAGCTGAAATTCTTCCGTTGGAGCCTTCCTGGCCTCACACCACGCAACATATTTTCGCCATATGCGGTGATAATTTGAGGAAACGGCGGGGGGGAGACGTCTCGAATTCCAGTTTGTACCCCTGAGATACTACTTGAAGGATCCAGGGATCCACCCGTGAGCAAGCCCACTGATTGCTGAAATGTTTGAGACGGGCCCCCACCGCACCAGGCTCCGCCTGTGGAGCCCCAGCGTCATGCCGTGGACTTAGAGGAAGCGGGGGAGGACTTTTGCTCCTGGGAACTGGCTGTATGTTGCAGCTTTTTCCCTCTGCCTCTGGGCAGAAAGGACGCGCCTTTAACCCGCTTGCCCCTATTGGGCCGAAAGGACTGTACCTGATAATACGGTGCTTTCTTTGGTTGTGAGGGAACATGGGGTAAAAATGTAGACTTCCCAGCTGTTGCTGTGGAAACGAGGTCCGAGAGACCATCCCCGAACAATTCCTCACCCTTATAAGGCAGAACTTCCATGTGCCGTTTGGAATCTGCATCACCTGTCCACTGCCGAGTCCATAACCCTCTCCTGGCAGAAATGGACATTGCACTAATTTTGGATGCCAGCCGGCAAATATCCCTCTGTGCATCCCTCATGTATAAAAGTGCGTCTTTGATATGCTCTACGTTTAGCAAAATAGTGTCCCTGTCTAGGGTATCAATATTTTCTGACAGGGAATCTGACCACGCAGCTGCAGCACTGCACATCCAGGCTGAAGCTATAGCCGGTCTCAGTATAACACCTGTGTGTGTATATATAGATTTCAGGATAGCCTCCTGTTTTCTATCAGCAGATTCCTTCAGGGCGGCCGTATCCGGAGACGGTAGTGCCACCTTCTTTGACAAGCGTGTGAGCGCTTTATCCACCCTAGGGGATGTTTCCCAGCGTGACCTATCCTCTGGCGGGAAAGGGTACGCCATTAGTAACCTCTTAGAAATTACCAGCTTTTTATCAGGGGAAGCCCACGCTTCTTCACACACTTCATTTAATTCCTCAGATGGAGGAAAAGCTACTGGTAGTTTTTTCTCTCCAAACATAATACCCTTTTTTGTGGTACCGGGGGTAACATCAGAAATGTGCAACACATTTTTCATTGCCTCAATCATGTAACGTGTGGCCCTACTGGAAGTTACATTAGTCTCATCGTCGTCGACACTGGAGTCAGTATCCGTGTCGACATCTGTGTCAACCATCTGAGGTAGCGGGCGTTTTAGAGCCCCTGATGGTTTCTGAGACGCCTGGGCAGGCACAGGCTGAGAAGCCGGCTGTCCCACATTTGGTATGTCGTCGAACCTTTTATGTAAGGAGTCGACACTATCACGTAATTCCTTCCACAGCACCATCCACTCAGGTGTCGACCCCGCAGGGGGTGACATCACATTTACAGGCATCTGCTCCGCCTCCAAATAAGCCTCCTCATCAAACATGTCGACACAGCCGTACCGACACACCGCAAACACACAGGGAATGCTCTGACAGAGGACAGGATCCCACAAAGCCCTTTGGGGAGACAGAGAGAGAGTATGCCAGCACACACCAGAGCGCTATATAACACTGGGATCCCACTATCTATGAGTGTTTTCCCTATAGCTGCTTTTTTATATATATTATATATATATAATATCTATACTGCGCCTACATTTAGTGCCCCCCCTCTCTTTTTTACCCTTCTGTAGTATTCAGACTGCAGGGGAGAGCCAGGGAGCTTCCTTCCAGCGGAACTGTGAGGGAAAAATGGCGCCAGTGTGCTGAGGGAGAAGCCCCGCCCCCTTTTCGGCGGACTTTCTCCCGCTTTTTCTGTAACACTGGCAGGGGTAATTTTACATCTATATAGCCTCTAGGACTATATATGATGTATATTTTGCCAGCCAAGGTGTTATTATTGCCCTCAGGGCGCCCCCCCCCCCAGCGCCCTGCACCCATCAGTGACCGGAGTGTGAGGTGTACATGAGGAGCAATGGCGCACAGCTGCAGTGCTGTGCGCTACCTTGGTGAAGACCGAAGTCTTCTGTCGCCTATTTTCCGGACGTTCTTCGTGCTTCTGGCTCTGTAAGGGGGACGGCGGCGCGGCTCCGGGAACGAACACCAAGGTCGGGTCCTGCGGTCGATCCCTCTGGAGCTAATGGTGTCCAGTAGCCTAAGAAGCCCAAACTACCACCTGTTAGGTAGGTTCGCTTCTTCTCCCCTTAGTCCCTCGCTGCAGTGAGTCTGTTGCCAGCAGATCTCACTGTAAAATAAAAAACCTAAATATACTTTCTTTCTAGGTGCTCAGGAGAGCCCCTAGTGTGCATCCAGCTCAGCCGGGCACAAGAATCTAACTGAGGTCTGGAGGAGGGTCTTAGTGGGAGGAGCCAGTGCACACCAGTAGTCTGAAAGCTTTCTTTATAGTTGTGCCCAGTCTCCTGCGGAGCCGCTAATCCCCCATGGTCCTTACGGAGTCCCAGCATCCACTTAGGACGTCAGAGAAACATTGCTGCTGTGAGAGAGGGCGGGGCTTGTGGGTCTCACCGGTTCCTTACGAAGGTCCACTGTTGGGCCGTCCTCTGCGATGCTAACGCCGTCAGTGCTTTCCACCTCCGCCTGATGGGACTCCTCCACGCTCATGAGCGCCGCCTTCATGACGCTTCTGGACGCGTTGAAAGGGATATCCACACCCTTCTCCTGGCACACAATCTCCAGATCATCCTTGGACATTCCGCTGAATTCCGCCATCTTGTGCGTTCTCCTGCGCTGCAGTTACTCCTCCCCTGAGTAACTCGGCTTCTCCAATCAGGTGATGAAAAGCCGCCTGGGATTATCCAACCGCTATGCCACCAATTTCTGTGACAGGACGGTCCCGTACGAAAGCACTCACCGCTTTCGCGTCCCGTCTCCTGTGCACAGAATGGAAGGTTAGGTCACACGAGGCCTGACCACATAAGGTGATTCCCGCTTACCGTCAGTAACCGCCTGTTACTGACTCCACCCACTGCGTTGTGGGCGGGTTTATGCTGCCACCACCAAACTCCTAACCTGCCGTGGCGTTTGGAACCACGGTTCTGCTCTGTATGTGCCGACGCATTGCCTTACCACACCTGTGTGGTGTTGACGAATCCCCACTAGCCACTTGCTAGGCCTCTACCGGTAGCTGGCGTAAGGCGGAACTTGGAGACGTTAGGTGCTTCCCTGGACAGCTGGAGGACGGGGCTATATTTGGCATAACCCTGTAGGTCACAAGATGAAGCTATCTTCTTGAGGCAGATGAGATGTTTATTTGCTCAATAATAGCCTTAAAAAAGACTCTTCCCTATTGCTAGGGGCAACAGCATACAGCAAGATGTTCCAGCAGAATAAAGATGGTACAATTACCATACTGGAGGCACGCAGGCCTCCTTTTTATGTCAATTTTCCACACAGTACCACAGGGGGGTAAGCCCTCTCTGTCTTCTCCAACCAATCAGGTTATCGCACAAAATATAAATAAATTACATTTTACAAGGATGTCAGTAAGTGCAAAAAACAATATCCTCCTTTCCGTCACCCAGACAACGTTTGGTATCAGATTAACATTCACTATTGATAAATTTATCACATAGCTTCAAAATACAAATGTTTCTGTCTCATTCACATCTTCAGGCAAACCCAGTGTTTGGGATTACAACAGGAAAGGCTATACAACACATCAAACAGTCTTCCTTCCTGCATCTGCCATTCAGGGTTCGTATATCAATTAAATCAGGTACATGAAACAGGTTCCAAGCACATAGACCCCGTGATTAGCATCATTCTCTAAGGAACTTACACATCAAAAGGTTTTGTCATTCACACCTCTCTGCTAGGACAGGGCCATTAGCATGCCACTTCCTACTGACAGGAGATGATTATTCAGACAGCTATAGTAAGTGCATTTTTCCTTTAAATATACAGGTGACCACATCTTAAATATAAATATAGTTAAACATGCATTCCTGCAATTGTGCACAGAGCACTACATATGACATGTTAAGACACATCATTAAACATATTTTTAAACAGTCTGCGCCCACCGCCGTAAGTACATTTAACAGTGACGCCAAGCGCCTATTGTCCGCAACATGGCGCCGGGCACTAGGGGTTAACCCCTTCAGTGCTGCAGCGCCCATTGTCCACGTGGGCTGGGGGTCTCTCCGGCCACAGTATCTTTTTGTCAGGATTTTCCAAAGATTTTTCAAAAAGTGCGTTCAGCTCATGAGAGGGAGGAAAAGTTACCTCAGGTTTCTTTCCTTTATACATACAGACCCTAGTATCAGGAACAGCAGGGTCCTCAGTGATATGTAATACATCTTTTATCACCACAATCATGTACTGAATACTCTTAGCCAGTTTTGGATGTAATCTGGCATCACTATAGTCGACACTGGAATCAGAGTCTGTGTCGGTATCTGCTATCTGGGTAAACGCACGTTTCTGTGACCCCGAAGGGGTCTGGGCCTGTGACAAAGCATCTTCTATGGATTTCCTCCATGTCTGGTTCTTAGACTCAGATTTATCAAATCTCTTAGCCAACTTAGTCACATTTGCGTTTAAAACACTTAACATATTCACCCAACCATCTGTCGGCGGTGCCGACACGGTCACTCCCACAGCCTTTTCTGTCCCCACTCCAGCCTCCTCCTGGGAAGAGCATTCAGCCTCAGACATGTCGACACACACGTACTGACAGCCACAACCACACTGGGGCTATAGGATACAGACCCACTCTAAAGCCTGCCAGAGAGACACAGAGAGAGGTCTGCCAGCTCACAACCAGCGCCTGTCCCGGTACTGAGGCCAGTAATACGACTGCCCAGACCTGGCAGCGCTTTATGATATAAAAATAAACCACCAAATTGCCAGTGCCCCCCCCCCCCCCCCCGCCCCACCCCCTCCTTTTACACCTGTTACTTGCACAGCAGTGTGAAGAGAAAAAATGGCGCTGGTGACAACTGTGCGGGCTAAGCCCCGCCCACTACATGGCGCGCTTCCGTCCCGTTCATGTTCTTTATACTGGCGGGGGTCCCTTAACTAGTGCCCGGGCACTGTTAACTACTATGCCAGTGCTGTCTGAGGTCTCCCCATGCTGCACAGGGCGCCCCCCCCTGCGCCCTGCACCCTGCACCCTCAGTGCCATGATCTGTGTGGGAACATGGCGCGCTGCGCAGTACCTCAGACGCGTCTTCTGCCGTCACTGAAGTCTACTGATCTTCTCATACTCACCCGGCTTCTGTCTTCTGGCTTCTGTGGGGGGGTGACGGCGCGGCTCCGGGAACGAGCAGCTAGGCGCACCAAGTGATCAGACCTTCTGGAGCTAATGGTGTCCAGTAGCCTAAGAAGAAGTAGGTCTGACTTCTCTCCCCTAAGTCCCACGATGCAGGGAGCCTGTAGCCAGCAGTCTCCCTGAAAATAATAAACCTAACAAAGTCTTTTCCTGAGAAACTCTGGAGAGCTCCTCAGTGTGTGACCAGTCTCACTGGGCACAGAATCTAACTGGAGCCTGGGGGAGGGGCATAGAGGGAGGAGCCAGTTCACACCCATTCAAAGCCTTATAGTGTGCCCATGTCTCCTGCGGATCCAGTCTATACCCCATGGTTCTTGAAGCATCCCCAGCATCCTCTAGGACGTCTGAGAAAACCGATAACCGCGCACGTTACTCAGCAACCCTCTGGACACACAGGTGCACTACCAAATACCATACAATGTAACACAACATCAACACTGTATCCTCGGCACTGTAAGTGAAGAGTCCACCTCGCACAGTTATTTCCAGGAGAGGGGTTTCTTTAGGTCCTTTGGTACACTTCAGAAGTTTCACAATCAAGGTCTTTTAATGAAATCCTTAAAATCTACAAACTGGTAAAACAATGGACTGTCACCAGATATTTTGGTCTACAGGATTTACAAGTAGACAAATGCGCAGTAGTTAAAGTGTCACAGGCGTCCCCGGATACCTCCGTCTACCGGCAAACCGTGACACAGACCAGTCAAAAAATCCTCACCAACGCGTTTCAGTGCAGGTGAATCTTCCTCAAGGCAAAAGGATAAAATGCCTTATACCCAACATTCTCAGTATATTTTATTAAAAGATTGTATTACACTATTGGGAGTCTCCTGCCCGCAGTGTGTGATGTCTCTGTATATAGGTCTCCTCCCCGCAGTGTGTGACGTCTCTGTATATAGGTCTCCCCCCTCCCTGCAGTGTGTGATGTCTCTGTATATAGGTCTCCTCCCCGCAGTGTGTGACGTCTCTGTATATAGGTCTCCCCCCTCCCCGCAGTGTGTGACGTCTCTGTATATAGGTCTCCTCCCCGCAGTGTGTGAGGTCTCTGTATATAGGTCTCCCCCCTCCCCGCAGTGTGTGATGTCTCTGTATATAGGTCTCCTCCCCGCAGTGTGTGACGTCTCTGTATATAGGTCTCCTCCCCGCAGTGTGTGACGTCTCTGTATATAGGTCTCCTCCCCGCAGTGTGTGATGTCTCTGTATATAGGTCTCCCCCCTCCCCGCAGTGTGTGATGTCTCTGTATATAGGTCTCCTCCCCGCAGTGTGTGACGTCTCTGTATATAGGTCTCCTCCCCGCAGTGTGTGACGTCTCTGTATATAGGTCTCCTCCCCGCAGTGTGTGATGTCTCTGTATATAGGTCTCCTCCCCGCAGTGTGTGACGTCTCTGTATATAGGTCTCCTCCCTCCCCGCAATGTGTGAGGTCTCTGTATATAGGTCTCCCCCCTCCCCGCAATGTGTGAGGTCTCTGTATATAGGTCTCCCCCCTCCCCGCAATGTGTGAGGTCTCTGTATATAGGTCTCCCCCCTCCCCGCAGTGTGTGATGTCTTTGTATATAGGTCTCCCCCCTCCCCGCAGTGTGTGATGTCTCTGTATATAGGTCTCCCCCCTCCCCGCAGTGTGTGTCTCTGTATATAGGTCTCCCCCCTCCCCGCAGTGTGTGATGTCTCTGTATATAGGACTCCCCCCTCCCCGCAGTGTGTGATGTCTCTGTATATAGGTCTCACCTACCCGCAGTGTGTGACGTCTCTGTATATAGGTCTCCCCCCTCCCCGCAGTGTGTGACGTCTCTGTATATAGGTCCCCTACCCGCAGTGTGTGACGTCTCTGTATATAGGTCTCCTCCCCGCAGTGTGTGACGTCTCTGTACATAGGTCTCTCTTCCCCGCATTGTGCGATGTCTCTGTATATAGGTCTCCTCCCCGCAGTGTGTGATGTCTCTGTATATAGGTCTCACCTACCCGCAGTGTGTGATGTCTCTGTATATAAGTCTCCCCTCCCCGCAGTGTGTGACGTCTCTGTATATAGGTCTCCCCCCTCCCCGCAGTGTGTGATGTCTCTGTATATAGGTCTCCCCCCTCCCCGCAGTGTGTGACGTCTCTGTATATAGGTATCCTCCCCGCAGTGTGTGACGTCTCTGTATATAGGTCTCTCCTTCCCGCAGTGTGTGATGTCTCTGTATATAGGTCTCCTCCCCGCAGTGTGTGACGTCTTTGTATATTGGTCTCCTCCCCGCAGTGTGTGACGTCTCTGTATATAGGTCTCCTCCCCGCAGTGTGTGACGTCTCTGTATATAGGTCTCCTCCCCGCAGTGTGTGACGTCTCTGTATATAGGTCTGCCCCCTCCCCGCAGTGTGTGATGTCTCTGTATATAGGTCTCCTCCCTGCAGTGTGTGATGTCTCTGTATATAGGTCTCCTCCCTGCAGTGTGTGATGTCTCTGTATATAGGTCTCCTCCCCGCAGTGTGTGATGTCTCTGTATATAGGTCTCCTCCCTGCAGTGTGTGATGTCTCTGTATATAGGTCTCCTCCCCGCAGTGTGTGATGTCTCTGTATATAGGTCTCCTCCCTGCAGTGTGTGATGTCTCTGTATATAGGTCTCCTCCCTGCAGTGTGTGATGTCTCTGTATATAGGTCTCCTCCCCGCAGTGTGTGATGTCTCTGTATATAGGTCTCCTCCCCGCAGTGTGTGATGTCTCTGTATATAGGTCTCCTCCCTGCAGTGTGTGATGTCTCTGTATATAGGTCTCCTCCCCGCAGTGTGTGATGTCTCTGTATATAGGTCTCCTCCCCGCAGTGTGTCTTATCTCTGTATATAGGTCTTCCCTCCGTGGGTCTGTGTAACTGTCCCCTCCCCGCAGTGTAAGGGCATACACAACATACAACGTACTCACACTCATCATCTGTGTGAAGCTTCTGTTTGAGTTTTTCCATCTTCTTATCATCGCGGAGAAGAGTTTTGTCCCTCTTCAGCGTTCCGGTCATCTCTTCCTTCTTCTCCTCCAGCAGCTCTCGCACCAGGGAATACTCATCATAGTTGGTTATACCTGCAGAGAGGGGAAAGGGTGTGATTTGTGATTCTAACATACACCTTCATAATAATTGTGTGCGGGGAGAGAGTCACACATAGGATGATACTGTGTCACTACTAGACACCCGGAGGAACGCTGCTAAACAGACCATCGCTACGCACGACCAGCCGCTCATTCACTCACAAAACGCTTCAATCCAACTGAAATAAGTGGGAGAGAGAGTCAGCGGAAGTGAGAGAGAGTCAGCGGAAGTGAGAGAGAGCCAGCGGAAGTGAGAGAGAGCCAGCGGAAGTGAGAGAGAGCCAGCGGAAGTGAGAGAGAGTGGAAAACGAGAGACAGAACGAAAGAAAGGAGAGAATAAAACTATAGGATTGCAGTACCACCAAATACAAATAATAAGAATTTACTCACCGGTAATTCTATTTCTCGTAGTCCGTAGTGGATGCTGGGGACTCCGTAAGGACCATGGGGATTAGCGGCTCCGCAGGAGACTGGGCACAACTATAAAGAAAGCTTTAGACTACTGGTGTGCACTGGCTCCTCCCACTATGACCCTCCTCCAGACCTCAGTTAGGATACTGTGCCCGGAAGAGCTGACACAATAAGGAAGGATTTTGAATCCCGGGTAAGACTCATACCAGCCACACCAATCACACCGTATAACTCGTGATACAATAGCCAGTTAACAGTATGAAAACAACTGAGCCTCTCAACAGATGGCTCAACAATAACCCATTAGTTAAGCAATAACTATATACAAGTATTGCAGACAATCCGCACTTGGGATGGGCGCCCAGCATCCACTACGGACTACGAGAAATAGAATTACCGGTGAGTAAATTCTTATTTTCTCTAACGTCCTAAGTGGATGCTGGGGACTCCGTAAGGACCATGGGGATTATACCAAAGCTCCCAAACGGGCGGGAGAGTGCGGATGACTCTGCAGCACCGAATGGGCAAACTCTAGGTCCTCCTCAGCCAGGGTGTCAAACTTGTAGAATTTAGCAAACGTGTTTGACCCCGACCAAGTAGCTGCTCGGCAAAGTTGAAGAGCCGAGACCCCTCGGGCAGCCGCCCAAGAAGAGCCCACCTTCCTCGTGGAATGGGCTTTCACTGATTTAGGATGCGGCAGTCCAGCCGCAGAATGTGCAAGCTGAATCATACTACAGATCCAGCGAGCAATAGTCTGCTTTGAAGCAGGTGCACCCAACTTGTTGGGCGCATACAGGATAAAGAGCGAGTCAGTCTTTCTGACTCCAGCTGTCCTGGAAACATAGATTTTTAGGGCCCTGACTACGTCCAAACACTTGGAAGCCTCCAAGTCATTTGTAGCCGCAGGCACCACGATAGGTTGGTTCAGATGAAAAGCTGATACCACTTTGGGGAGAAAGTGGGGACGAGTCCTCAATTCTGCCCTATCCATATGGAAAATCAGATAAGGGCTTTTACATGACAAAGCCGCCAATTCTGATACACGCCTGGCCGAAGCTAAGGCCAACAACATGACCACTTTCCACGTGAGATATTTCAAATCCACTGTTTTCAGTGGCTCAAACCAATGTGACTTTAGGAAATCCAACACCACGTTGAGATCCCAAGGTGCCACAGGAGGCACAAAAGGGGGCTGAACATGCAGCACTCCCTTAACAAAAGTCTGAACTTCAGGCAGTGAAGCCAGTTCTATTTTTGGAAGAAAATCGATAGAGCCGAAATCTGGACCTTAATGGAACCCAATTTTAGGCCCATAGTCACCCCTGACTGTAGGAAGTGCAGAAATCGACCTAGCTGAAATTCCTCCGTTGGGGCCTTCTTGGCCTCACAGCACGCAACATATTTTCGCCATATGCGGTGATAATGGTTTGCGTTCACTTCTTTCATAGCTTTAATTAGCGTAGGGATAACGTCCTCCGGAATGCCCTTTTCCTTCAGGATCCGGCGTTCAACCGCCATGCCGTCAAACGCAGCCGCTGCAGCAGGTCCTGTCTGAGCGGCAGAGGCCATGGGTCCTCTGAGATCATTTCTTGGAGTTCCGGGTACCAAGCTCTTCTTGGCCAATCCGTAACAATGAGTATAGTTCTTACTCCTCTCCTTCTTATTATTCTCATTACCCTGGGTAAGAGAGGCAGAGAAGGGAACACATACACCGACTGGTACACCCACGGTGTTACCAGAGCGTCCACAGCTATCGCCTGAGGGTCCCTTGACCTGGCGCAATATCTTTGTAGCTTTTTGTTGAGGCGGGACGCCATCATGTCCACCTGTGGCCTTTCCCAACGGTGTACAATCATTTGGAAGACTTCTGGATGAAGTCCCCACTCTCCCGGGTGGAGGTCGTGTCTGCTGAGAAAGTCTGCTTCTCAGTTATCCACTCCGGGAATGAACACTGCTGACAGTGCTAACACATGATTTTCCGCCCATCGGAGAATCCTTGTGGCTTCTGCCATCGCCATCCTGCTTCTTGTGCCGCCCTGTCGGTTTACATGAGCGACCGCCGTGATGTTGTCTGACTGGATCAGCACCGGCCGGTGTTGAAGCAGGGTCTAGCCTGACTTAGGGCATTGTAAATGGCCCTTAGGTCCAGAATATTTATGTGTAGGGAAGTCTCCTGACTTTTCCATAGTCCTTGGAAGTTTCTTCCCTGTGTGACTGCCCCCCAGCCTCGAAGGCTGGCATCCGTGGTCACCAGGACCCAGTCCTGTATGCTGCAGCCACCACAACAGCGACACCCTGGCCCTTGGAGACCGGGTTATCCGCCGATGTATCTGAAGATGCGACCCGGACCACTTGTCCAACAGATCCCACTGGAAGATCCTTGCATGGGACCTGGCGAATGGAATTTCTTCGTAAGAAGCTACCATCTTTCCCAGGGCTCGCGTGCATTGATGCACCGACACCTGGATTTGTATTAGGAGGTCTCTGTCTAGAGACGACAACTCCTTGGACTTCTCCTCCGGGAGAAACCCTTTTTATCCTGTTCTGTGTCCAGAACCATACCCAGGAACAGTAGACGCGTCGTAGGAACCAGCTGCGACTTTGGAATATTCAGAATCCAGCCGTGCTGTTGTAGCACTTCCCGAGATAGTGCTACTCCGACGAACAACTGCTCCCTGGACCTCGCCTTTATAAGGAGATCGTCCAAGTACAGGATAATTATTTCGGCCATTACCTTGGTAAATACCCTCGGTGCCGGGGACAGACCAACGGCAACGTCTGGAATTGGTAATGACAATCCTGTACCACAATTTTGAGGTACTCCTGGTGAAGAGGGTAAATAGGGACATGCAGGTGAGCATCCTTGATGTCCAGTGATACCATGAAATTCTCCAGGCTTGCAATAATCGCCCTGAGCGATTCCATTTTGAACTTGAACCTTCGTATATAAGTGTTCAAGGATTTCAATTTTAGAATGGGTCTCACCGAACCGTCTGGTTTCGGTACCACAACATTTTGGAATAGTAACCCCGGCCTTGTTGAAGGAGGGGTACCTTGAGTTCACCTGCTGGAAGTACAGCTTGTGAATTGCCGCCAGTACTACCTCCCTTTCTCCGAGGACAGCAGGCAAGGCTGATGTGAGGTAACGGCGAGGGGGAGTCGCCTCGAACTCCAGCCTGTATTCCTGTGATACTACTTGCAGAACCTAGGGATCCACCTGTGGGCAAGCCCACTGGTCCCTAAGTTCCCGAGACGCGCCCCCACCGCACCTGTCTCCACCTGTGGAGCCCCAGCGTCCTGCGGTGGACTCAGAGGAAGCGGGGGAAGATTTTTGATCCTGGGAACTGGCTGCTGGTGCAGCTTTTTCCTTCTTCCCTTGTTTCTGTGCAGAAAGGAAGCGCCTTTGACCCGCTTGCTTTTCTGAAGCCGAAAGGATTGTACCTGAAAATACGGTGCTTTCTTAGGCTGTGAGGAAACCTGAGGTAAAAATTTTTCTTCCCAGCTGTTGCTGTGGATACGAGGTCCCAGAGACCATCCCCAAACAATTCCTCACCCTTATAAGGCAGAATCTCCATGTGCCTTTTAAAGGCCGCATCACCTGTCCACTGCCGGGTCTCTAATACCCTCCTGGCAGAATGGACATTGCATTAATTCTGGATGCCAGCCGGCAAATATCCCTCTGTGCATCCTTCATATATAAAACGACGTCTTTAATATGCTCTATGTTAGCAAAATATTATCCCTGTCTAGGGTATTAATATTATCTGACAGGGTATCAGACCACGCTGCAGCAGCACTATTTATGCTGAGGCAAATGCAGGTCTCAGTATAGTACCTGAGTGTGTATATACAGACTTCAGGATAGCCTCCTGCTTTTTATCAGCAGGCTCCTTCAAAGTGGCCGTATCCCAAGACGGCAGTGCCACCTTTTTGACAAACGTGTGATTGCCTTATCCACCCTAGGGGATATCTCCCAACGTGACCTATCCTCTGGCGGGAAAGGGTACGCCAGCAGTAACTTTTTAGAAATTACCAGATTCTTATCGGGGGAACCCACGCTCTTTACACACTTCATTCACTCATCTGATGGGGGAACAAAACACTGGCTGCTTTTTCTCCCCAAACATAAAACCCCTTTTATGTAATACTTGGGTTCATGTCAGAAATGTGTAACACATTTTTTATTGCCGAGATCATGCAACGGATGTTCCTAGTGGATTGTGTATATGTCTCAACCTCGTCGACACTGGAGTCAGACTCCGTGCCGACATCTGTGTCTGCCATCTGAGGTAACGGGCATTTTTTTGAGCCCCTGATGGCCTCTGAGACGCCTGGGCAGGCGCGGGCTAAGAAGCCGGTTGTCCCACAGCTGTTACGTCATCCAGCCTTTTATGTAAGGAGTTGACATTGTCGGTTAATACCTTCCACCTATCCATCCACTCTGGTGTCGGCCCCACAGGGGGCGACAACCCATTTATCGGCCTCTGCTCCGCCTCCACGTAACCTTCCTCATCCAACATGTCGACACAGCCGTACCGACACACCGCACACACACAGGGAATGCTCTGACTGAGGACAGGACCCCACAAAGTCCTTTGGGGAGACAGAGAGAGAGTATGCCAGCACACACCAGAGCGCTATATAATGCAGGGATTAACACTATAACTGAGTGATTTTTCCCCCAATAGCTGCTTGTATACACATATTGCGCCTAAATTTAGTGCCCCCCCTCTCTTTTTAACCCTTTGAGCCTGAAAACTACAGGGGAGAGCCTGGGGAGCTATCTTACAGCTGCACTGTGAAGATAAAATGGCGCCAGTGTGCTGAGGGAGATAGCCCCGCCCCTTTTTCGGCTGACTTTTCTCCCGCTTTTTCATGGATTCTGGCAGGGGTAATTTATCACATATATAGCCCTGGGACTATATATTGTGATGATTTGCCAGCCAAGGTGTATTATATTGCCCTCAGGGCGCCCCCCCCCCCCCCAGCTGCAGTGCTGTGCGCTACCTTGTTGAAGACAGAAGTCTTCTGCTGACGATTTTCCGGAACACTTCTTGCTTCTGGCTCTGTAAGGGGGCCGGCGGCGCGGCTCCTGGACCGAACATCAAGGTCGAGTCCTGCGGTCGATCCCTCTGGAGCTAATGGTGTCCAGTAGCCTAAGAAGCCCAAGCTACCACCAGTTAGGTAGGTTCGCTTCTTCTCCCCTTAGTCCCTCGCTGCAGTGAGTCTGTTGCCAGCAGATCTCACTGTAAAATAAAAAACCTAAAATATACTTTCTTTCTAGCTCAGGAGAGCCCCTAGTGTGCATCCAGCTCAGCCGGGCACAAGATTCTAACTGAGGTCTGGAGGAGGGTCATAGTGGGAGGAGCCAGTGCACACCAGGTAGTCCTAAAGCTTTCTTTAGTTGTGCCCAGTCTCCTGCGGAGCCGCTATTCCCCATGGTCCTTACGGAGTCCCAGCATCCACTTAGGACGTCAGAGAAAGTAAATTGACATGGCAGAGACCTGCACCTTTAGTGTAGATAAACGTAGTCCTCCATCTAACCCAGTCTGGAAAAATAGCAAAAGACGGGATAATCTGAAAGAGGATGATGTCGGAAACTTCCGAGCCGCACACCATCCTATATAGGCACGTTAAATCCTGTAATAATGAGCTGCCGTAACTGTCTTCATAGCGCGTAACATGGTTGGTATAACAGATTCTGGAATGCCCTCTCGTCTTAAGAGGGCGGTCTCAACAGCCACCCCGTCAAACACAGCCGCACTAAATCGGGGTACTGGAACGGACCCTGTTGTAGCAGCTCTGTACATAGCGGGAGCGGCCAAGGATCGTGTGCGAGTAGATCTTGAAGATTCGAGAACCACGCTCTCCCAGGCCAATGAGGCGCCACGCGATTGTGAGAACATACACGGCCACTGCCTTTGGATCTCTTGTTCTGGACACATATTAGGGTGCTTAATGATTTTGGCGAGATGCCATTAGATCCACCCTTGGGTAACCCCACCGCTGGACCAACATCTGGAACACCTCTGGATTTAACGCCCATTCTCCGGGATGAAAATCCTGATGGCTGAGTGTGACAGGACAGTCCCGTACGAAAGCACTTGCCGCTTTCGCGTCCCGTCGGCTGCGCACAGAATGGAAGGTTAAGTCACACGAGGCCTGACCACATAGGGGATTCCCGCTTACCGTCAGTAACCGCCTGTTACTGATTTCACCCACTGCGCTGTGGGTGGGTTTATGCTGCCACCACCAAACTCCTAACCAGCCGTGGCGTTTGGAACCACGGTTCTGCTCTGTATGTGCCGACGCACTGCCTTACCACACCTGTGTGGTGCTGACGAATCCCCACTAGCCACTTGCTAGGCCTCTACCGGTAGCTGGCGGAAAGCGGAGCTTGGAGACGTTAGGTGCTTCCCTGGACAGCCGGAGGACGGGGCTAGGTTTGGCCTAACCCTGTTGGTCACAAGATGAAGCAGTCTTCTTGAGGCAATGATGTTTATTTGCTCAATGATAATAACCTTTAAAATGGCTCCTCCCTACTGCTAGGGGCAACAGCATACAATCAGATGTTTCAGCAGAAAAAGATGGTACAATACACAATCCTATGGGCCAACTGCCCTCCTTTTATCCCTCTCCAAGACCCATTACCACAGGGGGTAAGCCCACCCTGTGGTGTACAACCAATCAATGTTTACCCATGAGCTGTGCATGCCTTGGTCACATGCACAGCTATTATTGTTCCCTATGGACAGTGGGGAGTGGTCGGTCTCCTTTGACTATCCCATCTTGGAGGATCAGGATACGCCCCGGTGCCGTTCAGTCTAGGCTGGGGGGAAGTTTTCCCTCCTAAACTGACTTCCAGAAACCTGCCCGGGACCCAGCTCACTGCCTGCAGCCTGGATTTGGGCTCCAGAGCTGGGCAGCCTGGCTCCCCGGTCCAGGTTTCTAGGCCACTACGGGTGATCTCCATGGAGCTCCAAGAAACCACTCAGCTTGTTTCATAGCTGAGCTTCTTCTCTTTCTCCCAATACCCCTTTGAAGTGTGAGGCTGGATGGGAAAGCATTCCGTTTTTGGGGAAAAGGTCCGGGAGAATCCATCAGCCTGCACAGCCATGGATTCCCCCCCTTCTGGGACACACAACCAAGTTAGTGCAATTTACCTTTAAATACATCACATTTAAAATACATGTGTTTCCCTTTAAATATACACTGAGTCTGTGCCCTGCACAGACTCTACATACTCAGGCACTGCAGTGCCTTACAACACACTGTACTTTTTATTATATTTAACACAATGTCTTGTTTTTAAATACTGTGCCCAGCGCTGGCTCCCCTGGCCCTGCAGCCTGGCTGCTAGGGCTCTCTCTCTCTCGGTGCTGGAGGTATGGGGCTGGCTTCCCCCATCCTCCAACCTACCTGCCTGCCACTGGGGTCCAGGGAGCTGGCTCTCCCTGTCTCCCCAGTGTGGCACTATTTCACTGGCCCCGCCGCACGGTGCGGCGCACCCCCCTGAGCCGAAGCCCGGCGGCCCGGGACACTTGTCCCGGCCGTCATGGCTCTGAGTCTGTTGCAGCGCTGAGGTGCCGGGAGCGTAGCTCCCGGACCCCAGCGCTCACCAGCCTAATTACACCCACGCCGCTAGGGAGCCGGCTAGCCCGGTCCCCCATAAGCGGCGCTGACTTGTGGCCTCGACGCAGCGTCCGGCGGGGAGCCGGGCTGCGGCGCACCCCCCTTGCCGCCCAGCAGCCCGGGACGTTCGTCCCGGCTGCCGCGGCTGGCCACCTGTGATGGGCTGAGGCGCCGGCTCTCCCTTCTCCCCGGCGCGCACACAGTTAGTGCGCCCGGGGCTGCACTGACCGCTGCCGGGAGCGGAGCTCCCGGACTCCGGCGGTCAGCGGCTCCCCTCTCCCCCGGCGCGCACACACTGCTCAGCGCGTCGGGGAATGCCCTCACTGCCGTGGTTTCCGGAGAGGTCCGGGACCACGGCACATCTTGAAAATACATTTTTTAACATTTATGACACACGGCGCCTAGCGCCCAATACATTTTAAACCTGGCGCCAAGCGCCCATTGTCTAGGGGTTAACCCCTTCAGTGCCGCGGCGGCCATTTTCCTCGTGGCTGGAGCCTCTCCTTCACTTCTTGGGCGCACCTGCGGTAGAACTGCTCCCTGCAGATCAGGTCAATCAGTGCGTCCCATGTAGTGGCTTCCGAATCCTTCACCCACTTCACCACGTACTGCCGCAGCTGGGTGGCGAAATGCTCATGGGTGCTGCTAGGATTCTTAGGCAAATCTCTGAACTTCTTCCTGTAAGACTCTGGAGTGATGAAGAATCGCTGGAGGAGGGCCTTCGCTACTTCGTCGTAGTTCCCACAGTCCTCCGTGGCCACTCCTCGATAGGCCTCCAAGGCCTCTCCATGCAGAGTGGACACAAGGTGTCTCACCCACTCCGACTCGGGTAGATCGTGTAGTTTACAAGTCCTTTCAAAAACTTGCAAATGTCCATCAATGTCCCCATCACTGTCTGCAAACTTGGCAAACTGAACTCGTCCTGATCTGTGTACAACAGCTGACAACGGCTCCCGGGGTACCACGGCCTGTGGTGCCCGCTCCGCATGCCACATCCGAATGACAAGCATGCGTTCTTGCTCCGTTGCCCTTTCCCCCAATTCCGCTAGCCGATCTGCTAGGGTATCCGGGCCGCCCCCCCCTGGGACGTTGGGATCCTGGCCCTGCTAGGGATGGCTGGGAAACATGGCTGCTGTGAGAGAGGACGGGGCTTGTGGATCTCACCGGTTCTGTACGAAGGTCCACTGGAGGGCCGTCCTCAGCGATGCGGACGCCGTCAGTGCTTTCCACCTCCGCCCGATGAGACTCCTCCAAGCTCATGAGAGCCGCCTTCATGACGCTTCTGGACGCGTTGAAAGGGATATCCACACCCTTCTCCTGGCACACGATCTCCAGATCATCCTTGGACATTCCGCTGAATTCCGCCATCTTGTGCGTTCTCCTGCGCTGCAGTTACTCCTCTCCTGAGTAACTCGGCTTCTCAAATCGGGTGATGAAAAGCCGCCTGGGAATATCCCACCGCTATGCCAACAATTTCTGTGACAGGACGGTCCCGTACGAAAGCACTTGCCGCTTTCGCGTCCCGTCGTCTGCGCACAGAATGGAAGGTCAACTCACACGAGGCCTGACCACATAGGGGATTCCCGCTTACCGTCAGTAACCGCCTGTTACTGACTCCACCCACTGCGTTGTGGGCGGGTTTATGCTGCCACCACCAAACTCCTAACCAGCCGTGGCGTTTGGAACCACGGTTCTGCTCTGTATGTGCCGACGCACTGCCTTACCACACCTGTGTGGTGCTGACGAATCCCCACTAGCCACTTGCTAGGCCTCTACCGGTAGCTGGCGGAAGGCGGAGCTTGGAGACGTTAGGTGCTTCCCTGGACAGCCGGAGGACGGGGCTAGGTTTGGCCTAACCCTGTTGGTCACAAGATGAAGCAATCTTCTTGAGGCAATGATGTTTATTTGCTCAATGATAATAACCTTTAAAAAGGCTCCTCCCTATTGCTAGGGGCAACAGCATACAATCAGATGTTTCAGCAGAAAAAGATGGTACAATACACAATCCTATGGGCCAACTGCCCTCCTTTTATCCCTCTCCAAGACCCATTACCACAGGGGGTAAGCCCGCCCTGTGGTGTACAACCAATCAATGTTTACCCATGAGCTGTGCATGCCTTGGTCACATGCACAGCTATCATTGTTCCCTATGGACAGTGGGGAGTGGTCGGTCTCCTTTGACTATCCCATCTTGGAGGATCAGGATACGCCCCGGTGCCGTTCAGTCTAGGCTGGGGGGAAGTTTTCCCTCCTAAACTGACTTCCAGAAACCTGCCCGGGACCCAGCTCACTGCCTGCAGCCTGGATTTGGGCTCCAGAGCTGGGCAGCCTGGCTCCCCGGTCCAGGTTTCTAGGCCACTACGGGTGATCTCCATGGAGCTCCAAGAAACCACTCAGCTTGTTTCATAGCCGAGCTTCTTCTCTTTCTCCCAATACCCCTTTGAAGTGTGAGGCTGGATGGGAAAGCATTCAGTTTTTGGGGAAAAGGTCTGGGAGAATCCATCAGCCTGCACAGCCATGGATTCCCCCCCTCCTGGGACACACAACCAAGTTAGTGCAATTTACCTTTAAATACATCACATTTAAATACATGTGTTTCCCTTTAAATATACACTGAGTCTGTGCCCTGCACAGACTCTACATACTCAGGCACTGCAGTGCCTTACAACACACTGTACTTTTTATTATATTTAACACAATGTCTTGTTTTTAAATACTGTGCCCAGCGCTGGCTCCCCTAGCCCTGCAGCCTGGCTGCTAGGGCTCTCTCTCTGTGCTGGAGGTATGGGGCTGGCTTCCCCCATCCTCCAGCCTACCTGCCTGCCACTGGGGTCCAGGGAGCTGGCTCTCCCTGTCTCCCCAGTGTGGCACTATTTCACTGGCCCCGCCGCACGGTGCGGCGCACCCACCTGAGCCGAAGCCCGGCGGCCCGGGACACTTGTCCCGGCCGCCATGGCTCTGAGTCTGTTGCAGCGCTGAGGTGCCGGGAACGTAGCTCCCGGACCCCAGCGCTCACCAGCCTAATTATACCCACGCCGCTAGGGAGCCGGCTAGCCCGGTCCCCCATGAGCGGCGCTGACTTGTGGCCTCGCCGCAGCGTCCGGCGGGGAGCCGGGCTGCGGCGCACCCCCCTTGCCGCCCAGCAGCCCGGGACGTTCGTCCCGGCTGCCGCGGCTGGCCACCTGTGATGGGCTGAGGCGCCGGGAGCAGAGCGGCGGCTCTCCCTTCTCTCCGGCGCGCACACAGTGCGCCCGGGGCTGCACTGACCGGACTCCGGCGGTCAGCGGCTCCCCTCTCCCCCGGCGCGCACAAACTGCTCAGCGCGCCGGGGGCTGCCCTCACTGCCGTGGTTTCCGGAGAGGTCCGGGACCACGGCACATCTTGAAAATACATTTTTTAACATTTATGACACACGGCGCCTAGCGCCCAATACATTTTAAACCTGGCGCCAAGCGCCCATTGTCTTTAAAATGGCGCCGGGCACTAGGGGTTAACCCCTTCAGTGCCGCGGCGGCCATTTTCCTCGTGGCTGGAGCCTCTCCGGCCACACTCCTCCCCCCCATTCAAGCGAGTCAACCAGGGACCCATGTCCCAACGATTTGGGTCCTGGTCCCGCAGTCCGTTGGGGTGAAGGGGACGCTACCTGGGGGGTGTAGGCTCTGGCCTAGACAGTTCATCCATAGTGTAGTGGGCCTCTCTTTGTGGGTGCACAATGTTCAAATAGTCCACCTGAAGTCATAGCGCCCAATACATTTTAAACCTGGCGCCAAGCGCCCATTGTCTTTAAAATGGCGCCGGCAACTAGGGGTTAACCCCTTCAGTGCCGCGGCGGCCATTTTCCTCGTGGCTGGAGCCTCTCCGGCCACACTGAGATAATCCGCCTCCCAGTTGTCCACTCCGGGAATAAACACTGCCGACAATATCACTTGGTGACGCTCGGCCCAATTCAGGATTCGAGCAACTTCCCACATGGCCATGCGACTTCGAGTTCCTCCTTGTTTGTTGATGTACGCGACCGCCGTCGCATTGTCTGACTGCACCTGTACAGTCTGAGACCGCAGCATGTGCACTGCCTGTCGCAGCGCGTTGTAAATTGCTCTGAGTTCCAGGACATTTATTGACAGTAATCTTTCTCGGTCTGACCAGAGACACTGAAGCTGACAATTTTGGATCACTGCTCCCCAACCTCTGAGACTTGCGTCCGTCATCAGAATTATCCAATTCCAGACTCCGAACCTTTTTCCTGCGGTAAGATTGTGTACTTGGAGCCACCAGAGTAGTGATACTCTGGCTCTTGGAGACAACCGCGCCATCTGATGAATTTGTAGATGCGAGCCTGACCACTGTGCGAGAACATCCAGTTGAAAAGGACGCGAGTGAAATCTTCTGAACTGGATTGCTTCAAAAGACGCCACCATCGTTCCTAACAGGCGAATGCACAAATGCACCGAGACTGTCCTTGGTTTGAGCCCCAACTGTACCAGATGACGAATACTTTGTGCTTTTTGTTGTGGTAGGTAAATTTGTTGATCCACCGTATTGAGAATCATTCCTAAGAATTGAAGGCTTTGAGATAGAATCAGGCTGGATTTCTTAAAGTTGACAATCCAACCGTGCTGAACTAATACACTGTACGTTAGTAAGTCATGTTGAAGGAGTATCTGTTGAGACGGAGCTTTGATGAGAACATCGTCTAAGTACGGAACTATTATCACTCCCAGGGATCTGAGATGAGCTATTACAGACATTACCTTTGCGCTGATGAGAGGCAAAACGGAAGTGCCTGAAATTGATAATGGTTTTGTTGTACTGCAAACCTTAAGTACACCTGATGTGGTGGCCAAATTGGAATGTGTAAGTACGCATCCTTGAGATCCAGCGAAATCATGAATTCCTGTGGCTCTAAACCTGAAATCACTGTCTGCAGGTATTCCATCTTTAATCTGTAGTAAGTGACGTACTGATTGCGCCCCTTTAGGTTCAATATCTTCTGACACAGGCAGACCTGTCTTTACAAATCGCATTGGTGGTAGATAATCTAACTCAATTTTGTAACCTTTTAACACTAAATTGCGGATCCACCCATCTGTGGATGTCTGAAACCACGCCAAGTGGAACGTCTGAAGGCGTGTTCCCACAACTGAAGATCCAAGATGGGCTGGAAGCCCGTCATACCACTGGCTTGTCGGCGGTCTTAGCATCCTGATGGCGGTTAGAGGTTTGTTGAAAACCACGTCCTCTACCACTTCTACTGTGTATGGTTGTTCCTCTAGCACGGCCTCAAAAGGACTGAGGTCTAAAGGATTTGAACGCTGGTCCAGAGTATTTACGTTTAGCAACCTGTGTAGGCAATGGTAGGAAAACAGACTTTACCCCAGTGGTCTGAGAAATCCATTTGTCCAATTCAGAAACCGCCGAGGTATACAAAACCGTTTATCCGGATTCTTCCATGCTTCTGTTAACTGCTTATTAAGAGAATCTGAATAAGGAAAACACACCAGTGTTCTCTGTCATTTAGCAAATAACACTTTATCATTTGAAAGAGGTTCTTCAGTCTCCGTAAAATTTAGAAACTGATGTACTGCCCTGATGAGAATATCTATGGCCGGGCTATCGGTAACCTCACTATCTGACTCCTGGCCCACCTCACCTTCCTCATGTTCCTCTTGAGATATGGAGGTCTGGCATTGAATCGTCAGAATGCAGCATAGCTGAAACTGGTAAGTTATAAGACAAATGATAACTATTTTTCGGAACAGAGCTAGACTTGGACTTTAGTAACCCTTGCAAAGTCCTAGACATCTCCTGAGCCCCTTCTGGTATCTCAGGAGGTATTACCCTAGCTTCAGATCTAGCCGCCTCATGCTCCTTTCGTGCAGTGGCCAATTTCGAATGTAAACCAGTCATCTGTTGCCAGTCTGGGTACTGTGTCTGCTGTTCAGCATCTGTGTCCGTACACAGCGGGAAACGCAGTCCGCCCTGTCTATAAGCCGTGCGTCTCCGTACCCTCACGCAGCCATAATGGCCGGCGAACCGCTAACCGGGACGCCAGCTTAGTACTCACCAGTCTTCATTCTTCTGACTCTGTGGGGGTGGCGGCGTGCTGCGGGAATGTATGCTCGCTGTGGTGGGGCTTGCGACCAATTCCCTCAGGAGCTCAGTGTCCTGTTATCGGGGAACGGGACCATTAACACTTCAAGAGGTTGGGCTGTCCCCCCCCCCCCATAAGTCCCACGAAGCAGTCAGGCTGGTGCCGTCCAGTCCTGCCTGAAAACAACAAACACAGAAAATAAATGGAGCTTCCCTAAACGTGACCGGCTCCTCCGGGAACATTTTCTAAACGGAGTCTGGTAGGAGGGTGTAACCGGATGGTCCCGTACGAAAGCTCTCACTGCTTTTGCGTCCCGTCCCCAGTACACAGAATGGATGTTTAGGTCACGCGGGACCTGGCCACATAGGGGATTCCCGCTTACCGCCAGTAACCGCCTGTTAATGACTCCACAGACTGCGCAGTGGACGGGTTCTGCTTCCACCACCAAACTACTAACCTGCCGTGGCATCTAGAACCACGGTTCTGTTCTGTATGTGTTGACACGCCGTCTAACCACACCTGTGTGGTGCTGATGAATCACCACTAGTCGCTTGACTAGGCCTCTGCCGGTAGCCGGCAAAAGGCGGAACTTGTAGACGCTGGATACACCACAGGCAGCCGGAAAACGGAGCTAGGAATCTTTGTGGAGGGTGTATCTTAAAGACAAACGCATAACCATGAGATACCGCTACTAGCACCCAGGCATCCGTGGTGGACTGCTGCCAGATCTGTGCAAATTGAAGTAGTCGGCCTCCCACCCTGGGATCCCCCAGGTGGAGGCCCGCGCCATCAGGTCAATGGCTTATCTTCTGGTTTGGAAGCAGGTCCCCTGGTAGCCCAATGCTTTTTAGTCATTACAGACTTACCGGATTGGGACTGTTTGCCATAACCCTTTCCTTTCTCTTGGGTCTGAATGGACCGGAAAGCTGGAAACCTAGGTTTGGACTTATAGCTTGACGGAAACATCACTTTTTTAGAGTCTGCCTCTGACTCCAGGATACTGTATAATTCTTTACCAAAAAGAATATCTCCAACAAAAGGCAAAGACTCTAGAACCTTCTTGGACTCTGCCTCAGCCTTCCAATACGTAAGCAGACAGCTCTGCGTGCTGCTACTGCTGAGGCTGATGCTTGAGAGGCAATAGTACCCATGTCCAAGGCTGCTTCTTCCATAAAAATAGCCGCATGTTTAATATGTACAATATGGGAATTTTGCTCTCTAGATGCCAAAGAGAGATCCTCCAATGCATCAGCCAAGGACACTACTGCTTTTGCCATCCAGGCAGAAGCCATGACAGGTCTTACAACTGTCCCAGACAAAGAAAAAATGTTTTTTAGAAAACCATCAAACTTTCTATCTGTAACATAAAGATGTTAAAGGCAGAGGCAATGTAGATTTACGCACCAGTCGAATAACATGTGTATCCACCTTGGAAGCCACCTCCCTTTTTGAACAGTCCCCAGATGGAAGAGGATAATGAGATTCCAATTCTTTGGAATTCTGAACTTCTTACCGGGTGTGACCCAAGCCTCTTGCATAATTTCAGTCAGCTGTTCTGACTCCGGAAATTCAGTTCTAACTGTTTTGGGACGTTTAAACACAGGTGCCTTGGATTTTACCAAAGGCTCTGCTGCCTCCTCTAAGGATACAAAGGCTTTTATAGCAATAATTAACTCGGGTATATCCACTGAGCTGGGACCTTTATCCTCATCTCTGTATGCAGAACCAGAATGCGAGGAGACATCCTCATCCTCCAAAGTGTCCCCTTCTGAAACATGTGTAGACTGAAGATGTTATTTCATGTCTGTGAGCTTTATCTCCATGCCTTTCAGACTGTTTTTGTTAAAAGGCTACAGACCCCTAAACTGGATAATAATTATTATTACATTTATAAGGTGCCACAAGTGTTTTGCAGCGCCGTACAAAAGACAGTACAGGGAGACAAAACTTAGCATTACAGTAAATAAATAACAAAAATAGAGTACAGGTAACAAAGAGCAACACAATTCTCAAAAAATAAGATTTTACTCACCGGTAAATCTATTTCTCGTAGTCCGTAGTGGATGCTGGGAACTCCGAAAGGACCATGGGGAATAGCGGCTCCGCAGGAGTCTGGGCACAACTAAAAGAAAGCTTTTAGACTACCTGGTGTGCACTGGCTCCTCCCACTATGACCCTCCTCCAAGCCTCAGTTAGGATACTGTGCCCGGACGAGCTGACACAATAAGGAAGGATTTTGAATCCCGGGTAAGACTCATACCAGCCACACCAGTCACACCGTACAACACGTGATACTATACCCAGTTAACAGTATGAAACATAACTGAGCCTCTCAACAGATGGCTCATAACAATAACCCGTTAGTGAACAATAACTATGTACAATTATTGCAGACAATCCGCACTTGGGACGGGCGCCCAGCATCCACTACGGACTACGAGAAATAGATTTACCGGTGAGTAAAATCTTAGTTTCTCTAACGTCCTAGTGGATGCTGGGAACTCCGTAAGGACCATGGGGATTATACCAAAGCTCCCAAACGGGCGGGAGAGTGCGGATGACTCTGCAGCACCGAATGAGAGAACTCAAGGTCCTCCTCAGCCAGGGTATCAAATTTGTAGAATTTTGCAAACGTGTTTGCCCCTGACCAAGTAGCAGCTCGGCAAAGTTGTAAAGCCGAGACCCCTCGGGCAGCCGCCCAAGATGAGCCCACCTTCCTTGTAGAATGGGCTTTTACGGATTTAAAACGCGGCAGTCCAACCGCAGAATGCGCCAGCTGAATTGTGCTACAAATCCAGCGAGCAATAGTCTGCTTAGAAGCAGGAGCACCCAGTTTGTTGGGTGCATACAGGATAAACAGCGAGTCAGTTTTCCTGACTCCAGCCGTCCTGGAAACATAAATTTTCAAGGCCCTGACTACGTCCAGCAACTTGGAATCCTCCAAGTCACTAGTAGCCGCAGGCACTACAATAGGTTGGTTCAAGTGAAAGGCTGATACCACCTTAGGGAGAAACTGGGGACGAGTCCTCAATTCTGCCCTATCCATATGAAAAATCAGATAAGGGCTTTTAAATGACAAAGCCGCCAATTCTGATACACGCCTGGCCGAAGCCAAGGCCAATAACATGACCACTTTCCACGTGAGATATTTTAGATCCACGGTCTTTAGTGGCTCAAACCAATGTGATTTTAGGAAATTCAACACCACGTTGAGATCCCAGGGTGCCACTGGAGACACAAAAGGGGGCTGAATATGCAGCACTCCTTTTACAAATGTCTGAACTTCAGGTAGTGAAGCTAGTTCTTTTTGGAAGAAAATCGACAGAGCCGATATCTGCACCTTAATGGAGCCTAATTTTAGGCCCATAGACACTCCTGCCTGTAGGAAGTGCAGAAATCGACCCAGCTGAAACTCCTCTGTTGGGGCCTTATTGGCCTCACACCAAGCAACATATTTCCGCCATATGCGGTGATAATGTTTTACAGTTACATCTTTCCTGGCCTTAATCAGCGTAGGAATGACATCCTCCGGAATGCCCTTTTCCTTTAGGATCCGGTGTTCAACCGCCATGCCGTCAAACGCAGCCGCGGTAAGTCTTGGAACAGACAGGGCCCCTGCTGCAGCAGGTCCTGTCTGAGCGGCAGAGGCCATGGGTCCTCTGAGATCATCTCTTGAAGTTCCGGGTACCACGCTCTTCTTGGCCAATCCGGAACCACGAGTATTGTCCTTACTCCTCGTTTTCTTATTATTCTCAGTACCTTTGGTATGAGAGGCAGAGGAGGGAACACATAAACCGACTGGTACACCCACGGTGTCACTAGAGCGTCCACCGCTATCGCCTGAGGGTCCCTTGACCTGGTGCAATATCTCTCTAGTTTTTTGTTTAGGCGGGACGCCATCATGTCCACCTGTGGCCGTTCCCAACGATTTACAATCAGTGTGAAGACTTCTGGATGAAGTCCCCACTCTCCCGGGTGGAGGTCGTGTCTGCTGAGGAAGTCTGCTTCCCAGTTGTCCACTCCCGGAATGAACACTGCTGACAGTGCTAACACGTGATTTTCCGCCCATCGGAGAATCCTTGTGGCTTCTGCCATCGCCGTCCTGCTTCTTGTGCCACCCTGTCGGTTTACATGGGCGACTGCCGTGATGTTGTCTGACTGGATCAGTACCGGCTGGTTTTGAAGCAGGGGTTTTGACTGACTTAGGGCATTGTAAATGGCCCTTAGTTCTAGAATATTTATGTGTAGGGAAGTCTCCTGACTCGACCATAGCCCTTGGAAGTTTCTTCCCTGTGTGACTGCCCCCCAGCCTCGAAGGCTGGCATCCGTGGTCACCAGGACCCAGTCCTGTATGCCGAATCTGCGGCCCTCTAGAAGATGAGCACTCTGCAGCCACCACAGCAGAGACACCCTGGTTCTTGGAGACAGGGTTATTAGCCGATGCATCTGAAGATGCGATCCGGACCATTGGTCCAACAGGTCCCACTGAAAGATTCTGGCATGGAACCTGCCGAAAGGAATTGCTTCGTAAGAAGCCACCATCTTTCCCAGGACTCGCGTGCAGTGATGCACCGACACCTGTTTTGGTTTCTGACTAGAGACGACAGCTCCCTGGCTTTTTCCTCTGGGAGAAACACTTTTTTCTGGACTGTGTCCAGAATCATTCCAAGGAACAGTAGACGTGTCGTCGGAACCAGCTGTGACTTTGGAATATTCAGAATCCAACCGTGCTGGTGTAGCACCTCCTGAGAAAGTGCTACTACTACCAACAACTGCTCCTTGGATCTCGCCTTTATTAGGAGATCGTCCAAGTATGGGATAATTAAAACTCCCTTTTTTCGAAGGAGTATCATCATTTCCGCCATTACCTTGGTAAACACCCTCGGTGCCGTGGACAGACCAAACGGCAGTGTCTGAAATTGGTAATGGCAATTCTGTACCGCAAATCTGAGGTACTCCTGGTGAGGATGGTAAATGGGGACATGCAGGTAAGCATCCTTGATGTCCAGGGATACCATGTAATCCCCCTCGTCTAGACTTGCAATAAAGGCCCTGAGCGATTCCATCTTGAACTTGAATTTTTTTATGTATGTGTTCAAGGATTTCAAATTTAAAATGGGTCTCACCGAACCGTCCGGTTTCGGTACCACAAACAGTGTGGAATAGTAACCCCGTCCTTGTTGAAGTAGGGGCACCTTGACTATCACCCGCTGGGAATACAGCTTGTGAATTGCCTCTAGCACAGCCTCCCTGTCCGAGGGAGTTGTTGGCAAGGCAGATTTGAGGAAAAGGCGGGGGGGGGGGGGACGCCTCGAATTCCAGCTTGTACCCCTGAAATACTACTTGAAAGATCCAGGGATCCACCTGTGAGCGAGCCCACTGATCGCTGAAATTTTTGAGGCGGCCCCCCACCGTACCTGGCTCCGCCTGTGGAGCCCCACCGTCATGCGGCGGACTTGGAAGAAGCGGGGGAGGACTTTTGCTCCTGGGAACTAGCTGTTTGTTGCAGCCTTTTTCCCCTACCTCTGCCTCTGGACAGAAAGGACCCGCCTTTTCCTCACCTGTTTTTCTGGGTCCGAAAGGACTGTACCTGATAAAACGGCGCTTTTTTAGGCTGTGAGGGAACATGGGGTAAAAATGCTGACTTCCCAGCTGTTGCTGTGGAAACGAGGTCCGAGAGACCATCCCCGAATAACTCCTCACCCTTATAAGGCAAAACTTCCATGTGCCTTTTGGAATCTGCATCCCCTGTCCACTGCCGAGTCCATAACCCTCTCCTGGCAGAAATGGACAATGCACTTATTTTAGATGCCAGCCGGCAGATCTCCCTCTGTGCATCTCTCATGTATAAGACTGAGTCTTTTATATGCTCTATGGTTAGCAGATTAGTGTCCCTGTCTAGGGTGTCAATATTTATGACAGGGAATCTGACCACGCAGCTGCAGCACTGCACATCCATGCTGACGCAATAGCTGGTCTAAGTATAATGCCTGTGTGTGTATATATAGACTTCAGGATCGCCTCCTGCTTTCTATCTGCAGGCTCCTTCAGGGCGTCCGTATCCGGAGACGGAAGTGCCACCTTTTTAGACAAACGTGTGAGCGCTTTATCCACCCTAGGAGGTGTTTCCCAACGTGCCCTATCCTCTGGCGGGAAAGGGAACGCCATTAGTAATTTTTTTGAGATTATCAATCTTTTATCAGGGAAAGCCCACGCTTCCTCACACACT
The DNA here is from genome assembly GCF_028390025.1 of Pseudophryne corroboree. Taxonomy (NCBI): domain Eukaryota; kingdom Metazoa; phylum Chordata; class Amphibia; order Anura; family Myobatrachidae; genus Pseudophryne; species Pseudophryne corroboree. The sequence goes on from NC_086444.1 coordinate 2,457,086, forward strand.
TCATTTAATTCTAAAGATGGGGGAAAAACTACAGGTAGTTTTTTCTCCCCAAACATAATACCCTTTTTAGTGGTACCTGGGTTTATATCTGAAATGTGTAACACCTCTTTCATTGCCTCAATCATGCAGCGAATGGCCTTAGTGGACATTAGATTAGACTCATCGTCGTCGACACTAGTATCAGTATCCGTGTCGACATCTGGGTCTGCCATCTGAGGTAGCGGGCTTTTTAGAGCCCCTGATGGCCTTTGAGACACCTGGGCAGCAACGAGCTGAGAAGCCGGCTGTCTTGCATTTGGCATGTCGTCAAATTTTTTTGTGTAAGGAGTCGACACTTGCACGTAATTCCTTCCATAAAACCATCCACTCAGGTGTCTGCCCAGCAGGGGGTGACATCACTTCTACAGGCATCTGCTCCGCCTCCACATAATTTTCCTCCTCAAACATGTCGACACAGCCGTACCGACACACCGCACACACACCGGGAATGCTCTAACAGAGGACAGGACCCCACAGAAGCCCTTTGGGGAGACAGAGAGAGAGTATGCCAGCACACACCAGAGCGCTATATACTGCAGGGACTAACTGAATTATGTCCCCTATAGCTGCTATAATATTTACTGCGCCTAAATTTAGTGCCCCCCTCTCTTTTTTTACCCTTTTCTGTAGTGTAGACTGCAGGGGAGAGCCAGGGAGCTTCCTTCCAGCGGAACTGTGAGGGAAAAATGGCGCCAGTGTGCTGAGGGGGATAGCTCCGCCCCTTTTTTGCGGACTATTCTCCCGCTTTTTTAAGGATTCTGGCAGGGGTAATTATCACATATATAGCCTCTGGGGCTATATATTGTGATTGTTTTGCCAGCCAAGGTGTTTTTATTGCTGCTCAGGGCGCCGCCGCCCCCCCCCCCCCCCCCCCCCAGCGCCCTGCACCCTTAGTGACCGGACTGTGAAGTGTGTATGAGAAGCAATGGCGCACAGCTGCAGTGCTGTGCGCTACCTTGGAAAAGACAGAAGTCTTCATGCCGCCGATTTTCCGGACTTCTTCTTGCTTCTGGCTCTGTAAGGGGGACGGCGGCGCGGCTCCGGGACCGAACACCAAGGCCAGTTCCATGCGGTCGGTCCCTCTGAAGCTAATGGTGTCCAGTAGCCTAAGAAGCCCAAGCTAGCTGCAAGCAGGTAGGTTCGCTTCTTCTCCCCTTAGTCCCTCGTTGCAGTGAGCCTGTTGCCAGCAGATCTCACTGTAAAATAAAAAACCTAAAATATACTTTCTTTCTAGGAGCTCAGGAGAGCCCCTAGTGTGCATCCAGCTCAGCCGGGCACAAGAATCTAACTGAGGCTTGGAGGAGGGTCATAGTGGGAGGAGCCAGTGCACACCAGGTAGTCTAAAAGCTTTCTTTATAGTTGTGCCCAGTCTCCTGCGGAGCCGCTATTCCCCATGGTCCTTACGGAGTTCCCAGCATCCACTAGGACGTTAGAGAAATAGGATTTTGGTTACCTACCGGTAAATCCTTTTCTCGTAGTCCGTAGAGGATGCTGGATTCCACATTAGTACCATGGGGTATAGACGGGTCCACCAGGAGCCATTGGCACTTTAAGAGTTTGAGAGTGTGGGCTGGCTCCTCCCTCTATGCCCCTCCTACCAGACTCAATCTAGAAACTGTGCCCGAGGAGACTGACATCTTCGAGAGAAGGATTTATCACAGATAGTGGCAAGATTCATACCAGCTCACACATACAAGGCACATCAACCTAACTTAGCTTGAAAACTAAGCTGCCGCTGAAACATTACTTACCCAGTAACAATGCAGTACCTAACTAAAGCGACGTTGTACTGAACCAAATAACGTTTGCCGGAAAACGAAGCGCAGGACGGGCGCCCAGCATCCTCTACGGACTACGAGATAAGGATTTACCGGTGGGTACCAAAATCCTATTTTCTCTAACGTCCTAGAGGATGCTGGGGTCCACATTAGTACCATGGGGATGTACCAAAGCTCCCGGAACGGGAGGGAGAGCGCGGAGGCTCCTGCAGAACTGATTGACTGAACTTCAGATTATCAGAGGCCAAAGTATCGAACTTGTAAAACTTTGCAAACGTGTTCGACCCAGACCAAGTTGCAGCTTGGCAAAGTTGTAAAGCCGAGACACCCCGGGCAGCCGCCCAGGAAGAGCCCACCTTACGAGTAGAGTGGGCCTTGACAGACGTAGGACACGGCAATCCTGCCATAGAATACGCATGCTGGATAGTGCACCTGATCCAGCGAGAGATCGTCTGCTTAGAAGCAGGACACCCAATTTTCTTGGGATCATACAGGACAAAGAGTCCGATTTCCTGTGACGAGCAGTCCTCTTCACACAGATTTTCAGATCCCTTACAACATCTAAGGACTTTGATGAAATTGAGGCGTCAGTAGCCACTGGCACCACAATAGGTTGGTTGATACCAAATGCCGACACAACCTTCGGAAGAAACTGCTGACATGGTCCAGAGCTCAGCTCTATCTTCGTGGAAGATCAAGTATGGGCTTTTACAGGACAAAGCCCCCCTAACCTCCAACACACATCTAGCAGAAGCTAAGGCCAACAACGTGACAGCCTACCATGTAAGAAATTTGACCTCAACCTCCTGTAGAGGCTCGAACCAGTCCGATTGGAGGAACTGCAACACCACGTTAAGGTCCCAAGGAGACGTAGGCGGTACAAAGGAAGGTTGGATGTGCAGAACTCCCTTCAAAAAGGTCTGAACCTCAGGGAGTGCAGCCAATTGTTTCTGGAAGAAAATGGATAAGGCCGAAATCCGGACCTTCACAGATCCCAACCTCAGGCCCATATCCACACCAGCTTGTAGGAAGAGGAGAAACCGTCCCAGTTGAAACTCCACCGCAGGAAATTTCTTGGGACTCACACCAAGATACATAATTTTTCCAAATTCGATGGTAATGTTTAGACGTTACTCCTTTCCTAGCCTGTATCAGGGTAGGAATGAAATTGTTCGGAATGCTATTTCGAGCTAGTATCAGGCGTTCAACCTCCATGCCGTCAAACATAGCCGCGGTAAGTCTTGATAGGCGAACGGCCCCTGCTGCAGCGAGTCCTCCCGAAGAGGAAGAGGCCTCGGCTCTTCTTGCAGTAGATCCGCGTACCAAGCCCGTCTTGGCCAGTCTGGAGCAATGAGGATCGCTTGAAACCTTGTTCTCTCTATGAGCTCTAGCACTCTTTGAATGAGTGGGAGTTGTGGAAACACGTACACCGACTGGAATACCCAAGGAGTCACATTGTGTCGGCTGAGGAAGTCCGCTTCCCAGTTGACTACTCTCGGAATGAAGATTGCTGACAGCGCCAACGCGTGTTTTTCTGGCCAGAGGATGATTCTTGTTACCTCTGACATTGCAGCTCTGCTCTTCGTTCCGCCCTGTTGGTTTATGTAAGCCACTGTTGTCACATTGTCCGACTGCACTTGAACGCCCCGATTTCTCAGAAGATGGGCTGCTTGGAGAAGACAGTTGTAGGCGGCTCTTAGTTCCACAATGTTTATTGGTAGGCCGGCTTCCAGATTTAACCACCTTCCTTGGAAGGTTTCCCCTTGAGTGACTGCGCCCCGGCCCCGGAGACTTGCATCTGTGGTTAGAAGGATCCAGTCCTGAATCCCGAACCTGCAGCCCTCCAGAAGGTGAGGTAATTGCAGCCACCAGAGGAGTGAAATGATGGCGACAGACGTATTCTCTGGTGCATGTGTAGAGGAGATCCCTAGCACTTGTCCAGGAGATCCAGCTGGGAGGACAGAGCATAAAACCTCCCGTACTGCAGAGCCTAGTAAGAGGCCACCATCTTCCCCAGAAGGCGAATGCACTGATGAACAGACACCCGGGCTGGCTTCAGGACATCCCGGACCATTGTTTATATCACCAACGCTTTTTCCTCTGGAAGAAACACCCTCTGCACTTCCGTGTCGAGGATCATTCCAAGAAAGGACAACCTCCTGGTTGGTTCCAAATGTGATTTTGGAAGATTCAGGATCTAACCGTGTTCCCTGAGTAGATGGGTCGTGAGAACAATGGACTGTAACAGCTTCTCTTTGGACGATACCTTTATCAGCAGATCATCCAGATATGGAATTATGTTCACCCCCTGTCTGCGGAGGAGAACCAGCATTTCCGCCATCACCTTGGTGAATACCCTCGGTGCTGTGGAGAGGCCGAATGGCAGGGCCTGGAATTGAAAATGACAGTCCAACAGTGCGATTCGGAGATAAGCTTGATGCGGCAGCCAAATTGGAATGTGGAGGTACGCATCCTTGATATCCAGGGATACCAGGAATTCCCCCTCCTCCAGACCTGATATCATCGCCCTTTGAGACTCCATTTTGAATTTGAACTCCCTCAGGAAGGGGTTTAGCGATTTTAAGCTCAGAATGGGTCTGACCAAACCATCCGGTTTCGGTACCACAAAAAGGTTTTGCATATGGGGAGGAACTGGTACAATGACCTGTGCCTCCACCAACGTTTGGATGGCTTCCTGTAGGATAGCCCTGTCTGCCAGCAAAGCCGGCAAGCCTGATTTGAAGAATCGGTGAGGAGGGAGATCTTGAAATTCCAGCCTGTACTCCTGGGACACAATATCTTGTACCCAGGGATCCAGGCCGGACGACACCCAGATGTGAGTGAAATGCCTGAGTCTCGTCCCCATCGGCCCCACCTCCAGGCCGCGCGGTCCACAGTCATGCTGAGGACTTTGGCATACTTGAAGTAGGTTTCTGTTCCTGGTAACCCGCAGCAGCAGGTTTCTTGGATTTTGTCCGACCTCCTCTAAAGAAGGTGCTTTGGCAGACCGAAAGGGCTGTGATGCAGCTGAAGAAAAGGGTTTCTTCGTAGCAGGTGCAGCTGAAGGAAGAAAAGGTGACTTACCCGCTGTAGCCGTGGAAATCCAAGCATCCAACGCTTCCCCAAAGAGAGCCTGACCTGTGTAGGGTAGGGTCTCCACACCTCTCCTGAATTCTGCGTCGGCATACCACTGGCGCAGCCAAAGTCCCCTACGAGCAGAGACAGACATGGAAGATATCCCTGCAGCCATGGAACCCAGGTCTTTCATGGATTCCACCGTAAATCCTGCAGAATCCTGAATGTTACGCAAAAACAATTCAACGTCACTTTTATCCATTGTATCCAAATCCTCAAGTAACGTGCCTGACCACTTTACTATAGCTTTGGAAATCCATGCACAGGCAATAGTAGGCCGCAGTATCGCCCCTGAAGCCGTGTACATGGATTTGAGCGTAGTGTCAATTTTGCGATCAGCCGGATCCTTTAAGGCGGTAGATCCTGGAACAGGTAAAACCACCTTTTTCGAGAGTCTGGATACAGACGCGTCCACTATGGGTGGGTTTTCCCATTTTCTCCTATCCTCCTCAGGGAAGGGAAAAGCAACCAGAACCCTTCTAGGGCTATGGAATTTTTTCTCCGGGTTTTCACATGCTTTCTCAAATATAGCATTTAATTATTTGGTTGCAGGGAAGGTTAGCGAGGCTTTCATACTGTCAGTGAAGTAAGCCTCCTCATCCTGCTCAGGTGTTGTATCAGCAATATTCAACATATCTCTAATAGCCTCTATCATCAACTGCACCCCCTTAGCTAGAGATGCGGCCCCCCTCAGCACGTCCCCATCACCGTCCTCAGTGTCAGAATCGGTAACCGTTTCATCTTGCATAATCTGGGTAAGAGCACGTTTGTGGGAACCTACAGAGGGGGTTCTGAGGTAACAGAACCGGACCAAACTGCCATAGAGTTCTGTAAAACCAGAGTTGCAGATTCATTCTGTGCAACCCTAGTAGAAATACCTTTGTGGTATCTGCGCTAAAACAGTGCAATCCTGATTACATGGAATGGGATCATCCTGAGAGGACATATCCTCTGCAGCATATGACACAGTGTCCTTGGACATAGCTTACACACACACACACACACAGGTGGGGGCAGACAGAGTCCCCCCCCCAAGAATGGCGAGAGACACAGAGATTGGAGCCAACCCACACACAGCGCTAATAGATAGGGAGACCCCAACCAGCGCTGTCTGTGCACCTTAATAGGTTACACAGTCTTTACACAGCCTCCCCTCCCCCCTTCTACAACCCCCACGGTACCATATAAGATAGCTGGAGTTGATCTGGAGGGACAGCTCTCACTGATAGCGCTTCTGTAGGCAGGAAAATGGCGCTGAACGCTGCTGGGTTTGCTCTGAGGAGAAGCTCCACCCCCTTAATGGCGCTGTCTTCCCGCTCTTCTGGAGATTACACTGGCCTGAGGAATTTTGCTGGCAGCGATCCTGGAACCCTGACAGGCTTGGAGGTCAGTGTAGGGTTAAGGCGCCGGCTCAGGACGCCCCTCACAGCCCGCACCATGTACTGCTGAGCCCCCGGAGGGCAGTCAGTACTGCGCTCCATACCCTGTTGCCGCCATCTTCACACCGGCTCCCCGCTTGCTAGGGGGGTCGGTGACTGACTCGCCACGGATCTGCGGCATGCTGCTGGGGAGAGCAATCCCCTGTGGCGGGGAACGATCGATCCCCTCTGGAGTTCAGTGTCCAGTCAGCGGAGTCAGTGGCTCAGACCCCGCAGGGCGGACACTGCTCCCCCCCCTCAGTCCCTCGATGCAGGCAGGCTGTTGCCAGCAGCCTCCCAGTAAAATAATAAACTCTAAAATAAACTTTATTAGGAAAGCTCTGTAGAGCTCCCCTAGCTGTGACCGGCTCCTCCGGGCACATTTTCTAAACCGAGTCTGGTAGGAGGGGCATAGAGGGAGGAGCCAGCCCACACGCTCAAACTCTTAAAGTGCCAATGGCTCCTGGTGGACCAGTCTATACCCCATGGTACTAATGTGGACCCCAGCATCCTCTAGGACATAAGAGAAATAATTTGTTCATTTTAGTATTGTTTGCCTGTACAATATTAGGAAGTGAAATGCAAGAATATAGTAACTTTGAATTTGTGTGATAAATATTATTAAAGAAGGAATGTTAATGATCAGTTCCTGTGTAATGTGTCTTCTGACTATACACAAGGGGCTGTGAGCTGGGGGGTAGTGAGATCTCTCCTGACAGAGGACAGTACACGCTGTGAAAGGTCCTCACAACCTTTAGCAACACACTTAGACATTTTTAAGACTTTTTGAGCAATAAACATCTTGCCTTCACAATGAGTGCATCCATATCCTGCAACCAAGAGAACTGCGCAAAATGCTTTTTCGTTTTCCGGCGGCCCTGGAGTTAGCCCAGTGTCCACCGTCTGCCAGGTACCATGCAGGGCCTGGTGCATGGTGAGCGATCAGGTGCTATAAGGTGCCAGTGCAAGGAGCCCTAGGAAATCAGCGGTTCCACGGCCGGTGATCGTACCTGTTGGTGGCAGCAGTGGGTGGAGCCTGTAACAGGCGGTGTGCTGACTGGAAGAGGGAATCCCCTATTGGCTGCAGAGTCAGCGTATACTGCCTCACTAGTGACTGCCCCAGGAGACCTTGTGGTGACATCACTGGATCTCAGCCATAACAAAGAGGAAACACAACAGAAGAGGGTTGCGGCAGTGGAGGACACAGGATCTATACAAAAGCTGCAGCGGAACCTCTTACCGATTCGAGCACAGATGGTCATCAGAAGGTCACTCATAGTCTTCGAGTCATCGACCATCACGGTCTTCACTGTACCATCCAACATGCGGATTTTCAGAGGACGCTGTTTCTTCCTGTATTCCAAGGTGTCCTTGGGGCAAGAGAGACAAGGAGGCAAAAATAAGATTTTAAACCTACCGGTAAATCTTTTTCTCGTAGTCCGTAGAGGATGCTGGGACTCCGTAAGGACCATGGGAATAGACGGGCTCCGCAGGAGACATGGGCACTTTAAGAAAGACTTTGGATCTGGGTGTGCACTGGCTCCTCCCTCTATGCCCCTCCTCCAGACCTCAGTTCGAGAAACTGTGCCCAGAGGAGACGGACAGTACGAGGAAAGGATTTTAGTTAATCCAAGGGCAAGATTCATACCAGCCCACACCATCCACACCGTATAACATGGAATATACTAACCAGTTAACAGTATGGAAACAACACAGCATCAGTCCAAGACCGATCAAACTATGACATAACCCTTATGTAAGCAAAACTATATACAAGTCTTGCAGAAGTAGTCCGCACTTGGGACGGGCGCCCAGCATCCTCTACGGACTACGAGAAAAAGATTTACCGGTAGGTTTAAAATCTTATTTTCTCTTACGTCCTAGAGGATGCTGGGGACTCCGTAAGGACCATGGGGATTATACCAAAGCTCCCAAACGGGCGGGAGAGTGCGGATGACTCTGCAGCACCGATTGAGCAAACATGAGGTCCTCCTAAGCCAGGGTATCAAACTTATAGAACTTTGCAAAGGTGTTTGACCCCAACCAAGTAGCAGCTCGGCACAGCTGTAGTGCCGAGACCATTCGGGCAGCCTCTCAAGATGAGCCCACCTTCCTAGTGGAATGGGCCTTGACCGATTTTTGTAACGGCAATCCTGCCGTAGAATGCGCCTGCTGAATCGTGTTACAGATCCAGCGAGCAATAGTCTGCTTTGAAGCAGGGCCGCCGACCTTGTTGGCTGCATACAGGACAAACAGTGCTTCTGTTTTTCTGATCCTAGCCGTTCTGGCCACGTAAACTTTCAAAGCCCTGACCACATCAAGGGACTCGGAATCCTCCAAGTCACGTGCAGCCACAGGCACGACAATAGGTTGGTTCATATGAAAGGATGAGACCACCTTAGGTAGGAATTGAGGACGGGTCCGCAATTCCGCTCTATCCATATGGAAAAGCAGATAGGGTCTTTTATGTGATAAAGCCGCTAATTCCGAAACTCGCCTAGCCGAAGCCAAGGCCAACAACATGACCACCTTCCAAGTGAGATATTTCAACTCCACTGTACTAAGTGGTTCAAACCAATGCGACTTAAGGAAACCTAACAGCACGTTAAGGTCCCAAGGCGCCACCGGTGGTACAAAAGGAGGCTGAATATGCAGCGCTCCCTTCACAAAAGTCTGTACTTCAGGTAGAGAGGCCAATTCCTTTTGAAAGAAAATGGATAAGGCCGAAATCTGAACTTTAATGGAGCCTAATTTTAGGCCCAAATTCACTCCAGTTTGTAGGAAGTGAAGAAAATGGCCCAGATGGAATTCTTCCGTAGGAGCATTCCTGGCATCACACCACACGGTGATAATGTTTAGATGTCATGTCCTTCCTAGCCCTTATTAGCGTAGGAATGACCTCATCCGGAATACATTTTTCCGCTAGGATCCGGCGTTCAACCGCCATGCCGCCAAACGCAGCCGCGGTAACTCTTGGAACAGACAGGGGCCCTGTTGCAACAGGTCCTGTCTTAGAGGAAGAGGCCACGGATCTTCTGTGAGCATTTCCTGCAGATCCGGATACCAGGTCCTTCGTGGCCAATCTGGAACAATGAGTATTGTTCTCACTCCTCTTTTTCTTATTATTCTCAACACCTTGGGTATGAGAGGAAGAGGAGGAAATACATAGACCGACTGGAACACACACGGTGTCACTAGGGTGTCCACAGCTACCGCCTGAGGATCTCTAGACCTGGCGCAATACCTTTGTAGCTTTTTGTTGAGACGGGACGCCATCATGTCTATTTGGGGCAGTCCCCACCGACTTGCAATTTGTGCGAAGACTTCCTGATGAAGTCCCCACTCTCCCGGATGCAGGTCGTGTCTGCTGAGGAAGTCTGCTTCCCAGTTGTCCACTCCCGGAATGAACACTGCTGACAGTGTGCTGACATGATTCTCCACCTAGCGAAGAATTCTGGTGGCTTCCGCCATCACCACTCTGCTCCTTGTGCCGCCCTGTCGGTTTACATGAGCTACTGCGGTGATGTTGTCTGACTGGATCAGAACTGGTCTGTCGCGAAGTAAGGTCTCCGCTTGACGTAGGGCGTTGAATATGGCCCTTAGTTCCAGTTTGTTGATGTGAAGACATGTCTCTTGACTTGACCAAATGCCTTGGAAATTTCTTCCCTGTGTGACTGCTCCCCACCCTCGGAGGCTCGCGTCCGTGGTCACCAGGATCCAATCCGGAATGCCGAACCTGCGGCCCTCTAGAAGGTGAGCACTCTGCAGTCACCACAGGAGAGATACCCTGGCCCTGGGGGACATGGTGATCCGCTGATGCATTTGCAGATGTGACCCGGGCCATTTGTCCAATAGGTCCCATTGGAAAGTCCTTGCATGGAACCTGCCGAAGGGAATGGCTTCGTACGTCGCCACCATTTTTCCCAGGGCTTGAGTGCAATGATGCACTGACACTTGTTTTGGCTTCAACAGGTTCTTGACTAGAGTCATGAGTTCCTGCGCTTTTTCTATCGGAAGAAAAACCCTTTTCTGGTCTGTGTCCAGAATCATGCCCAAGAAGGGCAGACGAGTTGTAGGATTCAGCTGCGACTTTGGAGTATTGAGTATCCAGCCGTGTCGCTGTAACACCGTCAGTGGAAGTGCTACGCTGTTCAGCAACTTCTCCCGTGATCTCGCTTTTATAAGGAGATCATCCAAGTACAGGATAATTGTGACACCCTACTTGCGCAGGAGCACCATCATTTCCGCCATTACCTTGGTGAAAATTCTCGGGGCCGTGGAAAGCCCAAACGGCAACGTCTGAAATTGGTAATGACAATCCTGTACCGCAAATCTCAGGTGTGCCTGATGAGGAGGATATATGGGGACATGCAGGTATGCATCCTTTATGTCCAGAGACACCATAAAATCCCCCCCTTCCAGGCTGGCGATGACCGCACTGAGCGATTCCATTTTGAATTTGAACCGTTTTAAGTAAAGGTTCAGGGATTTTAAATTCAAAATGGGTCTGACCGAACCGTCCGGTTTCGGGACCACAAACAGAGTTGAGTAGTACCCCTTTCCTCTTTGAAGCAGGGGAACCTCGACCACCACTTGTTGAAGACACAATTTTTGAATCGCACGTAACACTGTCTCCCTTTCCAGCGGAGAAGTCGGTAGCGCCGATTTGAAAAACCGGCGAGGAGGCACCTCTTCGAATTCCAGCTTGTATCCCTGGGAAACAATTTCTATTGCCCAGGGATCCACCTGTGAGTGAACCCAGATGTGGCTGAAAAGTCGAAGACATGCCCCCACTGGAGCGGACTCCCTCAGGGGAGCCCCAGCGTCATGCGGTGGATTTTGCAGAGGCCGGGGAGGACTTCTGTTCCTGGGAACTAGCTGTGCAGCTTTTTACCTCTGCCCTTACCCCTGGCAAGAAAGGACGATCCACGTACTCTTTTGCTTTTATTTGAACGAAAGGACTGCACTTGATAATGAGGCGCTTTCTTAGATTGTGAGGGAATATAAGGCAAAAAGTTAGATTTACCTGCCGTAGCTGTGGAGACGAGGTCAAACAATTCCTCACCCTTGTAAGGTAAAACCTCCATATGCCTCTTTGAGTCGGCATCACCTGTCCATTGCCGGGTCCATAGGACTCGTCTAGCAGAAATCAACATAGCGTTGATTCTAGAACCCAATAGACCAATGTCTCTTTGAGCAGGCCTCATATATAAGACAGCATCTTTTATATGTCCTAGGGTCAATAAGATGGTATCCTTATCCAGGGTTTCAATTTCCGCTGATAAGGTATCCGTCCATGCTGCTACAGCGCTACACACAGGCCGACGCAATAGCCGTTCTGAGTAAGGTACCCGAATGCGTGTAAATGGACTTCAAGGTAACCTCCTGCTTGCGATCAGCAGGATCCCTGAGGGTAGCCGTATCTTGGGATGGGAGCGCTATCTTTTTTGATAAGCGTGTCAACGCTTTGTCCACCCTAGGGGAGGATTCCCACCGTATCCTGTCCTTTGGCGGGAAAGGATACGCCATAAGAATCCTTTTGGGAATCTGCAGTTTTTTGTCTGGGGTTTCCCAAGCCTTTTCACATAACTCGTTCAGCTCATGTGAGGGAGGAAAGGTTACCTCAGGTTTCTTTCCCTTTATACATGTGTACCCTCGTGTCAGGGACAGGGGGTTCCTCTGTGATATGCAAAACACCTTTTATTGCAATAATCATACATCGAATACATTTAGCCAGTTTGGGCTGTAACTTTGCATCATCATAGTCGACACTGGAGTCAGAATCCGTGTCGGCATCTGTGTCTACTATTTGGGATAGTGGGCGCTTCTGAGACCCCGAAGGTCCCGGCGACATTGGGACAGACATGGGTTGACTCCCAGACTGTACTCTAGCTTCAGCTTTGTCTAATCTTTTGTGCAATAAATTAACATTAGCACTTAAAACATTCCACATATCCATCCAGTCAGGTGTCGGCACTGCCGACGGAGACACCACATTAATTTTCTCCTCCTCCTCCCCCGGAAAGCCTTCTACCTCAGACATGTCGACACACACGTACCGACACACCACACACTCAGGGAATCCTCTTATCTGAAGACAGTTCCCCCACAAGGCCCTTTGGAGAGAGAGAGAGAGCGTATGCCAGCACACACCCCAGCGCTATATGACCCAGGAAAAAACACAGTATGTTTACTCAGTAGCGCTTTTCAAGTATGTATATGCGCCAATTATGTGCCCCCCCCTCTACTTTAAAAACCCTCTTTCACCGTGGTATCAAGCAGGGGAGAGTCCGGGGAACTTACTCTCAGCGGTGCTGTGGAGAAAAATGGCGCTGGTGAGTGCTGAGGGAGAAGCCCCGCCCCCTTGGCGGCGGGCTTCTGTCCCGCTCAAATTTCTTAAACACATGGCGGGGGCTCTTTATATACATGTACAGTGCCCAGCTGTACATGTATATATGTACATTTGCCACAGGAGAGGTTTATATTGCTGCCCAGGGCGCCCCCCCTGCGCCCTGCACCCTTACAGTGACCGGAGTGTGTGAGGTGAATGGGAGCAATGGCGCACAGCTTCACCGCTGTGCGTTACCTCTATGAAGATCAAGCTGTCTCCTGCCGCCTCTGAAGTCTTTTACTCTCATACTCACCCGGCTTCTATCTTCCGGCTCTGCGCGGAGGACGGCGGCGCGGCTCTGGAAGGGACGGCGAGGGTGAGATCCTGCGTACCAATCCCTCTGGAGCTAATGGTGTCCAGTAGCCTAAGAAGCAGGACCTAGCTTCAGAGAGTAGGGCTGCTTCTCTCCCCTCAGTCCCTCGATGCAGGGAGTCTGTTGCCAGCAGAGCTCCTTGAACATAAAAAACCTAACAAAATACTTTGACAGGAAACTCAGGAGAGCTCCCTGAAATGCACCCAGTCTCCACTGGGCACAGTATCAAACTGAGGGCTGGAGGAGGGGCATAAAGGGAGGAGCCAGTGCACAGCCAGATCAAAAGTCTTTCTTAAAGTGCCCATGTCCCCTGCGGAGCCCGTCTATCCCCATGGTCCTTACGGAGTCCCAGCATCCTCTAGGACGTTAGAGAAAATGACACGGGGATCTAAGAGAGAATACGAGGGAAGAGGGATGGACAGGGGTGTAGCGATAGTGATGGGGACAGGACACGAGTGTATGGGACAGGGGTGACACGATAGTGAGAAGGACAGGACACGCGTGTATGGGACAGGGATGACACGATAGTGACGGGGACAGGACACACGTGTATGGGACGGAAGGGTGACACGGTAGTGACAGGGACAGGACACAAGTGTATGGGACAGAAGGGTGACACGATAGTGACAAGGACAGGACACGAGTGTATGGGACAGAAGGGTGACACAATAGTGACGGGGAAAGGACACACGTGTATGGGACGGAAGGGCGACACGGTAGCGACAGGGACAGGACACAAGTGTATGGGACAGAAGGGTGACACAATAGTGACAGGGACAGGACACACGTGTATGGGACGGAACGGCGACACAATAGTGACGGAGACAGGGCACAAGTGTATGGGACGGAAGGGTGACAAAATAGTGACGGGGACAGGACACACGTGTATGGGACAGAAGGGCGACACGGTAGTGAAAGGGACAGGACACACGTGTATGGGACGGAAGGGTGACACGGTAGTGAAAGGGACAGGACACACGTGTATGGGACGGAAGGGTGACACGGTAGTGAAAGGGACAGGACACACGTGTATGGGACGGAAGGGTGACACAATAGTGAAAGGGACAGGACACACGTGTATGGGACGGAAGGGTGACACAATAGTGAAAGGGACAGGACACACGTGTATGGGACGGAAGGGTGACACAATGGTGAAAGGGACAGGACACACGTGTATGGGACGGGAGGGTGACACAATAGTGAAAGGGACAGGACACACGTGTATGGGACGGAAGGGTGACACAATAGTGAAAGGGACAGGACACGTGTATGGGACGGAAGGGTGACACAATAGTGAAAGGGACAGGACACGTGTATGGGACGGAAGGGTGACACAATAGTGACGGGCACAGGACACAAGTGTACGGGACAGAAGGGCGACACGATAGTGAAAGGGACAGGACACACGTGTATGGGACAGAAGGGTGACACGATAGTGACAGGGAAAGGACACACGTGTATGGGACGGAAGGGTGACACGATAGTGACGGGGACAGGACACACGTGTATGGGACAGAAGGGCGACACGATAGTGAAAGGGACAGGACACACGTGTATGGGACGGAAGGGTGACACGATAGTGACAGGGACAGGACACACGTGTATGGGACGGAAGGGTGACACAATAGTGACGGGGACCGGACACACGTGTATGGGACGGAAGGGTGACACAATAGTGACGGGGACCGGACACACGTGTATGGGACGGAAGGGTGACACAATAGTGACGGGGACCGGACACACGTGTATGGGACAGAAGGGCGACACGATAGTGACGAGGACAGGACACACGTGTATGGGACGGAAGGGTGACACGATAGTGACGGGGACAGGACACACGTGTATGGGACGGAAGGATGACACGATAGTGACGGGGACAGGACACACGTGTATGGGACAGAAGGGCGACACGATAGTGAAAGGGACAGGACACACGTGTATGGGACGGAAGGGTGACACGATAGTGACGGGGACAGGACACACGTGTATGGGACGGAAGGGTACTCTGACAGGACACCAGTAAGGGACAGACAATGATACACAGATTTGGGAAAGGACACTGTCATGTAATAGAAGTGGAGCATACACTGGTTTAATAAGGAGAAGAAAAAACGAGGCCCTCACCCCATTGCGTAACATGTAATAATCTAAAGCTTTTCCAGCTTCCAGCCAGATTCCTTTCTTAGGATCTTCATCCGACAAGAACAGACCAAAGTCATTTGCTAAGGACAAAAATACAAAACAGATTAGGCTTAAAAGAAAAAAAAAAGTAATTCCAAGAACACAGTGTGCAATGCACTAACAAAATAGTGACCTCACAAGATCCCTCAATGGCCCACATCAAGAGATCTCCCACTAGTGACCTCCCCAGCCAACCTCGAGAAACCTCCCACTAGTGACCTCCCCAGCCAACCTCGAGAAACCTCCCACTAGTGACCTCCCCAGCCAACCTCGAGAGACCTCCCACTAGTGACCTCCCCAGCCAACCTCGAGAAACCTCCCACTAGTGAACTCCCCAGCCAACCTAGAGAAACCTCCCACTAGTGACCTCCCCAGCCAACCTCAAGAAACCTCCCACTAGTGACCTCCCCAGCCAACCTCGAGAAACCTCCCACTAGTGACCTCCCCAGCCAACCTCGAGAGACCTCCCACTAGTGACCTCCCCAGCCAACCTCGAGAAACCTCCCACTAGTGACCTCCCCAGCCAACCTAGAGAAACCTCCCACTAGTGACCTTCCCAGCCAACCTCGAGAAACCTCCCACTAGTGACCTCCCCAGCTAACCTAGAGAAACCTCCCACTAGTGACCTCCCCAGCCAACCTCGAGAGACCTCCCACTAGTGACCTCCCCAGCCAACCTCGAGAAACCTCCCACTAGTGACCTCCCCAGCCAACCTAGAGAAACCTCCCACTAGTGACCTTCCCAGCCAACCTCGAGAAACCTCCCACTAGTGACCTCCCCAGCTAACCTAGAGAAACCTCCCACTAGTGACCTCCCCAGCCAACCTCGAGAGACCTCCCACTAGTGACCTCCACAGCCAACCTCGAGAAACCTCCCACTAGTGGCCCCACACTAGTCACCCGCCATACCCCCACATGGAGTGACCTCACACCAGTCACCCACCCCACCCCTGGCGGGGGTTTCCTTTGTGTGGCGGCATGTTGCGGGGTAGGAGGCGGGGGTACCCTGTGTGTGGCGGGGTGGGAGACGAGGGTACCCTGTGTGTGGTGGCATGTGGCAGGGTAGGAGGCGGGGGTACCCTGTGTGTGGCGGCATGTTGCGGGGTAGGAGGCAGGGGTACCCTGTGTGTGGCGGCATGTTGCGGGGTAGGAGGCGGTGGTACCCTGTGTGTTGCGGGGTAGAAGGCAGGGGTACCCTGTGTGTGGTGGGGTAGCAGTCGGGGGTACCCTGTGTGTGGCAGCATGTTGCGGGGTAGGAGGCAGGGGTACCCTGTGTGTGGCGGCATGTTGCGGGGTAGGAGGCGGTGGTACCCTGTGTGTTGCGGGGTAGAAGGCAGGGGTACCCTGTGTGTGGTGGGGTAGCAGTCGGGGGTACCCCGTGTGTGGCGGCATGTTGCGGGGTAGGAGGCGGGGGTACCCTGTGTGTGGCGGCATGTTGCGGGGTAGGAGGCGGTGGTACCCTGTGTGTGGCAGCATGTTGCGGGGTAGGAGGCGGTGGTACCCTGTGTGTTGCGGGGTAGAAGGCAGGGGTACCCTGTGTGTGGTGGGGTAGCAGTCGGGGGTACCCTGTGTGTGGCAGCATGTTGCGGGGTAGGAGGCAGGGGTACCCTGTGTGTGGTGGCATGTTGCGGGATAGGAGGCGGTGGTACCCTGTGTGTTGCGGGGTAGAAGGCAGGGGTACCCTGTGTGTGGTGGGGTAGCAGTCGGGTGTACCCTGTGTGTGGCAGCATGTTGCGGGGTAGGAGGCAGAGGTACCCTGTGTGTGGCGGCATGTTGCGGGGTAGGAGGCGGTGGTACCCTGTGTGTTGCGGGGTAGAAGGCAGGGGTACCCTGTGTGTGGTGGGGTAGCAGTCGGGGGTACCCTGTGTGTGGCAGCATGTTGCGGGGTAGGAGGCGGTGGTACCCTGTGTGTTGCGGGGTAGAAGGCAGGGGTACCCTGTGTGTGGTGGGGTAGCAGTCGGGGGTACCCTGTGTGTGGCGGCATGTTGCGGGGGTACCCTGTGTGTGGCGGCATGTTGCGGGTAGGAGACTCACGCTGTCCTATCTGTGCCTCTGGAACCCGTTCCCGGATGATGCGGCAGGCGTCATATATCATGGTGGATGGCTCAAACTGCATCGTCTTCACCACATTGCCGATACTGATCTTCAGCGACAGGGCCACCATGGCTGCAGAGGGGGGGAGGGGTCTACTCTACTGGGCGACACCTGCAACAATGACACAACAATCAATATACACAATATATAATGAGACAACAATCAATATATACACACACAACACTCTGCAATACACCTGCAACAACAATTATTACACAACAATCACTGTATATACACACACAAAACACACACCACTCTGCAGTACACCTGCAACAATTACTACACAACAATCAATATATATATACACACACACACACTACACTCCGCAATACACCTGCAACATCAATTATTACATGTTACACAACACTCACTATATACACACACAAACAACACTCTTACACAACAATCACTGATATACACAACACTCTGCTTTCACGGAGGACACATGCTGGGATATAAGATCACGGAGGACACACGCTGGGATATAAGATCACGGAGGATACACGCTGGGATATAAGATCACGGAGGACACACGCTGGGATATAAGATCACGGAGGACACACGCTGGGATATAAGATCACGGAGGACACACGCTGGGATATAAGATCACGGAGGACACACGCTGGGATATAAGATCACGGAGGATACACGCTGGGATATAAGATCACGGAGGACACACGCTGGGATATAAGATCACGGAGGACACACGCTGGGATATAAGATCACGGAGGACGCACGCTGGGATATAAGATCACGGAGGACGCACGCTGGGATATAAGATCACGGAGGACACACGCTGGGATATAAGATCACGGAGGACACACGCTGGGATATAAGATCACGGAGGACACACGCTGGGATATAAGATCACGAAGGATACACGCTGGGATATAAGATCACGGAGGACACACGCTGGGATATAAGATCACGGAGGACACACGCTGGGATATAAGATCACGGAGGATACACGCTGGGATATAAGATCACGGAGGACACACGCTGGGATATAAGATCACAGAGGATACACGCTGGGATAAAAGATCACGGAGGACACACGCTGGGATATAAGATCACAGAGGAAACACGCTGGGATATAAGATCACGGAGAACACACGCTGGGATATAAGATCACGGAGAACACACGCTGGGATATAAGATCACGGAGAACACACGCTGGGATATAAGATCACGGAGGACACACGCTGGGATATAAGATCACGGAGAACACACGCTGGGATATAAGATCACAGAGGATACACGCTGGGATATAAGATCACGGTGGATACACGCTGGGATATAAGATCACAGAGGACACACGCTGGGATATAAGATCACGGAGGACACACGCTGGGATATAAGATCACAGAGGAAACACGCTGGGATATAAGATCACGGAGAACACACGCTGGGATATAAGATCACGGAGAACACACGCTGGGATATAAGATCACGGAGAACACACGCTGGGATATAAGATCAAGGAGAACGCACGCTGGGATATAAGATCACGGAGGACACACGCTGGGATATAAGATCACGGAGGACACACGCTGGGATATAAGATCACGGAGAACACACGCTGGGATATAAGATCACGGAGAACACACGCTGGGATATAAGATCACGGAGGACACACGCTGGGATATAAGATCACCGGGGACACACGCTGGGATATAAGATCACGGAGGACACACGCTGGGATATAAGATCACGGAGGACACACGCTGGGATATAAGATCACGGAGGACACACGCTGGGATATAAGATCACGGAGGACACACGCTGGGATATAAGATCACGGAGAACACACGCTGGGATATAAGATCACAGAGGATACACGCTGGGATATAAGATCACCGGGGACACAAGCTGGGATATAAGATCACGGAGGATACACGCTGGGATATAAGATCACGGAGAACACACGCTGGGATAAAAGATCACAGAGGATACACGCTGGGATATAAGATCACGGAGGATACACGCTGGGATATAAGATCACGGAGGACACACGCTGGGATAAAAGATCACGGAGAACACACGCTGGGATATAAGATCACGGAGAACACACGCTGGGATATAAGATCACGGAGGACACACGCTGGGATATAAGATCACGGAGGACACACGCTGGGATATAAGATCACGGAGGATACACGCTGGGATATAAGATCACAGAGAACACACGCTGGGATATAAGATCACAGAGAACACACGCTGGGATATAAGATCACTGAGGACGCACGCTGGGATATAAGATCACAGAGAACACACGCTGGGATATAAGATCACCGGGGACACACGCTGGGATATAAGATCACCGGGGACACACCCTGGGATATAAGATCACGGAGGACACACGCTGGGATATAAGATCACGGAGGACACACGCTGGGATATAAGATCACGGAGGACACACGCTGGGATATAAGATCACGGAGGACACACGCTGGGATATAAGATCACAGAGGATACACGCTGGGATATAAGATCACGGAGGATACACGCTGGGATATAAGATCACGGAGGACACACGCTGGGATATAAGATCACGGAGGATACACGCTGGGATATAAGATCACGGAGAACACACGCTGGGATATAAGATCACGGAGGACACACGCTGGGATATAAGATCACGGAGGACACACGCTGGGATATAAAATCACGGAGGACACACGCTGGGATATAAGATCACGGAGAACACACGCTGGGATATAAGATCACGGAGGACACACGCTGGGATATAAGATCACGGAGGACACACGCTGGGATATAAAATCACGGAGGACACACGCTGGGATATAAGATCACGGAGAACACACGCTGGGATATAAGATCACGGAGAACACACGCTGGGATATTAGATCACGGAGAACGCACGCTGGGATATAAGATCACGGAGGACACACGCTGGGATATAAGATCACGGAGGACACACGCTGGGATATAAGATCACGGAGGACACACGCTGGGATATAAGATCACGGAGAACACACGCTGGGATATAAGATCACGGAGAACACACACTGGGATATAAGATCACGGAGAACGCACGCTGGGATATAAGATCAGAGGATAGACGCTGGGATATAAGATCACAGAGGACACACGCTGGGATATAAGATCACGGAGGATACACGCTGGGATATAAGATCACAAAGAACACACGCTGGGATATAAGATCACCGGGGACACACGCTGGGATATAAGATCACCGGGGACACACGCTGAGATATAAGATCACGGAGAACACACGCTGGGATATAAGATCACGGAGAACGCACGCTGGGATATAAGATCACGGAGGACACACGCTGGGATATAAGATCACGGAGGACACACGCTGGGATATAAGATCACGGAGAACACACGCTGGGATATAAGATCACGGAGAACACACGCTGGGATATAAGATCACGGAGGACACGCTGGGATATAAAATCACGGAGGACACACGCTGGGATATAAGATCACGGAGGACACACGCTGGGATATAAGATCACGGAGAACACACGCTGGGATATAAGATCAGAGGATACACGCTGGGATATAAGATCACAGAGGACACACGCTGGGATATAAGATCACGGAGGATACACGCTGGGATATAAGATCACAGAGAACACACGCTGGGATATAAGATCACCGGGGACACACGCTGGGATATAAGATCACGAAGAACACACGCTGGGATATAAGATCAGAGGATACACGCTGGGATATAAGATCACCGGGGACACACGCTGGGATATAAGATCACGGAGAACACACGCTGAGATATAAGATCACGGAGAACACACGCTGGGATATAAGATCACGGAGAACGCACGCTGGGATATAAGATCAGAGGATACACGCTGGGATATAAGATCACCGGGGACACACGCTGGGATATAAGATCACGGCGGATACACGCTGGGATATAAGATCACGGAGGATACACGCTGGGATATAAGATCACGGAGGATACACGCTGGGATATAAGATCACGGAGGACACACGCTGGGATATAAGATCACGGAGGACACACGCTGGGATATAAGATCACAGAGGACACACGCTGGGATATAAGATCACGGAGGACACACGCTGGGATATAAGATCACGGAGGATACACGCTGGGATATAAGATCACAGAGAACACACGCTGGGATATAAGATCACAGAGAACACACGCTGGGATATAAGATCACTGAGGACGCACGCTGGGATATAAGATCACAGAGAACACACGCTGGGATATAAGATCACCGGGGACACACGCTGGGATATAAGATCACGGAGAACACACGCTGGGATATAAGATCACGGAGAACACACGCTGGGATATAAGATCACGGAGAACACACGCTGGGATATAAGATCAAGGAGAACGCACGCTGGGATATAAGATCACGGAGGACACACGCTGGGATATAAGATCACGGAGGACACACGCTGGGATATAAGATCACGGAGAACACACGCTGGGATATAAGATCACGGAGAACACACGCTGGGATATAAGATCACGGAGGACACACGCTGGGATATAAGATCACCGGGGACACACGCTGGGATATAAGATCACGGAGGACACACGCTGGGATATAAGATCACGGAGGACACACGCTGGGATATAAGATCACGGAGGACACACGCTGGGATATAAGATCACGGAGGACACACGCTGGGATATAAGATCACGGAGAACACACGCTGGGATATAAGATCACAGAGGATACACGCTGGGATATAAGATCACCGGGGACACACGCTGGGATATAAGATCACGGAGGATACACGCTGGGATATAAGATCACGGAGAACACACGCTGGGATATAAGATCACAGAGGATACACGCTGGGATATAAGATCACGGAGGATACACGCTGGGATATAAGATCACGGAGGACACACGCTGGGATAAAAGATCACGGAGAACACACGCTGGGATATAAGATCACGGAGAACACACGCTGGGATATAAGATCACGGAGGACACACGCTGGGATATAAGATCACGGAGGACACACGCTGGGATATAAGATCACAGAGGATACACGCTGGGATATAAGATCACAGAGAACACACGCTGGGATATAAGATCACAGAGAACACACGCTGGGATATAAGATCACTGAGGACGCACGCTGGGATATAAGATCACAGAGAACACACGCTGGGATATAAGATCACCGGGGACACACGCTGGGATATAAGATCACCGGGGACACACCCTGGGATATAAGATCACGGAGGACACACGCTGGGATATAAGATCACGGAGGACACACGCTGGGATATAAGATCACGGAGGACACACGCTGGGATATAAGATCACGGAGGACACACGCTGGGATATAAGATCACAGAGGATACACGCTGGGATATAAGATCACGGAGGATACACGCTGGGATATAAGATCACGGAGGACACACGCTGGGATATAAGATCACGGAGGATACACGCTGGGATATAAGATCACGGAGAACACACGCTGGGATATAGGATCACGGAGGACACACGCTGGGATATAAGATCACGGAGAACACACGCTGGGATATAAAATCACGGAGGACACACGCTGGGATATAAGATCACGGAGAACACACGCTGGGATATAAGATCACGGAGAACACACGCTGGGATATAAGATCACGGAGAACGCACGCTGGGATATAAGATCAGAGGATACACGCTGGGATATAAGATCACAGAGGACACACGCTGGGATATAAGATCACGGAGGATACACGCTGGGATATAAGATCACAAAGAACACACGCTGGGATATAAGATCACCGGGGACACACGCTGGGATATAAGATCACCGGGGACACACGCTGAGATATAAGATCACGGAGAACACACGCTGGGATATAAGATCACGGAGAACGCACGCTGGGATATAAGATCATGGAGGACACACGCTGGGATATAAGATCACGGAGGACACACGCTGGGATATAAGATCACGGAGAACACACGCTGGGATATAAGATCACGGAGAACACACGCTGGGATATAAGATCACGGAGGACACGCTGGGATATAAAATCACGGAGGACACACGCTAGGATATAAGATCACGGAGGACACACGCTGGGATATAAGATCACGGAGAACACACGCTGGGATATAAGATCAGAGGATACACGCTGGGATATAAGATCACAGAGGACACACGCTGGGATATAAGATCACGGAGGATACACGCTGGGATATAAGATCACAGAGAACACACGCTGGGATATAAGATCACCGGGGACACACGCTGGGATATAAGATCAGAGGATACACGCTGGGATATAAGATCACCGGGGACACACGCTGGGATATAAGATCACGGAGAACACACGCTGAGATATAAGATCACGGAGAACACACGCTGGGATATAAGATCACGGAGAACGCACGCTGGGATATAAGATCAGAGGATACACGCTGGGATATAAGATCACCGGGGACACACGCTGGGATATAAGATCACGGCGGATACACGCTGGGATATAAGATCACGGAGGATACACGCTGGGATATAAGATCACAGAGGACACACGCTGGGATATAAGATCACGGAGGACACACGCTGGGATATAAGATCACGGAGGATACACGCTGGGATATAAGATCACAGAGAACACACGCTGGGATATAAGATCACAGAGAACACACGCTGGGATATAAGATCACTGAGGACGCACGCTGGGATATAAGATCACAGAGAACACACGCTGGGATATAAGATCACCGGGGACACACGCTGGGATATAAGATCACCGGGGACACACGCTGGGATATAAAATCACGGAGGACACACGCTGGGATATAAGATCACTGAGGACACACGCTGGGATATAAGATCACGGAGGACACACGCTGGGATATAAGATCACAGAGGACACACGCTGGGATATAAGATCACGGAGGACACACGCTGGGATATAAGATCACGGAGGACGCACGCTGGGATATAAGATCACCGGGGACACACGCTGGGATATAAGATCACGAAGAACACACGCTGGGATATAAGATCACTGAGGACGCACGCTGGGATATAAGATCACCGGGGACACACGCTGGGATATAAGATCACGAAGAACACACGCTGGGATATAAGATCACAGAGGACACACGCTGGGATATAAGATCACAGAGGACACACGCTGGGATATAAGATCACGGAGGACACACGCTGGGATATAAGATCACGGAGGACACACGCTGGGATATAAGATCACTGAGGACGCACGCTGGGATATAAGATCACCGGGGACACACGCTGGGATATAAGATCACGAAGAACACACGCTGGGATATAAGAAGATCACTGAGGACGCACGCTGGGATATAAGATCACAGAGGACACACGCTGGGATATAAGATCACCGGGGACACACGCTGGGATATAAGATCACAGAGGACACACGCTGGGATATAAGATCACAGAGGACACACGCTGGGATATAAGATCACGGAGAACGCATACGTTGGTTGGGTCAGGATTGAGGTAGATGGGATCTGGCAGATTCCTGACATGTCCATATATAGAGAGAGAAGTATTACAGCAGCTCAGAGTGAGGGGGAGGGAGACACCATATTCCCACTGCTCCCAGCACATGCCAGACCTCATTCCAATCCCCACACACCGGACTGCACGCAGGGAACGCACACACACACCGGACTGCACGCAGGGAACGCACACACACACCGGACTGCACGCAGGGAACGCACATACACACACAGGACTGCACGCAGGGAACGCACACACACACCGGACTGCACGCAGGGAACGCACACACAGGACTGCACGCAGGGAACTAACACACACAGGACTGCACGCAGGGAACGCACACACACACACAGGACTGCACGCAGGGAACGCACACACACAGGACTGCACGCAGGGAACGCACACACACACACAGGACTGCACGCAGGGAACGCGCACACACACACACACACACACACACACACAGGACTGCACGCAGGGAACGCGCGCACACACACACACACAGGACTGCACGCAGGAAACACACACACACACACACACACAGGACTGCACGCAGGAAACACGCACACACACGGGACTGCACGCAGGGAACGCGCACACACACACACACACAGGACTGCACGCAGGGAACGCACACATACACAGGACTGCACGCAGGAAACACGCACACACACGGGACTGCACGCAGGGAACGCACACACACGGGACTGCACGCAGGGAACGCACACACACGGGACTGCACGCAGGGAACGCACACACACGGGACTGCACGCAGGGAACACACACACACAGGACTGCATGCAGGGAACGCACACACACCGGACTGCATGCAGGGAACGCACACACACAGGACTGCATGCAGGGAACGCACACACACAGGACTGCATGCAGGGAACGCACACACACACAGGACTGCACGCAGGGAACGCGCACACACAGGACTGCACGCAGGGAACGCACACACACAGGACTGCACGCAGGGAACGCACACACACACAGGACTGCACGCAGGGAACGCACACACACACAGGACTGCACGCAGGGAACGCACACACACAGGACTGCACGCAGGGAACGCACACACACAGGACTGCATGCAGGGAACGCACACACACAGGACTGCATGCAGGGAACGCACACACACAGGACTGCATGCAGGGAACGCACACACACAGGACTGCATGCAGGGAACGCACACACACACAGGACTGCACGCAGGGAACGCACACACACAGGACTGCACGCAGGGAACGCACACACACAGGACTGCACGCAGGGAACGCACACACACAGGACTGCACGCAGGGAACGCACACACACACACAGGACTGCACGCAGGGAACGCACACACACAGGACTGCACGCAGGGAACGCGCACACACACACACAGGACTACACGCAGGGAACGCACACACACACAGGACTGCACGCAGGGAACGCGCACACACACACACAGGACTGCACGCAGGGAACACACACACACAGGACTGCATGCAGGGAACGCACACACACAGGACTGCATGCAGGGAACGCACACACACAGGACTGCATGCAGGGAACGCACACACACACAGGACTGCATGCAGGGAAAGCACACACACACACAGGACTGCACGCAGGGAACGCACACACACAGGACTGCACGCAGGGAACGCACACACACAGGACTGCACGCAGGGAACGCACACACACACAGGACTGCACGCAGGGAACGCACACACACACAGGACTGCACGCAGTGAACGCACACACACACAGGACTGCATGCAGGGAACGCACGCACACACAGGACTGCACGCAGGGAACGCACACACACACAGGACTGCACGCAGGGAACGCACACACACACAGGACTGCACGCAGGGAACGCACACACACACAGGGCTGCACGCAGGGAACGCACACACACACAGGGCTGCACGCAGGGAACGCACACACACACCGGACTGCACGCAGGGAACGCACACACACACCGGACTGCACGCAGGGAACGCGCACACACAGACACACACAGGACTGCACGCAGGGAACGCACACACACAGGACTGCACGCAGGGAACGCACACACACACACACACACAGGACTGCACGCAGGGAACGCACACACACAGGACTGCACGCAGGGAACGCACACACAGGACTGCACGCAGGGAACGCACACACACACAGGACTGCACGCAGGGAACGCACACACACACACACAGGACTGCACGCAGGGAACGCGCACACACAGGACTGCACGCAGGGAATGCACACACACAGGACTGCACGCAGGAAACACGCACACACACACACAGGACTGCACGCAGGGAACGCGCACACACACACACAGGACTGCACGCAGGAAACACGCACACACACAGGACTGCACGCAGGGAACGCACACACAGGACTGCACACAGGGAACGCACACACACAGGACTGCACGCAGGGAACGTACACACAGGACTGCACGCAGGGAACGCACACACAGGACTGCACGCAGGGAACGCACACACAGGACTGCACGCAGGGAACGCACACACAGGACTGCACGCAGGGAACGCACACACAGGACTACACGCAGGGAACGCACACACAGGACTGCACGCAGGGAACGCACACACAGGACTGCACGCAGGGAACGCACACACAGGACTGCACGCAGGGAACGCACACACACACAGGACTGCACGCAGGGAACGCACACACACACACAGGACTGCACGCAGGGAACGCACACACACACACAGGACTGCATGCAGGGAACGCGCACACACAGACACACACAGGACTGCACGCAGGGAACGCGCACACACACACACAGGGCTGCACGCAGGGAACGCGCACATACACACAGGGCTGCACGCAGGGTACGCACACACACACCGGACTGCACGCAGGGAACGCGCACACACACACACAGGACTGCACGCAGGGAACGCACACACACACACAGACACACAGGACTGCACGCAGGGAACGCGCACACACAGACACACACAGGGCTGCACGCATGGTACGCACACACACAGGACTGCACGCAGGGAACGCACACACACAGGACTGCACGCAGGGAACGCACACACACACAGGACTGCACGCAGGGAACGCACACACACAGGACTGCACGCAGGGAACGCTGGCCACGGGTCATGGGCCTGTCCCACAGAATAGCTACTGTAACAGATACCGCAGAATGCTGGCTGTGAGCTTGCTCCGTATTATCACCCTGTATTTATAAGGCGCCACAAGGGGTCCATAGCGCCATACAACATATAGGAATAGCTTACTCACACAAAAAGTAACTTACTTCAGAAAACACTTTGGCTGCCCTACTGCACTGCAATAAGTGCTCCGGTGTTCATTTCCCAGACCTCACTGACTTTATCCCATAGGATCTGGACCAATACGGGATTCCCTCTTATCGTCAGTAACCATGTTTTACTGACTCCACCCACTGCGCAGTGGACAGGTTACTCGCTGCTCCTACAATAGGTACCTGGAACCGCACTTGCTGTACATGCATAGACAAGCTGCAGACACCTCCTGGTTGGTAGGCCTGCACGGTAGCTGGAAGGGGGCAGAACCTGGAGACCCTGGGTTCAGTCCAGGACAGCCGGAGAACAGAATAGCATTTGATACACGCTGTCTTGGCGGCAAGATGTTTATTGCTCAAGTAGTCTTAAAAAATACTCTTCCCCGTGCAAATACAGGTTGAGTATCCCATATCCAAATATTCCGAAATACGGACTTTTTTGAGTGAGAGTGAGATAGTGAAACCTTTGTTTTCTGATGGCTCAATGTACACAAATTTTGTTTAATACACAAAGTTATTAAAAATATTGTATTAAATGATCTTCAGGCTGTGTATAAGGTGTATATGAAACATAAATGTATTCTGTGCTTAGATTTAGGTCCCATCACCATGATATCTCATTATGGTATGCAATTATTCCAAAATACGGAAAAATCCCATATCCAAAATACTTCTGGTCCCAAGCATTTTGGATAAGGGATACTCAACCTGTATTGCTTGGGGGGGGGGATATCATTATACAGATGTTCACAGCACTACAATTCTTCTTGAGTCACAGAAGGTATATATAAAACAGGACACGCACGCCTCCTTTTATATAGTCCAACGCACAATACCACAGGAGGTTGTTCCGCCCTGCAGTTTTATAGTACCTGTCCCCAATGGACAGTGGTCACTCCTCTGTGCCGCAGCCCACCAGCAGTGACAGTCACCGCCCAGGTGCCGCCATGTCTACAATGGGGTGATCCTTCCCTCCAAAACAGACTTCCAGGACGCTGGTAAGGGAGCAAGCCTGCCACCTCCATCCTGAATCCCAGCTCAAGGTCATCAGGCCGGGTTTCCTGACCATGGAGGGGTAACACTTACCTGGATGTGCTGGCCGCTTCCCCTCTACCTCCCCATGCCACCTTCATGGATAAGGCTGCCAGGGAAGACATTCTGATTTACTAGAAGGGGGAAATCAGCAGCCCACAGAGAGCTCTGGGTTCCCCCTAGACTACCAAGTAAGAGAGTAAGTACCCGTCTCTTTAAATGCATTAAGTGTATTATATATATATATATATATATATATATATATATATATATATATATACATACACACGTATGTATGTATGTATGTATGTATGTATGTATGTATGTATGTATATACATACATACACACACTGCTCAAAAAAATAAAGGGAACACTAAAATAACACATCCTAGATCTGAATGAATGAAATATTCTTATTAAATACTTTGTTCTTTACATAGTTGAATGTGCTGACAACAAAATCACACAAAAAATAAGAATTTACTCACCGGTAATTCTATTTCTCGTAGTCCGTAGTGGATGCTGGGGACTCCGTAAGACCATGGGGAATAGACGGGCTCCGCAGGAGACTGGGCACTCTAAAGAAAAGATTAGGTACTATCTGGTGTGCACTGGCTCCTCCCTCTATGCCCCTCCTCCAGACCTCAGTTAGGTAAACTGTGCCCGGAAGAGCTGACATTACAAGGAAAGGATTTGGAATCCAGGGTAAGACTCATACCAGCCACACCAATCACACCGTATAACTTGTGATAAACTTACCCAGTTAACAGTATGAACAACAACTGAGCCTCAGTAACAGATGGCTCATAACAATAACCCTTTAGTAAGCAATAACTATATACAAGTATTGCAGACAATCCGCACTTGGGACGGGCTCCCAGCATCCACTACGGACCACGAGAAATAGAATTACCGGTGAGTAAATTCTTATTTTCTCTGACGTCCTAGTGGATGCTGGGGACTCCGTAAGGACCATGGGGATTATACCAAAGCTCCCAAACGGGCGGGAGAGTGCGGACGACTCTGCAGCACCGAATGAGCAACTCAAGGTCCTCCTCAGCCAGGGTATCAAACTTGTAGAACTTAGCAAATGTGTTTGAACCCGACCAAGTAGCTGCTCGGCAAAGCTGTAAAGCCGAGACCCCTCGGGCAGCCGCCCAAGAAGAGCCCACCTTCCTTGTGGAATGGGCTTTTACTGATTTTGGATGCGGCAATCCAGCCGCAGAGTGAGCCAGCTGAATCGTGCTACAGATCCAGCGAGCAATAGTCTGCTTCGAAGCAGGACGCCAACCTTGTTGGCTGCATACAGAATAAACAGCGAGTCCGACTTTCTGACTCCCGCCGTTCTGGAAACATATATTTTCAAAGCCCGGACTACGTCCAGCAACTTGGAATCCTCCAAGTCCCTAGTAGCCGCAGGCACCACAATAGGTTGGTTCAAATGAAACGATGATACCACCTTAGGGAGAAATTGGGGACGAGTCATCAATTCTGCCCTGTCCATATGGAAGATCAGATAGGGGCTTTTACATGACAAAGCCGCCAATTCTGACACACGCCTAGCCGAAGCTAAGGCCAATAGCATGACCACTTTCCACGTGAGATATTTTAGCTCCACGGTCTTAAGTGGCTCAAACCAGTGGGATTTCAGGAAATCCAACACAACGTTAAGATCCCAAGGTGCCACTGGTGGCACAAAAGGGGGCTGAATATGCAGCACTCCCTTTACAAACGTCTGAACCTCAGGCAGTGAAGCCAGTTCTTTTTGAAAGAAAATGGATAGGGCCGAGATCTGAACCTTTATGGACCCTAATTTTAGGCCCATAGTCACTCCTGACTGTAGGAAATGCAGAAAACGACCCAGCTGGAAATCCTCTGTAAGGGCCTTCCTGGCCTCACACCAAGCAACATATTTCCGCCATATGCGGTGATAATGCTTTGCTGTCACATCCTTCCTAGCTCTTATCAGCGTAGGAATTACTTCATCCGGTATACCCTTTTCCGCTAGGATCCGGCGTTCAACCGCCATGCCGTCAAACGCAGCCGCGGTAAGTCTTGGAACAGACAGGGCCCCTGCTGCAGCAGGTCCTGTCTGAGCGGCAGAGGCCATGGGTCCTCTGAGATCATTTCTTGTAGTTCTGGGTACCAAGTCCTTCTTGGCCAATCCGGAATGAGTATCGTTCTCACTCCTCTTTTTCTTACCATTCTCAGTACCTTGTGTATGAGAGGAAGAGAAGGAAACACATATACCGACTGGAACACCCACGGAGTTACCAGTGCGTCCACAGCTATCGCCTGAGGGTCCCTTGACCTGGCGCAATATTTTTTTAGCTTTTTGTTTAGGCGGGACGCCATCATGTCCACCTGTGGCCGTTCCCACCGATTTGCAATCTGCTCGAAGACTTCTTGATGAAGTCCCTACTCTCCCGGGTGGAGGTCGTGCCTGCTGAGGAAGTCTGCTTCCCAGTTGTCCACTCCCGGAATGAACACTGCTGACAGTGCTTGTACGTGATTCTCCGCCCAACGAAGAATCCTTGTGGCTTCCGCCATCGCCACCCTGCTTCTTGTGCCGCCCTGTCGGTTTACATGGGCGACTGCCGTGATGTTGTCTGACTGAATCAGCACTGGTTGGTCTCGAAGCAGGGGCTCCGCTTGACTCAGGGCGTTGTATATGGCCCTTAATTCCAGTATGTTTATGTGCAGACGAGTCTCCTGACTTGACCACAGCCCCCGCAAGTTTCTTCCCTGAGTGACTGCCCCCCATCCGCGGAGGCTTGCATCCGTGGTCACCAGGACCCAGTCCTGTATGCCGAACCTGCGGCCCTCGAGAAGATGAGCACTCTGCAGCCACCACGGAAGAGACACCCTGGCCCTCGGGGACAGGGCGATCAGCCGATGCATCTGAAGATGTGATCCGGACCACTTGTCCAACAGATCCCACTGAAAGATCCTGGCATGGAACCTGCCGAAAGGAATGGCTTCGTATGACGCTACCATCTTTCCCAGGACTCGCGTGCAGTGATGCACCGACACCTGCTTTGGTTTCAGGAGATCCCTGACCATGGTCACTAATTCCTGAGCCTTCTCCTCCGGGAGAAATACCTTCTTCTGTTCTGTGTCCAGAATCATGCCCAGGAAGGGCAAACGCGTCGTAGGAATCAGCTGCGACTTTGGAACATTCAGAATCCAGCCGTGCCGTAGCAACACTTCCTGAGAGTGCGCTTCGCTGACCAACAACTGCTCTCTGGACCTCGCCTTTATGAGGAGATCGTCCAAGTATGGGATAACTGTAACTCCTTGCTTCCGGAGAAGTACCATCATCTCCGCCATTACCTTGGTAAAGACTCTCGGTGCCGTGGATAGACCAAACGGCAACGTCTGGAATTGGTAATGACAGTCCTGTACCACAAACCTGAGGTACTCCTGGTGAGGCGGATAAATGGGGACATGCAAGTACGCATTCTTGATGTCCAGAGATACCATAAAATCCCCCTCTTCCAGGCTGGCAATGACCGCTCTGAGCGATTTCATTTTGAACCTGAACTTTTTCATGTAAATGTTCAAGGATTTTAAATTTAGAATGGGTCTCACCGAACCGTCCGGTTTCGGTACCACAAACAGTGTGGAATAGTAACCCCTTCCCTGCTGAAGGGGGGGTACCATTATTATCACTTGCTGTAGGAGCAGCTTGTGAATAGCCGTCAGGACTATCTCCCTCTCCATGGGAGAAGCTGGCAAGGCGGATTTTAGGTAACGGTGAGGGGGCGTCACTTCGAATTCCAGCTTGTATCCCTGAGATACAATTTGTATAGCCCAAGGATCCACTGTTTGCAGAAATTTCGGATACATGCCCCCACCGTTCCTGGCTCCGCCTGTGGAGCCCCAGCGTCATGCGGTGGACTTAGTGGAAGCAGGGGAGGACTTTTGTTCCTGAGAACTGGCTGTATTGTGCAGCTTCTTTCCTCTACCCCTGCCTCTGGCAAGAAAGGATGCACCTCTGACTCTCTTGCTTTTTTGAGAACGAAAGGACTGCATTTGGTAATACGGTGCTTTCTTAGGCTGTGAAGAAACCTGTGGCAAGAAAGTCGACTTTCCAGCTGTCGCTGTGGATACGAGGTCCGAGAGACCGTCCCCAAACAATTCCTCACCCTTATAAGGCAAAACCTCCATGTGTTTTTTAGAGTCGGCATCCCCTGTCCATTGCCGAGTCCATAAGACCCTCCTGGCAGAAATGGACATTGCATTTATTCGAGAGCCCAGCAGGCAAATGTCCCTCTGGGCATCCCGCATATATAAGACGACGTCTTTAATATGGCTAAGTGTTAGCAATACGGTATCCCTGTCCAGGTTATCCAACCCCTTTGACAGAGTATCTGTACATGCTGCAACAGCACTGCACATCCAAGCTGAAGCAATAGCCGGTCTCAGTAGAGTACCAGAGTGTGTATACACAGACTTCAAGATACCTTCCTGCTTCCTATCCGCAGGTTCCTTTAGGGCGGCCGTATCCTGAGACGGCAGGGCCACTCTTTTAGATAAGCGCGTCAGCGCCTTGTCAACCCTAGGGGAGGATTCCCAGCGTAACCAGTCCGTTGGCGGGAAAGGGTACGCCATTAGTATTCTCTTGGGAATCACCACTTTCTTATCAGGGGAAGACCACGCTTCTTCACATAACTCATTTAATTCATGTGACGGGGGAAAAGTCACTGGCTGCTTTTTCTCCCCAAACATATAAACCCTCTTGTCAGGGACAGGGTCAGCCTCTGAAATGTGTAATACCTTTTTCATTGCAATAATCATGTATCGGATGGCCTTAGTCATTTTGGGCTGTAATAGTGCCTCATCCTCGTCGACGCTGGAGTCGGACTCCGTGTTGACATCTGTGTCAACCAACTGAGATAGTGGGCGTTTTTGAGACGCTGACGGCCTCTGAGGCGCCTGGGCAGGCCCGGGTTGAGAGCCCGGCTGTCCCCCGGCAGCAACATAATCAAATCTCTTATGTAATGAGTTTACATTGTCATTTAAGACCTTCCACATATCCATCCAATCAGGTGTCTGCACCGACGGGGGCGACACCACATTTATCTGCACTTGCTCAGCCTCCCTATGTCGACACAGCCGTACCGACACACAGCACACACACAGGGAATGCTCTGACTGAGGACAGGACCCCACAAGGTCTATGGGGAGACAGAGAAAGAGTATGCCAGCAAACACCACAGCGCTATATACACAGGGATACACACTACCAGAAGTGAATTTTTCCCAATAGCTGCTGTATCAATACACCTTTTGCCTAAATTT
Source organism: Pseudophryne corroboree (assembly GCF_028390025.1). Lineage (NCBI taxonomy): Eukaryota > Metazoa > Chordata > Amphibia > Anura > Myobatrachidae > Pseudophryne > Pseudophryne corroboree. The sequence goes on from NC_086444.1 coordinate 2,491,572, forward strand.
ATGTGCCACCCCCTCTCTTTTTACCCTCTTAGTGCCAGGAGACTGCAGGGGAGAGCCTGGGGAGCGTCTTTCCAGCGGAGCTGTGAAGAGAAATGGCGCTGGTGTGCTGAGGAAGCAGGCCCAGCCCCCTCAGCGGCGGGCTTCTGTCCCGCTGTTTCTGACTAAAAAAATAGCGGGGGTTTTACACATATACAGTCACAGACTGTATTATGTGTCTTTTTTATGCCAAAGGTATTCCTATTGCTGCCCAGGGTGCCCCCCCCCCCAGCGCCCTGTACCCTACAGTGACCGGAGTGTGTGGTGTGCAGTGGGAGCAATGGTGCACAGCTGCGGTGCTGTGCGCTACCTTAATGAAGACAGGAGTCTTCAGCCGCCGATTTCATCACCAACTTCTGATCTTCTGGCTCTGCGAGGGGGACGGCGGCGCGGCTCCGGGAACGGACGACCGAGGACCTTTGCCTGTGTTCGAACCCTCTGGAGCTAATGGTGTCCAGTAGCCTAAGAAGCGCAACCTAGCTGTGAACAGGTACGTTTGCTTCTCTCCCCTCGGTCCCTCGTAGCAGTGAGTCTGTTGCCAGCAGATCTCACTGAAAATAAAAAACCTAACATTACTTTCTTTACTAGCAGGCTCAGGAGAGCCCACTAGGTGCATCCAGCTCTGGCCGGGCACAGATTCTAACTGAGGTCTGGAGGAGGGGCATAGAGGGAGGAGCCAGTGCACACCAGATAGTACCTAATCTTTCTTTTAGAGTGCCCAGTCTCCTGCGGAGCCCGTCTATTCCCCATGGTCCTTACGGAGTCCCCAGCATCCACTAGGACGTCAGAGAAATGATCAATGGAAATCAAATTTATTAACCCATGGAGGTCTGGATTTCACCCTCAAAATGAAAGTGGAAAAACACTCTACAGGCTGATCCAACTTTGATGTAATGTCCTTAAAACAAGTCACAATGAGGCTCAGTAGTGTGTGTGGCCTCCACGTGCCTGTATGACCTCCCTACAACCCACACAAGTGGCTCAGGTAGTGCAGCTCATCCAGGATGGCACATCAATGCGAGCTGTGGCAAGAAGGTTTGCTGTGTCTGTCAGCGTAGTGTCCAGAGCATGGAGGCGCTACCAGGAGACAGGCCAGTACATCAGGAGACGTGGAGGAGGCCGTAGGAGGCCAACAACCCAGCAGCAGGACCGCTACCTCTGCCTTTGTGCTAAAAGGAACAGGAGGAGCACTGCCAGAGCCCTGCTAAATGACCTACAGCAAGCCACAAATGTGCATGTGTCTACTCAAACGATCAGAAACAGACTCCATGAGGGTGGTATGAGGGCCCGACGTCCACAGGTGGGGGTTGTGCTTACAGCCCAACACCGTGCAGGACGTTTGGCATTTGCCAGAGAACACCAAGATTGGCAAATTCGCCACTGGCGCCCTGTGCTCTTCACAGATGAAAGCAGGTTCTCACTGAGCACATGTGACAGACGTGACAGAGTCTGGAGACGCCAAGGAAAACGTTCTGCTGCCTGCAACATCCTCCAGCATGACCGGTTTGGCAGTGGGTCAGTAATGGTGTGGGGTGGCATTTCTTTGGGGGGCCGCACAGCCCTCCATGTGCTCGCCAGAGGTAGCCTGACTGCCATTAGGTACCAAGATGAGATCCTCAGACCCCTTGTGAGACCATATGCTGGTGCGGTTGGCCCTGGGTTCCTCCTAATGCAAGACAATGCTAGACCTCATGTGGCTGGAGTGTGTCAGCAGTTCCTGCAAGACGAAGGCATTGATGCTATGGACTGGCCCGCCCGTTCTCCAGACCTGAATCCAATTGAGCACATCTGGGACATCATGTCTCGCTCCATCCACCAACTCTACATTGCACCACAGACTGTCCAGGAGTTGGCGGATGCTTTAGTCCAGGTCTGGGAGGAGATCCCTCAGGAGACCATCCGCCACCTCATCAGGAGCATGCCCAGGCGTTGTAGAGAGGTCATACAGGCACGTGGAGGCCACACACACTACTGAGCCTCATTTTTATTTTATTTTTTGAGCCTGATCACAGACACAGGCTTTACACACTGCAGCTCAGAAGCGGATGTCCTGGCTCGGTGATGTGATACTGCGCCCAGCGCTCGGCTTGGTTACCGATTTCCCCCAAAGCAGGGTAACAAGCGGAATTGTCGCAGTTGCTGAAGTCAGTAGGGGTTGTGCGCGCAGGGGATGGGGGGTTGCACAGGAGCAGGATTTCCTGGTCCTCCAGCGCTAGGCAGCCTCCGGAGGTCCCAGAGCTGGTGGCATGCCTGACCTGTGGTGCAGCACACAGGGGCTACGGCCCTCAGCGCAGGGGGTCCAGGAGCCCCCAGTGTGCAGCCACACAGCTGGGTTGCCCTGTAATGTAGCGCTCCAGGTGCCAGCGGTTGGCACACATATCCCTGCAGTCCGTGACTAAAGGGCAGAGTTATTACTCACCATCCAATCAGCTCCTTGTTGTCATTTATCCAACCCAGCCTGTGACATGGCAGTTTGGAGCTGATTGGCTGGTTGTTTATCACTTCCCCAGGCATAATAAATCGACCCCATTCCTGGCCACGCCAGCTCCTGGCACAAGCAGCTTCGTCGCGGTCACTTTAGAGGGTACGGCACATCCACACGATACAATGTACTATGGGGGTCATTCAGAGTTGTTCGCTCGTTGTACTGCGATTAGTCGCTTACTGCGCATGCGCTTGGTTATTTTACTAAAAACTTCGCTGTTTTGCTGTAGCGTCTGCGTCGCTTTTCAGTCGCACTGGTGTTCGGTAAATGATTGACAGGAAAGGGGCGTTTCTGGGCGGCAACTCAGCGTTTTCCCAGCGTTGGCTAAAAAATGCAGGCGTGTCAGGGAAAAACGCGGGAGTGTCTGGGTGAACGCTGGGTGTGTTTGTGACGTCAAACCAGGAACGAAACGGACTGAGCTGATCGCAGTGTAGGAGTAAGTCTGGAGCTACTCAGAAACTGCAAAGAATTATTTATTCGCTATTCTGCTAAGGTAAGATACACTCCCAGAGGGCGGCGGCCTAGCGTGTGCAATGCTGCTAAACGCAGATAGCGAGCGAACAACTCGGAATGAGGGCCTATATACAGAGTCTCAGCGACGATCACACATTCACAATTTTTGTGTAGCATATAAAAAATAAGAATTTACTTACCGATAATTCTATTTCTCGTAGTCCGTAGTGGATGCTGGGGACTCCGTCAGGACCATGGGGAATAGCGGGCTCCGCAGGAGACAAGGCACATCTAAAAAAGCTTTTAGGTCACATGGTGTGTACTGGCTCCTCCCCCTATGACCCTCCTCCAAGCCTCAGTTAGGTACTGTGCCCGGACGAGCGTACACAATAAGGAAGGATCTTGAATCCCGGGTAAGACTCATACCAGCCACACCAATCACACCGTACCACTTGTGATCTGAACCCAGTTAACAGTATGATAACAAAACGAAGTAGCCTCTGAAAAGATGGCTCACAACAAGAATAACCCGATTTTTGTAACAATAACTATGTACAAGCATTGCAGACAATCCGCACTTGGGATGGGCGCCCAGCATCCACTACGGACTACGAGAAATAGAATTATCGGTAAGTAAATTCTTATTTTCTCTAACGTCCTAGTGGATGCTGGGGACTCCGTCAGGACCATGGGGATTATACCAAAGCTCCCAAACGGGCGGGAGAGTGCGGATGACTCTGCAGCACCGAATGAGAGAACTCCAGGTCCTCCTTAGCAAGAGTATCAAATTTGTAAAATTTTACAAACGTGTTCTCCCCTGACCACGTAGCTGCTCGGCAAAGTTGTAATGCCGAGACCCCTCGGGCAGCCGCCCAAGATGCGCCCACTTTCCTAGTGGAGTGGGCCTTTACAGATTTAGGCTGTGGCACGCCTGCCACAGAATGTGCAAGTTGGATTGTGCTACAGATCCAACGTGCAATCGTCTGTTTAGACGCAGGAGCACCCATCTTGTTGGGTGCATACAATATAAACAGCAAGTCAGACTTTCTGACTCCAGCCGTCCTAAACTATATATATATATATATATATATATATATATATATATATATATATATATATATATATATATATATATATATATATATATATATATATATATATTTTTAGGGTCCTGACAACGTCTATTAACTTGGAGTCCTCCAAGTCCCTAGAAGCCGCAGGCACCATAATAGGTTGTTTCAGGTGAAAAACCTGACACCCCCTTAGGAAGAAAACTGGAGACGAGTCCCAGTTCTGCCCTGTCCGAATGGAAATTTAAATATGGGCTTTTGTAAGACAAAGCCGCCCATTCTGACAATCGCCTGGCCGAGGCCAGGACCAACAGCATGGTCACTGTCCATGTGAGATATTGGTCAACAGCTTGTTCACTTTCCATGTGATATATTTCAAATCCACAGATTTGAGCGGTTCAAACCAATATGATTTTAAGGAATCCCAACACTATGTTGAGATCCCACGGTGCCACTAGAGGCACAAAAAGGGGTGTATATGCAATACTCCCTTGACAATCTGGACTTCAGGAACTGAAGTCAATTCTTTTCGGAAGAAATTCTACAGGGCCGAAACTTAAAACCTTAAAGAACCCCAATTTTAGGCTCAAAACACTCCTGTTTTCAGGAAGTGTAGAATTCGACCTAGTTGAATTTTCTTCGTGGGGCCTTCCTGGCCTCACCCACGCAACATATTTTCACCACATGTGGTGATGACGTTGTGCGGTCACCTCCTTCCTGGCTTTGACCAGGGTAGGTATGACCTCTTATGGAATGCCTTTTTCCTTCAGGATCCGGCATTCAACCGCCATGCCGTCAAACGCAGCCGCGGTAAGTCTTGGAATAGACATGGTACCTGCTGAAGCAAGTCCCTTCTTAGCTCCCCAGGCCCTTAGTCCTCTGTGAGCATCTCTTGAAGTTCCGGGTACCAAGTCCCTCTTGGCCAATCCGGAGTCACGAGTATAGTCCATACTCCTCTATGTCTTATAATTCTCAATACCTTGGTTATGAGAAGCAGAGGAGGGAACACATACACCGACTGTTACACCCACGGTGTTACTAGGACATCCACAGCTATCGCCTGAAGGTCTCATGACCTGGCGCAATACCTGTCCCGTTTTTTGTTCGGGCGGGACGCCATCATTTCCACCTTTGGTCTTTGCCAATGGCTCACAATCATGCGGAAAAACTTCCCTATGAAGTTCCCACTCTCCCAGGTGGAGGTCATGCCTGCTGAGGAAGTCTGCTTCCCAGTCGTCCACTCCCGGAGAGAACACTGCTGACAGTGCTATCACATGATTTTCCGCCTAGCGAAAAATCCTTGCAGTTTTTTCACTGCCCTCCAGCTTCTTGTGTCGCCCTTTCTGTTTACGTGGGCGACTGCCGTGATGTTATCCCACTGGATCAATACCGGCTGACCTTGAAGCAGAGGTCTTGCTAAGTTTATAGCCTTATAATTTTGCTCTTAGCTCCATCTATGTGGAGAGAATTCTCCAGACTTGATCACACTTTCCTGGAAATTTTTTCCCTGTGTGACTGCTCCCCAGCCTCTCAGGCTGGCCTCCGTGGTCACCAGCATCCACTCCTGAATGCTGAATCTGTGGCCCTCTAGAAGATGAGCACTCTGTAATCACCACAGGAGAGACACCCTTGTCCTTGGATATAGGGTTATCCGCTGATGCATCTGAAGATGCGATCCGGACCATTTGTCCAGCAGATCCCACTGAAGAGTTCTTGCGTGAAATCTGCCGAATGGAATTGCTTCGTAATAAGCCACCATTTTTACCAGGACCCTTGTGCAATGATGCACTGACACTTTTCCTGGTTTTAGGAGGATCCCGATTAGCTCGGATAACTCCCTGGCTTTCTCCTCTGGGAGAAACACCTTTTTCTGGACTGTGTCCAGAATCATCCCTAGGAACAGTAGACGTGTCCTCGGAAAAGCTACGATTTTGGAATATTTAGAATCCACTCGTGCTGTCGTAGAACTATTAAAGATAGTGCTACTCCGACCTCCAACTGTTCTCTGGACCTTGCCCTTATCAGGAAAGCGTCCAAGTTTCTTTTAAGAAGAATCATCATTTCGGCCATTACCTTGGTAAAGACCCGGGGCGCCGTGGACAATCCAAATGGCAGCGTCTGAACTGATAGTGACAGTTCTGTACCACGAACCTGAAGTACCCTTGGTGAGAAGGGCAAATTTGGACATGTAGGTAAATGTCCCTGATATCCAGTGACACCATCTCGTCCCCTTCTTCCTGGTTCGCTATCACTGCTCTGAGTGACTTCATCTTGATTTGAACGCTTGTATGTAAGTGTTCAAATATTTCAGATCTCACCGAGCCGTTTGGCTTCAGTACCACAATATAGTGTGGAATAATACCCCCTCCCTTGTTGTAGGATGGGTACTTTGATTATCACCTGCTGGGAATACAGCCTGTGAATTGTTTCCAATACTGCCTCCCTGTCGGAGGTAGACGTTGGTAAAACAGACTTCCGGAACTTGTGAGGAGGAGACGTCTCGAATTTCCAATGTACACCTGGGATACTACATGTAGGATCCAGGAGTCCCCTTGCGAGTGAGCCCACTGCGTGCTGAAACTCTTGAGATGACCCCCTACCGCACCTGAGTCCGCTTGTACTGCCCCAGCGTCATGCTGCGGACTTGGCAGAAGCTGTGAAGGGCTTCTGTTCCTGGGAATGGGCTGCTTGCTGCAGTCTTCTTCCCGTTCCTCTACCCCTGGGCAGATATGACTGGCCTTTGCCCGCCTGCCCGTATGGGGACGAAAGGACTGAGACTGAAAGACTGTGTCCTTTTCTGCTGAGATGTGACTCGGGGAACAAAAGGTGGATTTTTCAGCTGTTGCCATGGCCACCAGGTCCGATGGACCGCCCCTTTATACGGCAATACTTCCATGTGCCGTCTGGAATCTGCCTCACCTGACCACTGTCGTGTCTTCGTCTGGCAGATATGGACATCACATTTACTCTTGATGCCAGAATGCAAATATCCCTCTGCGCATCACGCATATATAGAAATGCATCCTTAAAATGCTCTATAGACAATAAAATCTTGTCCCTGTCAAGGGTATCAAAATTTTCAGTCAGGAAATCCGACCAAGCCCCCTCAGCGCTGCACATCCAGTCTGAGGCGATTGCTGGTCGTAGTATAACACCAGTAAGTGTGTATATACTTCTTAGGCTATTTTTCAGCTTCCTATCAGCTGGCTCCTTGAGGGCGGCCGTATCTGGAGACGGTAACGCCACTTGTTTTATAAGCGTGTGAGCGCCTTATCCACCCTAAGGTGTGTTTCCCAACTCGCCCTTACTTCTGGCGGGAAAGGGTATACCGCCCATAACTTTCTATCGGAGGAACCCCACGTATCATCACACACTTCATTTAATTTATCTGATTCAGGCAAAACTACAAGTAGTTTATTCACACCCTACAAAATACCCTTATTTGTGGTACTTGTAGTATCAGAAATATGTAACACCTCCTTCATGCCCTTAACATGTAACGTGTGGCCCTAAAGGAAAATACGTTTGTTTCTTCACCGTCGACACTGGAGTCAGTGTCCGTGAGGTAAATGGGCGTTTTTACAAGCCCCTGACGGTGTCTGAGACGCCTGGACAGGTACTAATTTGTTTGCCGGTCGTCTCATGTCGTCAACCGGCTCGCAGCGTGTTGACATGATCACGTACTTCCACAAGTAAGCCATCCATTCCGGTGTCGACTCCCTAGAGAGTGACATCACCATTACAGGCAATTTGCTCCGCCTCCTCACCAACATTTTTCTCATACATGTCGACACACACGTACCGACACACAGCACACACACAGGGAATGCTCTGATAGAGGACAGGACCTACTAGCCCTTTGGGGAGACAGAGGGAGAGTCTGCCAGCACACACCAAAATGCTATAATTATACAGGGACAACCTTTATAAAAGTGTTCCTCCCTTATAGCATTTAATATATATTTATATCGCCAAATCAGTGCCCCCCCCTCTCTGTTTTAACCCTGTTTCTGTAGTGCAGTGCAGGGGAGAGCCTGGGAGCCTTCCCACCAGCCTTTCTGTGAGGGAAAATGGCGCTGTGTGCTGAGGAGAATAAGCTCCGCCCCCTTTTCGGCGGGTTTTTTCTCCCGGTTTTTAAGAACTGGCCTGGGTTAAAATACATACATATAGCCTTAATGGCTATATGTGATGTATTTATTTTGCCAATAAGGTACTTATATTGCTGCCCAGGGCGCCCCCAGCAGCGCCCTGCACCCTCCGTGACTAGGTCAGTGAGCCGTGTGACAACAATGGCGCACAGCTGCAGTGCTGTGCGCTACCTTCATGAAGACTGTGAAGTCTTCTGCCGCCTGTTTCCGGACCTCCGTTCTGCCGTCTTCTTCAGCGTCTGTAAGGGGGATCGGCGGCGCGGCTCCGGGACGAACCCCAGGCTGACCTGTGTTCCGACTCTCTCTGGAGCTCAGTGTCCAGTAGCCTAAGATCCCAATCCATCCTGCACGCAGGTGAGTTGGAGATCTCTCCCCTAAGTCCCTCGTTGCAGTGATCCTGTTGCCAGCAGGAATCACTGAATGAAACCTAAAAAAAAACTTTTCTAAACAGCTCTTTAAGAGAGCCACCTAGATTGCACCCTTCTCGGACGGGCACAAAAACCTAACTGAGGCTTGGAGGAGGGTCATAGGGGGAGGAGCCAGTACACACCATGTGACCTAAAAGCTTTTTTAGATGTGCCTTGTCTCCTGCGGAGCCCGCTATTCCCCATGGTCCTGACGGAGTCCCCAGCATCCACTAGGACGTTAGAGAAAATGGCGGCTAGTGCCTATTGGTCTCATTAGTCGCGTGGGGCGGGTTCTCCGACCATGGACGCCCAAACTCGCAACTTACACTAATTAAAGGATCTACTGCAAACGTCTTGGCGTGGTCTTGTGGAGATTATTCCCCAACAGGTGAAAGCGTTTCTGGTGGCATGACGGCGACCTACGCAGTATTAGGCAGGGGATTGTAAATGTTACTGTATATATAACATATTACCCATATACACACAGACACACCAATGTGGTAAAGACTGCGGCACAGGCACGGAGGTGGTAAACCCTTGTGCTGCAGTGCCACTAGGCGCAGTGTACTGTACATATATATATATATAAGATGCTTATAATGCGCTGTGTGCAGGTGTAGAATGCACGCCGTAGGGGGTGTACTGTACAACGGACCAAGAATGCCATAAGGAAAGAGACCCTTCTATGCTTACAGCAAACATAGATATATGACAGGAAGAATGCAATTCCTGAGAAATGTATATATACGCTGGGATACAGATTCTTGTACTAGTCTTAGAGGTTTACAGCCTGCTGTATTGTGTCATCTCACTATATACAAGGCTGATGCGAGTCTGAGCAGACCTGCCGCATCCTGTATACATGGGGCAGCTGTAAAGACATATCCTTCTACCAGCGGCTGATCTGCTGCAGTAACATCCTGTATACATGGGGCAGCTGTAACATCCTGTATACATGGGGTAGCTGTAACATCCTGTATACATGGGGTAGCTGTAAAGACATATCCTTCTACCAGCGGCTGATCTGCTGCAGTAACATCCTGTATACATGGGGCAGCTGTAACATCCTGTATACATGGGGTAGCTGTAACATCCTGTATACATGGGGTAGCTGTAACATCCTGTATACATGGGGCAGCTGTAACATCCTGTATACATGGGGCAGCTGTAACATCCTGTATACATGGGGCAGCTGTAACATCCTGTATACATGGGGTAGCTGTAACATCCTGTATACATGGGGCAGCTGTAACATCCTGTATACATGGGGTAGCTGTAACATCCTGTATACATGGGGTAGCTGTAAAGACATATCCTTCTACCAGCGGCTGATCTGCTGCAGTAACATCCTGTATACATGGGGCAGCTGTAACATCCTGTATACATGGGGCAGCTGTAACATCCTGTATACATGGGGCAGCTGTAACATCCTGTATACATGGGGCAGCTGTAACATCCTGTATACATGGGGCAGCTGTAACATCCTGTATACATGGGGCAGCTGTAACATCCTGTATACATGGGGCAGCTGTAACATCCTGTATACATGGGGCAGCTGTAAAGACATATCCTTCTACGAGCGGCTGTGTTATCTAACCTATATACCCACCAGTCATACATTATACCGTACCTGTAATAACAACACTCCATATACAGCGTTATCTATCCTATATACCAACCAGTCATACATTATACCGCACCTGTAATAACAACACTCCATATACAGCGTTATCTATCCTAGTATATACCGACCAGTCATACATTATACAGCACCTGTAATAACAACACTCCATATACAGCGTTATCTATCCTATATACCTACCAGTCATACATTATACCGCACCTGTAATAACAACGCTCCATATACAGCGTTATCTATCCTATATACCCACCAGTCATACATTATACCGGACCTGTAATAACAACACTCCATATACAGCGTTATCTATCCTATATACCCACCAGTCATACATTATACCGGACCTATAATAACAACACTCCATATACAGCGTTATCTATCCTATATACCCACCAGTCATACATTATACCGCACCTGTAATAACAACACTCCATATACAGCGTTATCTATCCTATATACCCACCAGTCATACATTATACCGCACCTGTAATAACAACACTCCATATACAGCGTTATCTATCCTATATACCCACCAGTCATACATTATACCGCACCTGTAATAACAACACTCCATATACAGCGTTATCTATCCTATATACCCACCAGTCATACATTATACCGGACCTGTAATAACAACACTCCATATACAGCGTTATCTATCCTATATACCCACCAGTCATACATTATACCGCACCTGTAATAACAACACTCCATATACAGCGTTATCTATCCTATATACCCACCAGTCATACATTATACCGCACCTGTAATAACAACACTCCATATACAGCGTTATCTATCCTATATACCCACCAGTCATACATTATACCGCACCTGTAATAACAAAACTCCATATACAGCGTTATCTATCCTATATACCCACCAGTCATACATTATACCGCACCTGTAATAACAACACTCCATATACAGCGTTATCTATCCTATATACCCACCAGTCATACATTATACCGGACCTGTAATAACAACACTCCATATACCAGCGTTATCTATCCTATATACCCACCAGTCATACATTATACCGCACCTGTAATAACAACACTCCATATACAGCGTTATCTATCCTATATACCAACCAGTCATACATTATACCGCACCTGTAATAACAACACTCCATATACAGCGTTATCTATCCTATATACCAACCAGTCATACATTATACCGCACCTGTAATAATAAGAATTTACTTACCGATAATTCTATTTCTCGGAGTCCGTAGTGGATGCTGGGGTTCCTGAAAGGACCATGGGGAATAGCGGCTCCGCAGGAGACAGGGCACAAAAGTAAAGCTTTCCGATCAGGTGGTGTGCACTGGCTCCTCCCCTTATGACCCTCCTCCAAGCCAGTTAGGTACTGTGCCCGGACGAGCGTACACAATAAGGGAGGAATTTTGAATCCCGGGTAAGACTCATACCAGCCACACCAATCACACCGTACAACTTGTGATCTAAACCCAGTTAACAGTATGATAACAGCGGAGCCTCTGAAAAGATGGCTCACAACAATAATAACCCGATTTTTGTAACTATGTACAAGTATTGCAGATAATCCGCACTTGGGATGGGCGCCCAGCATCCACTACGGACTCCGAGAAATAGAATTATCGGTAAGTAAATTCTTATTTTCTCTATCGTCCTAGTGGATGCTGGGGTTCCTGAAAGGACCATGGGGATTATACCAAAGCTCCCAAACGGGCGGGAGAGTGCGGATGACTCTGCAGCACCGAATGAGAGAACTCCAGGTCCTCCTTAGCCAGGGTATCAAATTTGTAGGATTTTACAAACGTGTTTGCCCCTGACTAAATAACCGCTCGGCAAAGTTGTAAAGCCGAGACCCCTCGGGCAGCCGCCCAAGATGAGCCCACCTTCCTTGTGGAATGGGCATTTACATATTTTGGCTGTGGCAGGCCTGCCACAGAATGTGCAAGCTGAATTGTATTACACATCCAACTAGCAATAGTCTGCTTAAAAGCAAGAGCACCCAGTTTGTTGGGTGCATACAGGATAACAGCAAGTCAGTTTTCCTGACTCCAGCCGTCCTGGAACCTATATTTTCAGGGCCCTGACAACATCTAGCAACTTGGAGTCCTCCAAGTCCCTAGTAGGTGCAAGGCACCACAATAAGCTGGTTCAGGTGAAACACTGACACCACCTTAGGGAGAGAACTGGGGACGAGTCCGCAGCTCTGCCCTGTCCGAATGGACAAACAAATATGGGCTTTTTTGAGAAAAAAAACCACCAATTTGACACTCGCCTGGTCCAGGCCAGGGCCAAGAACATGGTCACTTTTCATGTGAGATGCTTCAAATCCACAGATTTGACTGGTTTTAAACCAATGTGATTTGAAGAATCCCAGAACTACGTTGAGATCCCACAGTGCCACTGGAGGCACAAAAGAGGGTTGTATATGCAATACTCCCTTGACAAAGTTCTGGACTTCAGGAACTGAAGCCAATTCTTTCTGGAAGAAAATTGACAGGGCCGAAATTTGAACCTTAATGGACCCCAATTTGAGGCCCATAGACACTCCTGTTTGCAGGAAATGCAGGAATCGACCGAGTTGAAATTTCTTTGTGGGGCCTTCCTGGCCTCACACCACGCAACATATTTTCGCCACATGTGGTGATAATGTTGTGCGGTCACCTCCTTTCTGGCTTTGACCAGGGTAGGAATGACCTCTTCCGGAATGCCTTTTTCCCTTAGGATCCGGCGTTCCACCGCCATGCCAACAAACGCAGCTGCGGTAAGTCTTGGAACAGACATGGTACTTGCTGAAGCAAGTCCCTTCTTAGCGGCAGAGGCCATAAGACCTCTGTAAACATCTCTTGAAGTTCCGGGTACCAAGTCCTTCTTGGCCAATCCGGAGCCATGAGTATAGTTCTTACTCCTCTACGTCTTGTAATTCTCAGCACCTTAGGTATGAGAAGCAGAGGAGGGAACACATACACCGACTGGTACACCCACGGTGTTACCAGAACGTCCACAGCTATTGCCTGAGGGTCTCTTGACCTGGCGCAATACCTGTCCCGTTTTTTGTTCAGACGGGACGCCATCATGTCCACCTTTGGTATTTCCCAACGGTTTACAATCATGTGGAAAAAACTTCCCGATGAAGTTTCCACTCTCCCGGGTGGAGGTCGTGCCTGCTGAGGAAGTCTGCTTCCCAGTTTCCATTCCCGGGATGAAACACTGCTGACAGTGCTATCACATGATTTTCCGCCCAGCGAAAAGTCCTTGCAGTTTTTGCCATTGCCCTCCTGCTTCTTGTGTCGCCCTGTCTGTTTACGTGGGCGACTGCCGTGATGTTTTTCCCACTGGATCAATACCGGCTGACCTTGAAGCAGAGGTCTTGCTAAGCTTAGAGCATTATAAATTTACCCTTAGCTCCAGTATATTTATGTGGAGAAAAGCCTCCAGACTTGATCACACTCCCTGGAAATTTTTTCCTTGTGTGACTGCTCCCCAGCCTCTCGGGCTGGGCTCCGTGGTCACCAGCATCCAATCCTGAATGCCGAATCTGCGGCCCTCTAGAAGATGAGCACTCTATAACCACCACAGGAGAGACACCCTAGTCCTTGGATATAGGGTTATCCGCTGATGCATCTGAAGATGCGATCCGGACCATTTGTCCAGCAGATCCCACTGAAAAGTTCTTGCGTGAAATCTGCCGAATGGAATTGCTTCGTAGGAAGCCACCATTTTCTACCAGGACCCTTGTGCAATGATGCACTGTTTTTAGGAGGTTCCTGACTAGCTCGGATAACTCCCTGGCTTTCTCTTTCGGGAGAAACACCTTTTTCTGGACTGTGTCCAGAATCATCCCTAGGCACAGCAGACGTGTCGTCGGGATCAGCTGCGATTTTGGAATATTTAGAATCCACCCGTGCTGTTGTAGCAGTATCCGAGATAGTGCTACTCCTACCTCCAACTGTTCCCTGGACTATGCCCTTATCAGGAGATCGTCCAAGTAAGGGATAATTAAGACGCCTTTTCTTCGAAGAAGAATCATCATTTCGGCCATTACCTTAGTAAAGACCCGGGGTGCCGTGGACAATCCAAACGGCAGCGTCTGAAACTGATAGTGACAGTTCTGCACCACGAACCTGAGGTACCCTTAGTGAGAAGGGCAAATTTGGGACATAGAGGTAAGCATCCCTGATGTCCCGGGACACTATATAGTCCCCTTCTTCCTGTTCGTTATCACTGCTCTGAGTGACTCCATCTTGATTTGAACCTTTGTAAGTGTTCAAAAATTTTTTAGATTTAGAATAAGTCTCACCTAGCCTTCTGGCTTCAGTACCACAATATAGTGTGGAATAATACCCCTTTTCTTGTAGTAGGAGGGGTAATTTAATTATCACCTGCTGGGAATACAGCTTGTGAATTTTTTCCCATACTGCCTCCTTGTCGGAGGGAGACCTTGGTAAAGCAGACTTCAGGAGCCTGCGAAGGGGAAACGTCTCGACATTCCAATCTGTACCCCTGGGATACTACTTGTAGGATCCAGGGGTCCTGTACGGTCTCAGCGCCATGCTGAGAACTTGTCAGAAGCGGTGGAACGCTTCTGTTCCTGGGAATGGGCTGCCTGCTGCAGTCTTCTTCCCTTTCCTCTATCCCTGGGCAGATATGATCTTATAGGGACGAAAGGACTGAGGCTGAAAAGACGGTGTCTTTTTCTGCAGAGATGTGACTTAGGGTAAAAACGGTGGATTTTCCAGCAGTTGCCGTGGCCACCAGGTCCGATGGACCGACCCCAAATAACTCCTCTTCCTTTATACGGCAATACACCTTTGTGCCGTTTGGAATCTGCATCACCTGACCCCTGTCGTGTCCATAACATCTTCTGGCAGTTATGGACATCGCATTTACTCTTGATGCCAGAGTGCAAATATCCCTCTGTGCATCTCGCATATATAGAAATGCATCCTTTAAATGCTCTATAGTCAATAAAATACTGTCCCTGTCAAGGGTATCAATATTTTTAGTCAGGGAATCCGACCAAGCCACCCCAGCTCTGCACATCCAGGCTGAGGCGATCGCTGGTCGCAGTATAACACCAGTATGTGTGTATATACTTTTTATGATATTTTTCAGCCTCCTGTCAGCTGGTCCTTGAGGACGGCCCTATCTATAGACGGTACCGCCACTTGTTTTGATAAGCGTGTGAGCGCCTTATCCACCCTAAGGGGTGTTTCCCAACGCGCCCTAACTTCTGGCGGGAAAGGGTATACCGCCCATAATTTTCTATCGGGGGGAACCCACGCATCATCACACACTTTATTTAATTTATCTGATTCAGGAAAAACTATGGTAGTTTTTTCACATCCCACATAATACCCTCTTTTGTGGTACTTGTAGTATCAGAAATATGTAACACCTCCTTCATTGCCTTTAACGTGTGGCCCTAATAAGGAATACGTTTGTTTATTCACCGTCGACACTGGATTCAGTGTCCCTGTCTGTGTCTGTGTCGACCGACTAAAGTAAACGGGCGTTTTAAAAACCCCTGACGGTGTTTTTGAGACGTCTGGACCGGTACTAATTGTTTGTCGGCCGTCTCATGTCGTCAACCGACCTTGCAGCGTGTTGACATTATCACGTAATTCCCTAAATAAGCCATCCATTCCGGTGTCGACTCCCTAGAGAGTGACATCACCATTACAGGCAATTGCTCCGCCTCCTCACCAACATCGTCCTCCTACATGTCGACACACACGTACCGACACACAGCACACACACAGGGAATGCTCTGATAGAGGACAGGACCCACTAGCCCTTTGGAGAGACAGAGGGAGAGTTTGCCAGCACACACCAAAAACGCTATAATTATATAGGGACAACCTTATATAAGTGTTTTCCCTTATAGCATCTTTTTTATATATTTCTAACGCCAAATTAGTGCCCCCCCTCTCTGTTTTAACCCTGTTTCTGTAGTGCAGTGCAGGGGAGAGCCTGGGAGCCTTCCCTCCAGCCTTTCTGTGAGGGAAAATGGCGCTGTGTGCTGAGGAGATAGGCCCCGCCCCTTTTTCGGCGGCCTCGTCTCCCGCTATTAACGGATTCTGGCAGGGGTTAAATATCTCCATATAGCCTCCGGAGGCTATATGTGAGGTATTTTTAGCCAAAATAGGTTTTCATTTGCCTCCCAGGGCGCCCCCCTCCCAGCGCCCTGCACCCTCAGTGACTGCCGTGTGAAGTGTGCTGAGAGGAAAATGGCGCACAGCTGCAGTGCTGTGCGCTACCTTTAGAAGACTGAGGAGTCTTCTGCCGCCGATTCTGGACCTCTTCTTATTTCAGCATCTGCAAGGGGGCCGGCGGCAAGGCTCCGGTGACCATCCAGGCTGTACCTGTGATCGTCCCTCTGGAGCTGATGTCCAGTAGCCAAGAAGCCAATCCATCCTGCACGCAGGTGAGTTCACTTCTTCTCCCCTAAGTCCCTCGTTGCAGTGATCCTGTTGCCAGCAGGACTCACTGTAAAATAAAAAACCTAAGCTAAACTTTTCTAAGCAGCTCTTTAGGAGAGCCACCTAGATTGCACCCTTCTCGGCCGGGCACAAAAATCTAACTGAGGCTTGGAGGAGGGTCATAGGGGGAGGAGCCAGTGCACACCACCTGATCGGAAAGCTTTACTTTTGTGCCCTGTCTCCTGCGGAGCCGCTATTCCCCATGGTCCTTTCAGGAACCCCAGCATCCACTAGGACGATAGAGAAAACAACACTCCATATACAGCGTTATCTATCCTATATACCCACCAGTCATACATTATACCGCACCTGTAATAACAACACTCCATATACAGCGTTATCTATCCTATATACCCACCAGTCATACATTATACCGTACCTGTAATAACAACACTCCATATACAGCGTTATCTATCCTATATACCAACCAGTCATACATTATACCGCACCTGTAATAACAACACTCCATATACAGCGTTATCTATCCTATATACCAACCAGTCATACATTATACCGCACCTGTAATAACAACACTCCATATACAGCGTTATCTATCCTATATAGCCACCAGTCATACATTATACCGCACCTGTAATAACAACACTCCATATACAGCGTTATCTATCCTATATACCTACCAGTCATACATTATACCGCACCTGTAATAACAACACTCCATATACAGCGTTATCTATCCTACATACCCACCAGTCATACATTATACCGCACCTGTAATAACAACACTCCATATACAGCGTTATCTATCCTATATACCCACCAGTCATACATTATACCGCACCTGTAATAACAACACTCCATATACAGCGTTATCTATCCTATATAACCACCAGTCATACATTATACCACACCTGTAATAACAACACTCCATATACAGCGTTATCTATCCTATATACCCACCAGTCATACATTATACCGCACCTGTAATAACAACGCTCCATATACAGCGTTATCTATCCTATATACCCACCAGTCATACATTATACCGCACCTGTAATAACAACACTCCATATACAGCGTTATCTATCCTATATACCCACCAGTCATACATTATACCGCACCTGTAATAACACTCCATATACAGCGTTATCTATCCTATATAGCCACCAGTCATACATTATACCGCACCTGTAATAACAACGCTCCATATACAGCGTTATCTATCCTATATACCCACCAGTCATACATTATACTGCACCTGTAATAACAACGCTCCATATACAGCGTTATCTATCCTATATACCCACCAGTCATACATTATACCGCACCTGTAATAACACTCCATATACAGCGTTATCTATCCTATATAGCCACCAGTCATACATTATACCGCACCTGTAATAACAACACTCCATATACAGCGTTATCTATCCTATATACCTACCAGTCACACATTATACCGCACCTGTAATAACAACACTCCATATACAGCGTTATCTATCCTATATACCAACCAGTCATACATTATACCGCACCTGTAATAACAACACTCCATATACAGCGTTATCTATCCTATATACCCACCAGTCATACATTATACCGCACCTGTAATAACAACGCTCCATATACAGCGTTATCTATCCTATATACCCACCAGTCATACATTATACCGCACCTGTAATAACACTCCATTTACAGCGTTATCTATCCTATATACCCACCAGTCATACATTATACCGCACCTGTAATAACAACACTCCATATACAGCGTTATCTAACCTATATACCCACCAGTCATACATTATACCGCACCTGTAATAACAACACTCCATATACAGCGTTATCTATCCTATATACCCACCAGTCATACATTATACCACACCTGTAATAACAACACTCCATATACAGCGTTATCTATCCTATATACCCACCAGTCATACATTATACCGCACCTGTAATAACACTCCATATACAGCGTTATCTATCCTATATACCTACCAGTCATACATTATACCGCACCTGTAATAACAATGCTCCATATACAGCGTTATCTATCCTATATACCCACCAGTCATACATTATACCGCACCTGTAATAACAACACTCCATATACAGCGTTATCTATCCTATATACCCACCAGTCATACATTATACCGCACCTGTAATAACAACGCTCCATATACAGCGTTATCTATCCTATATACCCACCAGTCATACATTATACTGCACCTGTAATAACAACGCTCCATATACAGCGTTATCTATCCTATATACCCACCAGTCATACATTATACCGCACCTGTAATAACACTCCATATACAGCGTTATCTATCCTATATACCCACCAGTCATACATTATACCGCACCTGTAATAACAACGCTCCATATACAGCGTTATCTATCCTATATACCCACCAGTCATACATTATACCGCACCTGTAATAACAACGCTCCATATACAGCGTTATCTATCCTATATACCCACCAGTCATACATTATACCGCACCTGTAATAACAACGCTCCATATACAGCGTTATCTAACCTATATACCCACCAGTCATACATTATACCGGACCTGTAATAACAACACTCCATATACAGCGTTATCTATCCTATATACCCACCAGTCATACATTATACCGCACCTGTAATAACAACACTCCATATACAGCGTTATCTATCCTATATAGCCACCAGTCATACATTATACCGCACCTGTAATAACAACACTCCATATACAGCGTTATCTATCCTATATACCTACCAGTCACACATTATACCGCACCTGTAATAACAACACTCCATATACAGCGTTATCTATCCTATATACCAACCAGTCATACATTATACCGCACCTGTAATAACAACACTCCATATACAGCGTTATCTATCCTATATACCCACCAGTCATACATTATACCGCACCTGTAATAACAACGCTCCATATACAGCGTTATCTATCCTATATACCCACCAGTCATACATTATACCGCACCTGTAATAACACTCCATTTACAGCGTTATCTATCCTATATACCCACCAGTCATACATTATACCGCACCTGTAATAACAACACTCCATATACAGCGTTATCTAACCTATATACCCACCAGTCATACATTATACCGCACCTGTAATAACAACACTCCATATACAGCGTTATCTATCCTATATACCCACCAGTCATACATTATACCACACCTGTAATAACAACACTCCATATACAGCGTTATCTATCCTATATACCCACCAGTCATACATTATACCGCACCTGTAATAACACTCCATATACAGCGTTATCTATCCTATATACCTACCAGTCATACATTATACCGCACCTGTAATAACAATGCTCCATATACAGCGTTATCTATCCTATATACCCACCAGTCATACATTATACCGCACCTGTAATAACAACACTCCATATACAGCGTTATCTATCCTATATACCCACCAGTCATACATTATACCGCACCTGTAATAACAACGCTCCATATACAGCGTTATCTATCCTATATACCCACCAGTCATACATTATACCGCACCTGTAATAACAACACTCCATATACAGCGTTATCTATCCTATATACCCACCAGTCATACATTATACCGGACCTGTAATAACAACACTCCATATACAGCGTTATCTATCCTATATACCCACCAGTCATACATTATACCGCACCTGTAATAACAACACTCCATATACAGCGTTATCTATCCTATATACCCAGCAGTCATACATTATACCGCACCTGTAATAACAACACTCCATATACAGCGTTATCTATCCTATATACCCACCAGTCATACATTATACCACACCTGTAATAACAACAACACTCCATATACAGCGTTATCTATCCTATATACCTACCAGTCATACATTATACCGCACCTGTAATAACAACGCTCCATATACAGCGTTATCTATCCTATATACCAACCAGTCATACATTATACCGCACCTGTAATAACAACACTCCATATACAGCGTTATCTATCCTATATACCCACCAGTCATACATTATACCGCACCTGTAATAACACTCCATATACAGCGTTATCTATCCTATATACCTACCAGTCATACATTATACCGCACCTGTAATAACAACGCTCCATATACAGCATTATCTATCCTATATACCCACCAGTCATACATTATACCGCACCTGTAATAACAACACTCCATATACAGCGTTATCTATCCTATATACCCACCAGTCATACATTATACCGCACCTGTAATAACAACACTCCATATACAGCGTTATCTATCCTATATACCCACCAGTCATACATTATACCGCACCTGTAATAACAACGCTCCATATACAGCGTTATCTATCCTATATACCCACCAGTCATACATTATACCGCACCTGTAATAACAACACTCCATATACAGCGTTATCTATCCTATATACCAACCAGTCATACATTATACCGCACCTGTAATAACAACACTCCATATACAGCGTTATCTATCCTATATAGCCACCAGTCATACATTATACCGCACCTGTAATAACAACACTCCATATACAGCGTTATCTATCCTATATACCCACCAGTCATACATTATACCGCACCTGTAATAACAACACTCCATATACAGCGTTATCTATCCTATATACCAACCAGTCATACATTATACCGCACCTGTAATAACAACACTCCATATACAGCGTTATCTATCCTATATACCCACCAGTCATACATTATACCGGACCTGTAATAACAACACTCCATATACAGCGTTATCTAACCTATATACCCACCAGTCATACATTATACCGCACCTGTAATAACAACACTCCATATACAGCGTTATCTATCCTATATACCCACCAGTCATACATTATACCGCACCTGTAATAACAAAACTCCATATACAGCGTTATCTATCCTATATACCCACCAGTCATACATTATACCGCACCTGTAATAACAAAACTCCATATACAGCGTTATCTATCCTATATACCCACCAGTCATACATTATACCGCACCTGTAATAACAATACTCGATATACAGCGTTATCTATCCTATATACCCACCAGTCATACATTATACCGCACCTGTAATAACAACACTCCATATACAGCGTTATCTATCCTATAAACCCACCAGTCATACATTATACCGGACCTGTAATAACAACACTCCATATACCAGCGTTATCTATCCTATATACCCACCAGTCATACATTATACCGCACCTGTAATAACAACTCTCCATATACAGTGTTATCTATCCTATATACCAACCAGTCATACATTATACCGGACCTGTAATAACAACACTCCATATACAGCGTTATCTATCCTATATACCAACCAGTCATACATTATACCGCACCTGTAATAACAACACCCCATATACAGCGTTATCTATCCTATATACCTACCAGTCATACATTATACCGCACCTGTAATAACAACACTCCATATACAGCGTTATCTATCCTATATACCCACCAGTCATACAAAATACCGCACCTGTAATAACAACACTCCATATACAGCGTTATCTATCCTATATAGCCACCAGTCATACATTATACCGCACCTGTAATAACAACGCTCCATATACAGCGTTATCTATCCTATATACCTACCAGTCATACATTATACCGCACCTGTAATAACAACGCTCCATATACAGCGTTATCTATCCTATATAGCCACCAGTCATACATTATACCGCACCTGTAATAACAACGCTCCATATACAGCGTTATCTATCCTATATACCCACCAGTCATACATTATACTGCACCTGTAATAACAACGCTCCATATACAGCGTTATCTATCCTATATACCCACCAGTCATACAGTATACCGCACCTGTAATAACAACGCTCCATATACAGCGTTATCTATCCTATATACCTACCAGTCATACATTATACCGCACCTGTAATAACAACACTCCATATACAGCGTTATCTATCCTATATAGCCACCAGTCATACATTATACCGCACCTGTAATAACAATGCTCCATATACAGCGTTATCTATCCTATATACCTACCAGTCATACATTATACCGCACCTGTAATAACAACGCTCCATATACAGCGTTATCTATCCTATATACCCACCAGTCATACATTATACCGCACCTGTAATAACAACACTCCATATACAGCGTTATCTATCCTATATACCCACCAGTCATACATTATACCGCACCTGTAGTAACAACACTCCATATACAGCGTTATCTATCCTACATACCCACCAGTCATACATTATACCGCACCTGTAATAACAACGCTCCATATACAGCGTTATCTATCCTATATAGCCACCAGTCATACATTATACCGCACCTGTAATAACAACGCTCCATATACAGCGTTATCTATCCTATATACCTACCAGTCATACATTATACCGCACCTGTAATAACAACACTCCATATACAGCGTTATCTATCCTATATACCCACCAGTCATACATTATACCGCACCTGTAATAACAACACTCCATATACAGCGTTATCTATCCTATATACCCACCAGTCATACATTATACCGCACCTGTAATAACAACACTCCATATACCAGCGTTATCTATCCTATATACCCACCAGTCATACATTATACCGCACCTGTAATAACAACGCTCCATATACAGCGTTATCTATCCTATATACCCACCAGTAATACATTATACCGCACCTGTAATAACAACACTCCATATACCAGCGTTATCTATCCTATATACCCACCAGTCATACATTATACCGCACCTGTAGTAACAACACTCCATATACAGCGTTATCTATCCTACATACCCACCAGTCATACATTATACCGCACCTGTAATAACAACGCTCCATATACAGCGTTATCTATCCTATATAGCCACCAGTCATACATTATACCGCACCTGTAATAACACTCCATATACAGCGTTATCTATCCTATATAGCCACCAGTCATACATTATACCGCACCTGTAATAACAACACTCCATATACAGCGTTATCTATCCTATATACCTAACAGTCATACATTATACCGCACCTGTAATAACAACGCTCCATATACAGCGTTATCTATCCTATATACCCACCAGTCATACAGTATACCGCACCTGTAATAACAACGCTCCATATACAGCGTTATCTATCCTATATACCCACCAGTCATACATTATACCGCACCTGTAATAACAACACTCCATATACAGCGTTATCTATCCTATATACCCACCAGTCATACATTATACCGCACCTGTAATAACAACACTCCATATACAGCGTTATCTATCCTATATACCCACCAGTCATACATTATACCGCACCTGTAATAACAACACTCCATATACAGCGTTATCTATCCTATATACCCACCAGTCATACATTATACCGCACCTGTAGTAACAACACTCCATATACAGCGTTATCTATCCTATATACCCACCAGTCATACATTATACCGCACCTGTAATAACAACACTCCATATACAGCGTTATCTATCCTATATACCCACCAGTCATACATTATACCGGACCTGTAATAACAACACTCCATATACAGCGTCATCTATCCTATATACCTACCAGTCATACATTATACCGCACCTGTAATAACAACGCTCCATATACAGCGTTATCTATCCTATATACCTACCAGTCATACATTATACCGCACCTGTAATAACAACGCTCCATATACAGCGTTATCTATCCTATATACCCACCAGTCATACATTATACCGGACCTGTAATAACAACACTCCATATACAGCGTTATCTATCCTATATACCCACCAGTCATACATTATACCGCACCTGTAATAACACTCCATATACAGCGTTATCTATCCTATATACCCACCAGTCATACATTATACCGCACCTGTAATAACAACACTCCATATACAGCGTTATCTATCCTATATACCCACCAGTCATACATTATACCGCACCTGTAACAACAACACTCCATATACAGCGTTCTCTATCCTATATACCCACCAGTCATACATTATACCGCACCTGTAATAACAACACTCCATATACAGCGTTATCTATCATATATACCCACCAGTCATACATTATACCGCACCTGTAATAACAACACTCCATATACAGCGTTATCTATCCTATATACCCACCAGTCATACATTATACCGGACCTGTAATAACAACACTCCATATACAGCGTTATCTATCCTATATACCCACCAGTCATACATTATACCGCACCTGTAATAACAACACTCCATATACAGCGTTATCTATCCTATATACCCACCAGTCATACATTATACCGCACCTGTAATAACAACGCTCCTTATACAGCGTTATCTATCCTATATACCCACCAGTCACACATTATACCGCACCTGTAATAACAACGCTCCATATACAGCGTTATCTATCCTATATACCCACCAGTCCTACAGTATACCGCACCTGTAATAACAACACTCCATATACAGCGTTATCTATCCTATATACCCACCAGTCATACATTATACCGCACCTGTAATAACAACGCTCCATATACAGCGTTATCTATCCTATATAGCCACCAGTCATACATTATACCGCACCTGTAATAACACTCCATATACAGCGTTATCTATCCTATATAGCCACCAGTCATACATTATACCGCACCTGTAATAACAACACTCCATATACAGCGTTATCTATCCTATATACCTAACAGTCATACATTATACCGCACCTGTAATAACAACGCTCCATATACAGCGTTATCTATCCTATATACCCACCAGTCATACAGTATACCGCACCTGTAATAACAACGCTCCATATACAGCGTTATCTATCCTATATACCCACCAGTCATACATTATACCGCACCTGTAATAACAACACTCCATATACAGCGTTATCTATCCTATATACCCACCAGTCACACATTATACCGCACCTGTAATAACAACGCTCCATATACAGCGTTATCTATCCTATATACCCACCAGTCATACAGTATACCGCACCTGTAATAACAACACTCCATATACAGCGTTATCTATCCTATATACCCACCAGTCATACATTATACCGCACCTGTAATAACAACACTCTATATACAGCGTTATCTATCCTATATACCCACCAGTCATACATTATACCGCACCTGTAATAACAACACTCCATATACAGCGTTATCTATCCTATATACCTACCAGTCATACATTATACCGCACCTGTAATAACAACACTCCATATACAGCGTTATCTATCCTATATACCCACCAGTCATACATTATACCGCACCTGTAATAACAACGCTCCATATACAGCGTTATCTATCCTATATACCCACCAGTCATACATTATACCGCACCTGTAATAACAACGCTCCATATACAGCGTTATCTATCCTATATACCCACCAGTCATACATTATACCGCACCTGTAATAACAACACTCCATATACAGCGTTATCTATCCTATATACCCACCAGTCATACATTATACCGCACCTGTAATAACAACACTCCATATACAGCGTTATCTATCCTATATACCCACCAGTCATACATTATACCGCACCTGTAATAACAACACTCCATATACAGCGTTATCTATCCTATATACCCACCAGTCATACATTATACCGCACCTGTAATAACAACACTCCATATACAGCGTTATCTATCCTATATACCTACCAGTCATACATTATACCGCACCTGTAATAACAACACTCCATATACAGCGTTATCTATCCTATATACCCACCAGTCATACATTATACCGCACCTGTAATAACAACGCTCCATATACAGCGTTATCTATCCTATATACCCACCAGTCATACATTATACCGCACCTGTAATAACAACGCTCCATATACAGCGTTATCTATCCTATATACCCACCAGTCATACATTATACCGCACCTGTAATAACAACACTCCATATACAGCGTTATCTATCCTATATACCCACCAGTCATACATTATACCGCACCTGTAATAACAACACTCCATACACAGCGTTATCTATCCTATATACCCACCAGTCATACATTATACCGCACCTGTAATAACAACACTCCATATACAGCGTTATCTATCCTATATACCCACCAGTCATACATTATACCGCACCTGTAATAACAACGCTCCATATACAGCGTTATCTATCCTATATACCCACCAGTCATACATTATACCGCACCTGTAATAACAACACTCCATATACAGCGTTATCTATCCTACATACCCACCAGTCATACATTATACCGCACCTGTAATAACAACACTCCATATACAGCGTTATCTATCCTATATACCCACCAGTCATACATTATACCGCACCTGTAATAACAACGCTCCATATACAGCGTTATCTATCCTATATACCCACCAGTCATACATTATACCGCACCTGTAATAACAACACTCCATATACAGCGTTATCTATCCTATATACCAACCAGTCATACATTATACCGCACCTGTAATAACAACACTCCATATACAGCGTTATCTATCCTATATACCCACCAGTCATACATTATACCGCACCTGTAATAACAACACTCCATATACAGCGTTATCTATCCTATATACCCACCAGTCATACATTATACCGCACCTGTAACAACAACACTCCATATACAGCGTTATCTATCCTATATACCCACCAGTCATACATTATACCGCACCTGTAATAACAACACTCCATATACAGCGTTATCTATCCTATATACCAACCAGTCATACATTATACCGCACCTGTAATAACAACACTCCATATACAGCGTTATCTATCCTATATACCCACCAGTCATACATTATACCGCACCTGTAATAACAACACTCCATATACAGCGTTATCTATCCTATATAGCCACCAGTCATACATTATACCGCACCTGTAATAACAACACTCCATATACAGCGTTATCTATCCTATATACCCACCAGTCATACATTATACCGCACCTGTAATAACAACGCTCCATATACAGCGTTATCTATCCTATATACCCACCAGTCATACATTATACCGGACCTGTAATAACAACACTCCATATACAGCGTTATCTATCCTATATACCCACCAGTCATACATTATACCGCACCTGTAATAACAACGCTCCATATACAGCGTTATCTATCCTATATAGCCACCAGTCATACATTATACCGCACCTGTAATAACAACACTCCATATACAGCGTTATCTATCCTATATACCTAACAGTCATACATTATACCGCACCTGTAATAACAACGCTCCATATACAGCGTTATCTATCCTATATACCCACCAGTCATACAGTATACCGCACCTGTAATAACAACGCTCCATATACAGCGTTATCTATCCTATATACCCACCAGTCATACATTATACCGCACCTGTAATAACAACGCTCCATATACAGCGTTATCTATCCTATATACCCACCAGTCATACATTATACCGCACCTGTAATAACAACACTCCATATACAGCGTTATCTATCCTATATACCCACCAGTCATACATTATACCGCACCTGTAATAACAACACTCCATATACAGCGTTATCTATCCTATATACCCACCAGTCATACATTATACCGCACCTGTAGTAACAACACTCCATATACAGCGTTATCTATCCTATATACCCACCAGTCATACATTATACCGCACCTGTAATAACAACACTCCATATACAGCGTTATCTATCCTATATACCCACCAGTCATACATTATACCGGACCTGTAATAACAACACTCCATATACAGCGTCATCTATCCTATATACCTACCAGTCATACATTATACCGCACCTGTAATAACAACGCTCCATATACAGCGTTATCTATCCTATATACCTACCAGTCATACATTATACCGCACCTGTAATAACAACGCTCCATATACAGCGTTATCTATCCTATATACCCACCAGTCATACATTATACCGCACCTGTAATAACACTCCATATACAGCGTTATCTATCCTACATACCCACCAGTCATACATTATACCGCACCTGTAATAACAACACTCCATATACAGCGTTATCTATCCTATATACCCACCAGTCATACATTATACCGCACCTGAAATAACAACGCTCCATATACAGCGTTATCTATCCTATATACCCACCAGTCATACATTATACCGCACCTGTAATAACAACACTCCATATACAGCGTTATCTATCCTATATACCAACCAGTCATACATTATACCGCACCTGTAATAACAACACTCCATATACAGCGTTATCTATCCTATATACCCACCAGTCATACATTATACCGCACCTGTAACAACAACACTCCATATACAGCGTTATCTATCCTATATACCCACCAGTCATACATTATACCGCACCTGTAACAACAACACTCCATATACAGCGTTATCTATCCTATATACCCACCAGTCATACATTATACCGCACCTGTAATAACAACACTCCATATACAGCGTTATCTATCCTATATACCAACCAGTCATACATTATACCGCACCTGTAGTAACAACACTCCATATACAGCGTTATCTATCCTATATACCCACCAGTCATACATTATACCGCACCTGTAATAACAACACTCCATATACAGCGTTATCTATCCTATATAGCCACCAGTCATACATTATACCGCACCTGTAATAACAACACTCCATATACAGCGTTATCTATCCTATATACCCACCAGTCATACATTATACCGCACCTGTAATAACAACGCTCCATATACAGCGTTATCTATCCTATATACCCACCAGTCATACATTATACCGCACCTGTAATAACAACGCTCCATATACAGCGTTATCTATCCTATATAGCCACCAGTCATACATTATACCGCACCTGTAATAACAACGCTCCATATACAGCGTTATCTATCCTATATACCTACCAGTCACACATTATACCGCACCTGTATAAACAACACTCCATATACAGCGTTATCTATCCTATATACCCACCAGTCATACATTATACCGCACCTGTAATAACAACGCTCCATATACAGCGTTATCTAACCTATATACCCACCAGTTATACATTATACCGCACCTGTAATAACAACACTCCATATACAGCATTATCTATCCTACATACCCACCAGTCATACATTATACCGCACCTGTAATAACAACACTCCATATACAGCGTTATCTAACCTATATACCCACCAGTCATACATTATACCGCACCTGTAATAACAACACTCCATATACAGCGTTATCTATCCTACATACCCACCAGTCATACATTATACCGCACCTGTAATAACAACACTCCATATACAGCGTTATCTATCCTATATACCCACCAGTCATACATTATACCGCACCTGTAATAACAAAACTCCATATACAGCGTTATCTATCCTATATACCCACCAGTCATACATTATACCGCACCTGTAATAACAAAACTCCATACACAGCGTTATCTATCCTATATACCCACCAGTCATACATTATACCGCACCTGTAATAACAACGCTCCATATACAGTGTTATCTATCCTATATACCCACCAGTCATACATTATACCGCACCTGTAATAACAACGCTCCATATACAGGGTTATCTATCCTATATACCCACCAGTCATACATTATACCGCACCTGTAATAACAACACTCCATATACAGCGTTATCTATCCTATATACCCACCAGTCATACATTATACCGGACCTGTAATAACAACACTCCATATACCAGCGTTATCTATCCTATATACCCACCAGTCATACATTATACCGCACCTGTAATAACAACACTCCATTTACAGAGTTATCTATCCTATATACCCACCAGTCATACATTATACCGCACCTGTAATAACAACGCTCCATATACAGCGTTATCTAACCTATATACCCACCAGTCATACATTATACCGCACCTGTAATAACAACACTCCATATACAGCATTATCTATCCTACATACCCACCAGTCATACATTATACCGCACCTGTAATAATAAGAATTTACTTACCGATAATTCTATTTCTCGGAGTCCGTAGTGGATGCTGGGGTTCCTGAAAGGACCATGGGGAATAGCGGCTCCGCAGGAGACAGGGCACAAAAGTGAAGCTTTTACAGGTCAGGTGGTGTGTACTGGCTCCTCCCCCTATGACCCTCCTCCAGACTCCAGTTAGGTACTGTGCCCGGACGAGCGTACACAATAAGGGAGGATTTTGAATCCCGGGTAAGACTCATACCAGCCACACCAATCACACCGTACAACTTGTGATCTAAACCCAGTTAACAGTATGATAACAGAGGAGCCTCTGAAAGATGGCTTCCTAAACAATAACCCGAATTAGTTAACAATAACTATGTACAAGTATTGCAGATAATCCGCACTTGGGATGGGCGCCCAGCATCCACTACGGACTCCGAGAAATAGAATTATCGGTAAGTAAATTCTTATTTTCTCTATCGTCCTAAGTGGATGCTGGGGTTCCTGAAAGGACCATGGGGATTATACCAAAGCTCCCAAACGGGCGGGAGAGTGCGGATGACTCTGCAGCACCGAATGAGAGAACTCCAGGTCCTCCTTTGCCAGGGTATCAAATTTGTAAAAATTTACAAACGTGTTCTCCCCTGACCACGTAGCTGCTCGGCAGAGTTGTAATGCCGAGACCCCTCGGGCAGCCGCCCAAGATGAGCCCACCTTCCTTGCGGAATGGGCCTTAACAGATTTAGGCTGTGGCAGGCCTGCCACAGAATGTACAAGTTGAATTTTGTTACAAATCCAACGAGCAATCGACTGCTTAGAAGCAGGTGCACCCAACTTGTTGGGTGCATACAGTATAAACAGCGAGTCAGATTTTCTGACTCCAGCCGTCCTTTAAATGTATATTTTTAAGGCTCTGACAACGTCCAACAACTTGGAGTCCTTCAAGTCGTCTGTAGCCGCAGGCACTACAATAGGCTGGTTCAGGTGAAACGCTGATACCACCTTAGGGAGAAAATGCGGACGCGTCCGCAGCTCTGCCCTATGTCGAATGGAAAATTAAATAAGGGCTTTTATAAGACAAAGCCGCCAGTTCAGATACTCTCCCGGCCGAAGCCAGGGCCAGTAACATAGTCACTTTCCATGTGAGATATTTCAAATCCACATTCTTTAGTGGTTCAAACCAATTGGATTTGAGGAAATCTAAAACTACATTTAGATCCCACGGTGCCACCTTAGGCACCACAGGAGGCTGTATATGCAGTACTCCTTTGATAAAAATCTGGACCTCAGGGACTGAGGCCAATTCTTTTTGGAAGAATATTGATAGGGCCGAAATTTGAACCTTAATAGATCCCAATTTGAGACCCATAGACAATCCTGATTGCAGGAAATGTAGGAAAACGACCCAGTTGAAATTCCTCCATCGGAGCACTCCGCTGCTCGCACCACGCAACATATTTTCGCCAAATACGGCGATAATGCTTCGCGGTGACTTCCTTCCTTGCCTTTATCAAGGTAGGAATGACTTCTTCTGGAATGCCTTTTCCTTTTAGGATCTGGCATTCAAACGCCATGCCGTCAAACGCAGCCGCGGTAAGTCCTGAAAAAGACAAGGACCCTGCTGAAGCAGGTCCCTTCTCAGAAGTAGAGGCCACGGATCGTCCGTGACCATCTCTTGAAGTTCCGGGTACCAAGTCCTTCTTGGCCAATCCGGAGCCACTAGTCTTACTCCTCTTTGCCGTATAATCCTCAATACCTTTGGTATGAGAGGCAGAGGAGGAAACACATATACCGACTGGTACACCCAATGTGTTACCAGCGCGTCCACAGCTATTGCCTGCGGATCTCTTGACCTGGCGCAATACCTGTCCAGTGTTTTGTTGAGGCGAGACGCCATCATGTCCACCATTGGTTTTACCCAACGGTTTAATAGCATGTGGAAAACTTCTGGATGAAGTCCCCACTCTCCCGGGTGAAGGTCGTGTCTGCTGAGGAAGTCTGCTTCCCAGTTGTCCACGCCCGGGATGAATACTGCTGACAGTGCTATCACGTGATTCTCCGCCCAGCGAAGGATCCTGGCAGCTTCTGCCATTGCCCTCCAGCTTCTTGTGCCGCCCTGTCTGTTTACATGGGCGACTGCCGTGATGTTGTCCGACTGGATCAACACCGGTCTTCCTTGAAGCAGAGGTTTCGCCTGGCTTAGAGCATTGTAGATTGCTCTTAGTTCCAGAATGCTTATGTGAAGAGACTTTTTCAGGCTCGACCACACTCCCTGGAAATTTCTTCCCTGTGTGACTGCTCCCCAGCCTCTCAGGCTGGCATCCGTGGTCACCAGGATCCAATCCTGCATGCCGAATCTGCGGCCCTCCAATAGATGAGCCTCCTGCAACCACCACAGAAGGGATACCCTTGTCCTCGGCGACAGGGTTATCCGCAGGTGCATCTGAAGATGCGACCCTGACCATTTGTCCAACAGATCCCTTTGCATGGAATCTGCCGAAAGGGATTGCTTCGTAAGAAGCTACCATTTTTTCCCAGGACTCTTGTGCATTGATGTACAGACACCTTTCCTGGTTTTAGGAGGTTCCTGACCAGGTCAGATAACTCCTTGGCTTTTTCTTCGGGAAGAAAAACCTTTTTCTGAACTGTGTCCAGAATCATCCCCAGGAACAGCAGACGAGTTGTCGGCATTAATTGGGATTTTGGAATATTCAGAATCCATCCGTGCTGCTTTAGCACCTCTTGAGATAGTGCTAAACCCATCTCTAGCTGTTCTCTGGACCTTGCCCTTATTAGGAGATCGTCCAAGTATGGGATAATTAATACGCCTTTTCTTCGAAGAAGAAATATTATCTCGGCCATTACCTTTGTAAAGACCCGAGGTGCCGTGGACAAACCAAACGGCAGCGTCTGAAACTGATAGTGACAGTTTTGTACAACGAACCTGAGGTACCCCTGGTGTGAGGGGTAATTGGAACGTGGAGATACGCATCCTTGATGTCCAAGGATACCATAAAGTCCCCTTCTTCCAGGTTCGCTATCACTGCTCTGAGTGACTCCATCTTGAACTTGAACTTCTTTATGTACAGGTTCAAGGACTTCAGATTTAGAATAGGCCTTACCGAGCCATCCGGCTTCGGTACCACAAAAAGAGTGGAATAATACCCCTTCCCTTGTTGTAGAAGAGGTACCTTGACTATCACCTGCTGAGAATACAGCTTGTGAATGGCTTCCAAAACCGTCTCCCTTTCTGAGGGGGACGTTGGTAAAGCAGACTTCAGGAAACGGCGAGGTGGCTCTGTCTCTAATTTCAACCTGTACCCCTGAGATATTATCTGCAGGATCCAGGGATTTACCTGCGAGTGAGCCCACTGCGCGCTGTAATTCTTGAGACGACCGCCTACCGCCCCCGAGTCCGCTTGCGAAGCCCCAGCGTCATGCTGAGGCTTTTGTAGAAGCCGGGGAGGGCTTCTGTTCCTGGGAAGGAGCTGCCTGTTGCTGTCTCTTCCCTCGTCCTCTGCCTCGTGGCAGATATGAATAGCCCTTTGCTCTCTTATTTTTAAAGGAACGAAAGGGCTGCGGTTGAAAGGTCGGTGCCTTTTTCTGTTGGGGAGTGACTTGAGGTAGAAAGGTGGATTTCCCGGCCGTAGCCGTGGCCACCAAATCCGATAGACCGACCCCAAATAACTCCTCTACGCATCGCCTGTCCACTGTCGTGTCCATAAAGCTCTTCTGGCCGAAATGGACATAGCACTTACCCGTGATGCCAGTGTGCAGATATCTCTCTGTGCATCACGCATATAAAGAAATGCATCCTTTATTTGTTCTAACGACAGTAAAATATTGTCCCTGTCCAGGGTATCAATATTTTCGATCAGGGACTCTGACCAAACTACCCCAGCACTGCACATCCAGGCAGTCGCAATAGCTGGTCGTAGTATAACACCTGCATGTGTGTATATACCTTTTTGGATATTTTCCATCCTCCTATCTGATGGATCTTTAAGTGCGGCCGTCTCAGGAGAGGGTAACGCCACTTGTTTTGATAAGCGTGTTAGCGCTTTGTCCACCCTAGGAGGTGTTTCCCAGCGCTCCCTAACCTCTGGCGGGAAAGGGTATAAAGCCAATAACTTCTTTGAAATTAGCAGTTTTTTATCGGGGCACCCCACGCTTCATCACACACGTCATTTAATTCTTCTGATTCGGTAAAAACTACTGGTAGTTTTTTCACACCCCACATAATACCCTGTTTAGTGGTACCTGTAGTATCAGCTAAATGTAACATCTCCTTTATTGCCAAATTCATATAACGTGTGGCCCTACTGGAAAATACGGTTGATTCGTCACCTTCACCACCGGAATCAGTGCCTGTGTCTGGGTCTGTGTCGACCGACTGAGGCAAGGGGCGTTTTACAGCCCCTGACGGTGTTTGAGGCGCCTGGACAGGCACTAATTGAGTGTCCGGCCGCCTCATGTCGGCAAACGACTGCTTAAGCGAGTTGACGCTATCCCGTAATTCCACAAATAAAGGCATCCATTCTGGTGTCGACCCCCTAGGAGGTGACATCCTCATATTTGGCAATTGCTCCGCCTCCACACCAATAACGTCCTCATACATGTCGACACACACGTACCGACACACAGCAGACACACAGGGAATGCTCTATACGAAGACAGGACCCACTAGCCCTTTGGGGAGACAGAGGGAGAGTCTGCCAGCACACACCAAAAAGCGCTATATATGACAGGGATAGCCTTATGATTAAGTGCTCCCTTATAGCTGCTTTTATATTAATATATATTGCCATTTATTTTGCCCCCCCTCTCTGTTATACCCTGTTTCTGTAGTGCAGTGCAGGGGAGAGACCTGGGAGCCTTCCTGACCAGCGGAGCTGTGACAGAAAATGGCGCCGTGTGCTGAGGAGATAGG
This sequence comes from Pseudophryne corroboree, assembly GCF_028390025.1. Lineage (NCBI taxonomy): Eukaryota > Metazoa > Chordata > Amphibia > Anura > Myobatrachidae > Pseudophryne > Pseudophryne corroboree. The sequence goes on from NC_086444.1 coordinate 2,527,139, forward strand.
CCCCGCCCCTTTTTCGGCGGGCTCGTCTCCCGCTATTTAGTACATTTAGGCAGGGGTAAATATCTCCATATAGCCTCTGGGGCTATATGTGAGGTATTTTTAGCCTTTTTAAAGGTTTTCATTTGCCTCCCAGGGCGCCCCCCCCCAGCGCCCTGCACCCTCAGTGACTGCCGTGTGAAGTGTGCTGAGAGGAAAATGGCGCACAGCTGCAGTGCTGTGCGCTACCTTAAGAAGACTGCAGGAGTCTTCAGCCGCCGATTCTGGACCTCTTCTTGCTTCAGCATTTGTGAGGGGGCCGGCGGCGTGGCTCCGGTGACCATCCAGGCTGTACCTGTGATCGTCCCTCTGGAGCTTCATGTCCAGTAGCCAAGAAGCCAATCCATCCTGCACGCAGGTGAGTTCACTTCTTCTCCCCTCTGTCCCTCGTTGCAGTGATCCTGTTGCCAGCAGGAATCACTGTAAAATAAAAAACCTAAGCTAAACTCTCTAAGCAGCTCTTTATGAGAGCCACCTAGAATTGCACCCTTCTCGGCCGGGCACAAAAATCTAACTGGAGTCTGGAGGAGGGTCATAGGGGGAGGAGCCAGTACACACCACCTGACCTGTAAAAGCTTCACTTTTGTGCCCTGTCTCCTGCGGAGCCGCTATTCCCCATGGTCCTTTCAGGAACCCCAGCATCCACTTAGGACGATAGAGAAAACAACACTCCATATACAGCATTATCTAACCTATATACCTACCAGTCATACATTATACCGCACCTGTAATAACAACACTCCATATACAGCATTATCTATCCTACATACCCACCAGTCATACATTATACCGCACCTGTAATAACAACACTCCATATACAGCGTTATCTAACCTATATACCCACCAGTCATACATTATACCGCACCTGTAATAACAACACTCCATATACAGCGTTATCTATCCTACATACCCACCAGTCATACATTATACCGCACCTGTAATAACAACACTCCATATACAGCGTTATCTATCCTATATACCCACCAGTCATACATTATACCGCACCTGTAATAACAAAACTCCATATACAGCGTTATCTATCCTATATACCCACCAGTCATACATTATACCGCACCTGTAATAACAACGCTCCATATACAGCGTTATATAACCTATATACCCACCAGTCATACATTATACCGCACCTGTAATAACAACACTCCATATACAGCGTTATCTATCCTATATACCCACCAGTCATACATTATACCGCACCTGTAATAACAACACTCCATATACAGCGTTATCTATCCTATATACCCACCAGTCATACATTATACCGCACCTGTAATAACAACACTCCATATACAGCGTTATCTATCCTATATACCCACCAGTCATACATTATACCGGACCTGTAATAACAACACTCCATATACCAGCGTTATCTATCCTATATACCCACCAGTCATACATTATACCGCACCTGTAATAACAACTCTCCATATACAGCGTTATCTATCCTATATACCCACCAGTCATACATTATACCGGACCTGTAATAACACTCCATATACCAGCGTTATCTATCCTATATACCCACCAGTCATACATTATACCGCACCTGTAATAACAACACTCCATATACAGCGTTATCTATCCTATATACCTACCAGTCATACATTATACCGCACCTGTAATAACAACGCTCCATACACAGCGTTATCTATCCTATATACCCACCAGTCATACAATATACCACACCTGTAATAACAACACTCCATATACCAGCGTTCTCTATCCTATATACCCACCAGTCATACATTATACCGCACCTGTAATAACAACACTCCATATACAGCGTTATCTATCCTATATACCCACCAGTCATACATTATACCGGACCTGTAATAACAACACTCCATACACCAGCGTTCTCTATCCTATATACCCACCAGTCATACATTATACCGCACCTGTAATAACAACGCTCCATATACAGCGTTATCTATCCTATATACCAGGGGTGTCAAACTCGCGGCCCTCCAGCTGTTGTGAAACTACACATCCCAGCATGCCTTGCCATCTATTTTGTATTAGGGACGGCTGCAACTGTGGCAGGGCATGCTGGAATGTGTAGTTCCAAAACAGCTGGAGGGCCACGAGTTTGACACCCCTGCTATATACCCACCAGTCATACATTATACCGCACCTGTAATAACAACACTCCATATACAGCGTTATCTATCCTATATACCTACCAGTCATACATTATACCGCACCTGTAATAACAACACTCCATATACCAGCGTTATCTATCCTATATACCCACCAATCATACATTATACCGCACCTGTAATAACAACACTCCATATACAGCGTTATCTATCCTATATACCTACCAGTCATACATTATACCGCACCTGTAATAACAACACTCCATATACAGCGTTATCTATCCTATATACCTACCAGTCATACACCTGCCCAGACACATTATATACACACATACACACTGCTCAAAAAAATAAAGGGAACACTTAAACAACACAATGTAACTCCAAGTCAATCACACTTCTGTGAAATCACACTGTCCACTTAGGAAACAACACTGATGACAATCAATTTCACATGCTGTTGTGCAAATGGAATAGACAACAGGTGGAAATTATAGACAATTAGCAAAACACCCCCAATAAAGGAGTTGTTCTGCAGGTGGTGACCACAGACCATTTCTCAGCTCCTATGCTTTCTGGCTGATGTTTTGGTCACTTTTGAAAGCTGGCGGTGCTTTCACGCTAGTGGTAGCATGATACAGAGTCTACAACCCACACAAGTGGCTCAGGTAGGGCAGCTCATCCAGGATGGCACATCAATGCGAGCTGTGGTAAGAAGGTTTGCTGTATCTGTCTGGGTAGTGTCCAGAGCATGGAGGCGCTACCAGGAGACAGGCCAGTACATCAGGAGACGTGGAGGAGGCCGTAGGAGGGCAACAACCCAGCAGCAGGACCGCTACCTCCGCCTTTGTGCAAGGAGGAAAAGGAGGAGCACTGCCAGAGCCCTGCAAAATGACCTCCAGCAAGCCACAAATGTGCATGTGTCTACTCAAATGATCAGAAACAGACTCCATGAGGGTGGTATGAGGGCCCGACGTCCACAGGTGGCGGTTGTGCTTACAGCCCAACACCGTGCAGGACGTTTGGCATTTGCCAGAGAACACCAAGATTGGCAAATTCGCCACTGGCGCCCTGTGCTCTTCACAGATGAAAGCAGGTTCTCACTGAGCACATGTGACAGACGTGACAGAGTCTGGAGACGCCAAGGAGAACGTTCTGCTGCCTCCAACATCCTCCAGCATGACCGGTTTGGCAGTGGGTCAGTAATGGTGTGGGGTGGCATTTCTTTGGGGGGGGCGCACAGCCCTCCATGTGCTCGCCAGAGGTAGCCTGACTGCCATTAGGTACCGAGATGAGATCCTCAGACCCCTTGTGAGACCATATGCTGGTGCGGTTGGCCCTGGGTTCCTCCTAATGCAAGACAATGCTAGACCTCATGTGGCTGGAGTGTGTCAGCAGTTCCTGCAAGACGAAGGCATTGATGCTATGGACTGGCCCGCCCGTTCCCCAGACCTGAATCCAATTGAGCACATCTGGGACATCATGTCTCGCTCCATCCACCAACTCTACATTGCACCACAGACTGTCCAGGAGTTGGCGGATGCTTTAGTCCAGGTCTGAGAGGAGATCCCTCAGGAGACCATCCGCCACCTCATCAGGAGCATGCCAAGGCGTTGTAGGGAGGTCATACAGGCACGTGGAGGCCACACACACTACTGAGCCTCATTTTGACTTGTTTTAAAGGACATTACATCAAAGTTGGATCAGCCTGTAGTGTGTTTTCCCACTTTCATTTTGAATGTGACTCCAAATCCAGACCTCCATGGGTTAATAAATTTGATTTCCATTGATAATTTTTGTGTGATTTTGTTGTCAGTGCATTCAACTATGTAAAGAACAAAGTATTTAATACGAATATTTCATTCATTCAGATCTAGGATGTGTTATTTTAGTGTTCCCTTTATTTTTTCAAAAGAATATATATATATATATATATATACACACATACATACACACATACATACACATACATATAGGGGAAGTCTCCAGATTTATTTTCCCTTGTTACTTAGGTTTTATAAGCAGCTGAGTTATGACATGGGAGAACATATGACCCTGAGGCACACATTCTGCCAGGAGAGACACACCCGCATGCTCACACACGTGTGTCATACAAACACTGCTAAACTCATCCTGTCACCATCACAATGCAGAAACAAAAACGCACTTCACTACACAGACAGAAACCAGTGCAAACACTGCAAAGACAAGGCTGAGTGACCACTACATGAGAGGTCGAAGCCAGGGCATCCACTGTAAGGGAGGACAAGGCTGAGTGACCACTACATGAGAGGCCGAAGCCAGGACATCCACTGTAAGGGAGGACAAGGCTGAGTGACCACTACATGAGAGGCCGAAGCCAGGACATCCACTGTAAGGGAGGACAAGGCTGAGTGACCACTACATGAGAGGCCGAAGCCAGGACATCCACTGTAAGGGAGGACAAGGCTGAGTGACCACTACATGAGAGGCCGAAGCCAGGACATCCACTGTAAGGGAGGACAAGGCTGAGTGACCACTACATGAGAGGCCGAAGCCAGGACATCCACTGTAAGGGAGGACAAGGCTGAGTGACCACTACATGAGAGGCCGAAGCCAGGACATCCACTGTAAGGGAGGACAAGGCTGAGTGACCACTACATGAGAGGCCGAAGCGGTTACATCCACTGTGACAATGCTGAGTGACCGCCACATGAGGCTGAAGCCGTCACATCCACGGTAAGGGAGGACAAGGCTCGGTGACCACCACATGTGAGGCTGAAGCCGTTACATCCACGGTAAGGGAGGACAAGGCTCGGTGACCACCACATGTGAGGCTGAAGTTGTTACATCCACTGCAAGGGAGGACAAGGCTCGGTGACCACCACATGAGAGGCTGAAGCCAGGACATCCACTGTAAGGGAGGACAAGGCTCGGTGACCACCACATGTGAGGCTGAAGCCGTTACATCCACGGTAAGGGAGGACAAGGCTCGGTGACCACCACATGTGAGGCTGAAGCCGTTACATCCACGGTAAGGGAGGACAAGGCTCGGTGACCACCACATGTGAGGCTGAAGTTGTTACATCCACTGTAAGGGAGGACAAGGCTCGGTGACCACCACATGTGAGGCTGAAGCTGTTACATCCACTGTAAGGGAGGACAAGGCTGGGTGACGACTACATGTGACGCTGGAGACGGCTGACCAAGGCTGTCACTGCATGAAAGGCTAGTCTCTGGCAGATCACTACAGGAAAGGTCACAGTAAGGAGCACAGCCTGCCAGAAAGGACCAGGCCAAAGGACAGATTCAGCCAAAGTATAATTAGACTTGAAGATTTTGGAGAATGACACCATGGTGAGTAAGTGTCTGTGACTCACAAGCTTGCAGCAGGAACATGCCCATTATTAGATATATATAGGATGAGAGCGTATGCAGGCAGGGGAAGGAAGAGGTTAAGCGACAAGAGGAAGTATGTAAGGATGAAGCAACAGGAAGCGTGAGTAGATGGGGTGCAGGAGACCGAGCATCTCCCTCAGTAGTTCCACCACCCGCCCTCACTCCCACATCTGCTCACAACTGTACAAACAAGGGAGATAATTAGACGGGTTGTAGACCTCACATCCATTACACAGACACCAGACATCAATCCAACAACACCGCCTCACCGCGCCGCATCTACACCTACCATATCCACACGCCTCACATCCCAAAATACCGCCAACCAAACCCATCACTTTCCTAAATACCGCCAACCATACACATCACCGTCCCAAATATCGCCAAGCACCCACACCACGCACCTATATACCGCTAACTATACCCGTCACCAACCCAAATACCGCCAACCATACCCGTCACCGTCCCAAATACCGCCAATCATACCAGTCACCGTCCCAAATACCGCCAACCATACCAGTCACCGTCCCAAATACCGCCAACCATACACATCACCGTCCCAAATACCGCCAACCATACACGTCACCGCCCCAAATACGGCCAACCATACACGTCAGCGTCCTAAATACCGCCAACCATACCAGTCACCGTCCCAAATACCGCCAACCATACACATAACCGTCCCAAATACCGCCAACCATACACATCACCATCCCAAATACCGCCAACCATACACATCACCATCCCAAATACCGCCAACCATACCCGTCACCGTCCCAAATACCGCCAACCATACCAGTCACCGTCCCAAATACCGCCAACCATACACATCACCATCCCAAATACCGCCAACCATACACATCACCATCCCAAATACCGCCAACTATACACGTCACCGCCCCAAATACGGCCAACCATACACGTCAGCGTCCTAAATACCGCCTGGATGCAGTCAGTTTACCTCCAATCAAAATCCCGACACCAATTGACTGATGGTCAAAATACCGACAAGGTCAAAATCCAGACATGGACAAAATACCGACATTTAAAATACCGACATGTAAAATGCCGACAGGTCAAAATACCGACATGAGTTTTTTATGATTTTTTTCACTGAAACCGACTTGTTCATACTTTACCATCCCAGTGGACCTGGAGGGGGAATATAATAGTTGTCCGAGCGCAGCGAGGCACCGTGCCCGAAGCATGGCGAGCGCAGCAAGCCATGCGAGGGGACGCGGTACTCTTTATATGGTGTCCATGATGACTTATGTCGACATACACACACAAAAACAACAAAAATGCATGTCGGTATTTTGACCTGTCGGCATTTCACATGTCGGTATTTTGACCTTGTCGGTATTTTATTTTAAATGTCGGTATTTTGTCCATGTCGGGATTTTGACCTTGTCGGGATTTTGACCATTGGTTAATTGGTGTCGGGATTTTAAACGTCGGGATTTTGATTGGAGGTATTTCATACCGATCCCATACCGCCAACCATACACGTCAGTGTCATAAATACCGCCTACCATACAAGTCACCGTCATAAATACCGTTACCGTCCCAAATACCGCCAAGCACCCACACCACTCCCCCAAATACCGCCAACCATACACATCACCATCCCAAATACCGCCAACCATACACATCACCATCCCAAATACCGCCAACCATACACATCACCATCCCAAATACCGCCAACCATACACGTCACCGTCATAAATACCGCCAACCATACACGTCACCGTCCCAAAAACCGCCAACCATACCCATCACCGTCCAAAATACCGCCTACCATACCCATCACCGTCCCAGATACCGCCTACCATACCCGTCACCGTCCCAGATACCGCCAACCATACACATCACCGTCCCAAATACCGCCAACCATACATGTCACTGTCCCAAATACCGCCAACCATACCCATCACCATCCCAAATACCACCAACCATACCCATCACCATCCCAAATACCGTCAACCATACCCATCACCGTCCCAAATACCGCCAACCAAACCCATCACCTTCCTAAATACCGCCAACCATACCCTTCACCATCCTAAATATCGCCAACCATAAACATCACCGTCCTAAATACCGCCAACCATACACATCACCATCCCAAATACCACCAACCTTACACGTCCCCGTCCCAAATACCGCCAACCATACACGTCCCCATACCAAATATCGCCAAGCATACACGTCCCCGTCCCAAATACCGCCAACCATACACGCCCCCATCCCAAATACCGCCTACCATACACGTCCCTGTCCCAAATACCGCCAACCTTACACGTCCCCGTCCCAAATACCGCCAACCATACACGTCCCCGTCCCAAATACCGCCAACCATACACGTCCCCGTCTCAAATACCGCCAACCATACCCATCACCGTCCCAAATACCGCCAACCATACCCATCACCGTCCCAAATACCGCCAACCATACCCATCACCATCCTAAATACCGCCAACCATACCCATCACCGTCCCAAATACCGCCAACCAGACCCATCACATTTCTAAATACCGCCAACCATACACATCACCGTCCCAAATACCGCCAACCAAACCCATCACCGTCCTAAATACCGCCAACCAAACCCATCACCGTCCTAAATACCGCCAACCATACACATCACCGTCCCAATTACAGCCAACCATAAACATCACCGTCCTAAATACCGCCAACCATACCCATCACCATCCCAAATACCACCAACCTTACATGTCACCATCCCAAATACCGCCAACCATACACGTCACCGTCGTAAATAGCACCCACACCACGCACCCAAACACCGCCAAGCACCCACACCACGCACCTATATACCGCCAACCATACATGTCCCCGTCCCAAGTAACGGCAACCATACACGTCCCCGTTCCAAATACCACCAACCACACACACCATGCACCTAAACACCGCCAAGCAACCACACCATGCACCCAAATACTGCCAAACATACATGTCACCGTCCCAAATACCGCCAAACATACATGTCACTGTTCCAAATACCGCCAGACATACATGTCACCGTCCCAAATACCGCCAACCATACACGTCACAGTCCTAAATACCGCCAAGCACCCACCCCACGCACCAAATACCACCAACCATACACGTCACCGTCCCAAATACCGCCAAGCACCCACCCCACGCACCAAATACCACCAACCATACACGTCACCGTCCCAAATACCGCCAAGCACCCACCCCACACACCAAATACCACCAACCATACACGTCACCGTCCCAAATACCGCCAAGCACCCACCCCACGCACCAAATACCACCAACCATACACGTCACCGTCCCAAATACCGCCAAGCACCCACCCCACGCACCAAATACCGCCAACCATACACGTCACCGTCCCAAATACCGCCAAGCACCCACCCCACGCACCAAATACCGCCAACCATACACGTCACCGTCCCAAATACCGCCAAGCACCCACCCCACGCACCAAATACCACCAACCATACACATCACCATCCCAAATACCACCAACCTTACACGTCCCCGTCCCAAATACCGCCAACCATACACGTCCCCATCCCAAATATCGCCAAGCATATACGTCCCCGTCCCAAATACCGCCAACCATACACGCCCCCATCCCAAATACCGCCTACCATACACGTCCCCGTCCCAAATACCACCAACCATACACGTCCCCGTCCCAAATACCGCCAACCATACACGTCCCCGTCCCAAATACCGCCAACCATACACGTCCCCGTCCCAAATACCGCCAACCATACACGTCCCCGTCCCAAATACCGCCAACCATACCCATCACCATCCTAAATACCGCCAACCATACCCATCACCATCCTAAATACCGCCAACCATACCCATCACCGTCCCAAATACCGCCAACCAAACCCATCACCATCCTAAATACCGCCAACCATACCCATCACCGTCCCAAATACCGCCAACCAAACCCATCACCGTCCTAAATACCGCCAACCATACACATCACCATCCCAAATACCACCAACCTTACATGTCACCGTCCCAAATACCGCCAACCATACACGTCACCGTCGTTAATAGCACCAAGCACCCACACCACGCACCCAAACACCGCCAAGCACACGCACCTATATACCGCCAACCATACATGTCCCCGTCCCAAATAACGGCAACCATACACGTCCCCGTCCTAAATACCGCCAAGCACCAACACCACGCACCCAAATACCGCCAAGCACCACACCACGCACCCAAATACCGCCAACCATACATGTCACCGTCCCAAATACCACCAACCATACACGTCACCGTCCCAAATACCGCCAGCCATACACGTCATCGTCCCAAATACCGCCAGCCATACACGTCACCGTCCCAAATACCGCCAAGCACCCACACCACGCACCAAATACCACTAACCATACACATCACCGTCCCAAATACCGCCAAGCACCCACACCACGCAACAAATACCACCAACCATACACATCACTGTCCCAAATACCGCCAACCATACACGTCACCGTCCCAAATACCGCCAACCATACACATCACCTCGCCAAATACCGCCAACCATACACATCACTGTCCCAAATACCACAATGCACACAAATACCGCCAAGCACCCACTCCACGCACCCATATACCGCCAACCGTACACGTCACTGTCCCAAATACCGCCAACCATACACGTCACCGTCCCAAATACCGCCAAGCACCCACACCATGCACCCAATACCGCCAGCCATACACGTCACCGTCCCAAATACCGCCAAGCACCCACACCATGCACCCAAATACCGCCAGCCATACACATCACCGTCCCAAATACCGCCAACCACACACGTCACCATCCCAAATACCGCCAACCATAACCCTCACCGTCTGCCTAATACATCCCACTCACCTAACGGGAGGACAAGAGTAACTCATTCCCCTGTCAGTATATTACGGTTACGGCTGAGGTGTATACGGGTGACTCTCCGGTAAGTGAATATAAAGTTCCGGGCATCACACGCTTTTCACTTTTAATGTAATAGCTTAGTAGTGATGTCTTACCCTGCAGCATCACACACTGACATCTTGGTATTATGGAGAAGTGTGTCGTTTGTATTTGTGTAGCTGTCCCGTGCATGACGGAGAATCGCCCATATATTCTAATATTATATGTATATACACACGGAGGGGGCGGGGTATAGAAAGTCGTACACAGCAGTATATATAAGGATGGATACACGCACAGCAGTATATATAAAGATGGATATACGCACAGCAGTATATATAAGGATGGATACACGCACAGCAGTATATATAAGGATGGATACACGCACATCAGTATATATAAGGATGGATACACGCACAGCAGTATATATAAAGATGGATATACGCACAGCAGTATATATAAGGATGGATACACGCACAGCAGTATATATAAGGATGGATACACGCACAGCAGTATATATAAGGATGGATACACGCACAGCAGTATATATAAGGATGGATACACGCACAGCAGTATATATAAGGATGGATACACGCACAGCAGTATATATAAGGATGGATACACGCACAACAGTATATATAAGGATGGATACACACACAGCAGTATATATAAGGATGGATACACGCACAGCAGTATATATAAGGATGGATACACGCACAGCAGTATATATAAGGATGGATACACGCACAGCAGTATATATAAGGATGGATACACACACAGCAGTATATATAAGGATGGATACACGCACAGCAGTATATATAAGGATGGATACACGCACAGCAGTATATATAAGGATGGATACACGCACAGCAGTATATATAAGGATGGATACACGCACAGAAGTATATAAGGATGGATACACGCACAGCAGTATATAGGGATGTATATACACACGGGGAGTATATAAAATTGTACACAGCAGTATATAGGGATGTATATAAACAGAGGGAGTATATAAAGTTGTACACAGCAGTATATAGCGATGTATATACAAAGGGGCAGTATATAAAGTTGTACACAGCAGTATATAGGGATGTATGTACACAGGGGGGAGTATATAAAGTTGTACACAGCAGTATATAGGGATGTATATACATAGGGGGAGTATATAGGGATGTATATACACAGGGGGAATATATAAAGTTGTATACAGCAGTATATAGGGATGTACATACACAGGGGAGTATATAAAGTTGTACACAGTAGTATATAGGGATGTATACACACAGGAGGAGTATATAAAGTTGTACACAGCAGTATATAGTGATGTATATACACAGGGGCAGTATATAAAGTTGTACACAGTAATATATAGGGATGTATATACACAGGAGGAGTATATAAAGTTGTACACAGCAGTATATAGGGATGTTTATACACAGGAGGAGTATATAAAGTTGTACACAGTAGTATATAGGGATGTATATACGCAGGAGGAGTATATAAAGTTGTACACAGCAGTATATAGGGATGTACATACACAGGGGAGTATATAAAGTTGTACACAGCAGTATATAGGGATGTATATATACACGAGGAGTATATAAAGTTGTACACAGTAGTATATAGGGATGTGTATACACACAGGAGGAGTATATAAAGTTGTACACAGCAGTATATAGGGATTTATATATACAGGAGGAGTATATAAAGTTGTAAACAGCAGTATATAGGGATGTATATACATACAGGAGCAGTATATAGGGATGTATATACACAGGAGGAGTATATAAAGTTGTACACAGCAGTATATAGGGATGTATATACATACAGGAGCAGTATATAGGGATGTATATACACAGGAGGAGTATCTAAAGTTGTAAACAGCAGTATATAGTGATGTATATACACAGGAGGAGTATATAAAGTTGTACACAGCAGTATATAGGGATGTATATACACAGGAGTATATAAAGTTGTACACAGTAGTATATAGGGGTGTATATACACAGGAGGAGTATATAAAGTTGTACACAGTAGTATATAGGGGTGTATATACACAGGAGGAGTATATAAAGTTGTACACAGTAGTATATAGGGATGTACATACACAGGGGAGTATATAAAGTTGTACACAGTAGTATATAGGGATGTGTATACACACAGGAGGAGTATATAAAGTTGTACACAGCAATATATAGTGATGTATATACACAGTAGGAGTATATAAAGTTGTACACAGCAGTATATAGTGATGTATATACACAGGAGGAGTATATAAAGTTGTACACAGCAGTATATAGGGATGTATATACATACAGGAGCAGTATATAGGGATGTATATACACCCAGGGCAGGGACAGCACACTATGTAGGAATGTATGGCCTCAGGCAGGGTATATAAGGAAGAATACACACAGGCGGGGTATATGGGAACGCACAACCCCAGTGAGGGGTATACAGGGTCAGGGGGCATCTCTAGGGGTAACAGGGGGTCTGGGTGCCCCCGGGCCGCACTCACCGTCCTGTCCTCACCGCTCTCTGACTCCACAGTGGCCGACCCCGCCCGGGAACTGCTGTGTGTCGCGTTACTGCCGCCAGGGGCCGCTATGCCAACCGCACCGCGCTCTATGCCGCGTACCTGCCGCTAGGGGCCGCTCTATCCCACTCTGCGCTCTATGCTCCATCCTCCACTGGCAGCCGGAAATCCCGCCTCCATGCCGATTGCTGGCAGATTCCTCCGCCTCCATGCCGAGTGCTGGCAGATCCCCCCCCCCCCCCCCCCCGCCTCCATGCCAAGTGCTGGCAGAATCCTCTGTCTCCATTGAAAGTGTTGGCAGAATGTTATGGCTTTCGGGGCTAGATTCATCATCGCTTGGAAAGTGATAAAATGGAGAGTGAAAAAGCACCAGCCAATCAGCTCCTAATTGTCATGTTACAGGCTGTGCATGAAAAATGACAGCTGTGAGCTGATTGGCTGTACTTTTTCTCCATTTTATCACTCTCCAGGCGATGATGCATCTAGCCCTGAATATCCGCCATTACGCCGCAGTATTTAGCGCTAGGGTTGTGGCTGGCTATTTATTATGCTAGCCGTTCATCAGAACGATTTCTTTCCAGTCAGCCAGCGTTTTGGCAGTGTGAGGGAGGAAACAATTTCCCACACGCTGGAAAACGTCCAGAAACGGTCGGTCGACTAGTTGGGAAAATCAAATCTGTGTGATTTTTACCAACTAATGGTTCAGGTGTAGCGGGAACTGAGCGATAAGTAGGCGGACACCGGCCAGCAGTGTCTTCTTCTTCCCCATCACTGCTGGCTGCGCTGAGTCTGTCATCCCAGGATCCCCGATAGCGGCGGTACTGTGGAACAGGAACTGGTTAAGGGGCCGCTGCGGCAGTGCGTTACCGCTGTCATGCCAACAATTCCCATCATGACAACTTTATTGAACTTACTATGTGATTTGAGACAATTTATACGTCAACAAAGGTCCCATCAAGTCCTGGAAGGAGGACACATGATGAGAGCTGCAGGTGACATGCGGTCCAAAGAGTCTGTGAGACCAATGGCCCATAGTAACCGCTACTTATTGTGGAATTTCATTGGGGCAGACATGTTTGCATGGACAAGCGGGTGTAGTATGGCTGACCGATGGTCAGAAAACCGCCAGTCAGCATACAGATGCCGGGATCCCCCGCCTGTCAGCATACCGATGCCGGGATCCCCCGCCTGTCAGCATACCGATGCCGGGATCCCCCGCCTGTCAGCATACCGATGCCGGGATCCTGGCGGGGAGGGGCGAGTGCAGCAAGCCATGCTCGCCATGCTGCGGGCTCAGTGGCGAAATGCGGTCGCCACGGGTTCTATTCCCACTCTGTCGGCGTCGTGGACACCCACAAGTGGAAATAGTCCCTGTTAGTCAGCATGCCAACCATCTGGAGAGTGAGGGGGCGGGATGCTGGTGGAGGTCATGTGACCATCGGTCTCCCGACCGTCGGTCACATGAATACCACCCAGGCAAGCTATTGTGAAAAAGACGTTTCTCCCGCAGAGTATACTGTATCCCCCCCTTCCTCTCTGTCAGTGTACCCCCAAATGGAGCACACTGACATCACTAGATCTCCCTCTTGTTTAGCAGCAGAACCAGGCAGCCACAATGCGAGGACACGATGCAGTGCAGGCACAGACACGAGAGAATTACGTTTTCATGACCTACCTAACGAGCTTCCCAACCAGAGGAGAGATAGGAGGAAGGAGAGACCTGTAAGTGACCAATGGATCCCAGCTTCTTCTGCATTGAAAAAGCTTTTTCATCAATTAAATAGTTCAAGAAAGATAAAGCCAATCATACAGTAAGAGGGAAGAGCAGGAGCAGAGCATTGTGTCCTCCTGGAGAGGTCATGTTGGGAGGTATGACATAGGTATGAGCACTGGGTCAGTATTAGGGTACGGCACAGGTGATGGTAATCATACAGTAAGAGGGAAGAGCAGGAGCAGAGCATTGTGTCCTCCTGGAGAGGTCATGTTAGGAGGTATGACATAGGTATGAGCACTGGGTCAGTATTAGGGTACAGCACAGGTGATGGTAATCATACAGTAAGAGGGAAGAGCAGGAGCAGAGCATTGTGTCCTCCTGGAGAGGGTCATGTTGGGAGGTATGACATAGGTATGAGCACTGGGTCAGTATTAGGGTACAGCACAGGTGATGGTAATTATACAGTAAGAGGGAAGAGCAGGAGCAGAGCATTGTGTCCTCCTGGAGAGGTCATGTTGGGAGGTATGATATAGGTATGAGCACTGGGTCAGTATTATGGTACAGCACAGGTGATGGTAATCATACAGTAAGAGGGACGTCCAGGAGCAGAGCATTGTGTCCTCCTGGAGAGGTCATGTTGGGAGGTATGACATAGGTATGAGCACTGGGTCAGTATTAGGGTACAGCACAGGTGATGGTAATCATACAGTAAGAGGGAAGAGCAGAAGCAGAGCATTGTATCCTCCTGGAGAGGTCATGTTGGGAGATATGATATAGGTATGAGCACTGGGTCAGTATAACGGTACAGCACAGGTGATGGTAATCATACAGTAAGAGAGAAGTGCAGGAGCAGAACATTGTGTCCTCCTGGAGAGGTCATGTTGGGAGGTATGACATAGGTATGAGCACTGGGTCAGTATTGAGGTACAGCACAGGTGACGGTAATCATACAGTAAGAGGGAAGAGCAGGAGCAGAGCATTGTGTCCTGGAGAGGTCATGTTGGGAGGTATGCCATAGGTATGAGCACTGGGTCAGTATTAGGGTACAGCACAGGTGATGGTAATCATACAGTAAGAGGGAAGAGCAGGAGCAGAGCATTTGTGTCCTCCTGGAGAGGTCATGTTGGAGGTATGACATAGGTATGAACACTGGGTCAGTATTAGGGTACAGCACAGGTGATGGTAATCATACAGTAAGAGGGAAGAGCAGGAGCAGAGCATTGTGTCCTTCTGGAGAGGTCATGTTGGGAGGTATGACATAGGTATGAGCACTGGGTCAGTATTAGGGTACAGCACAGGTGATGGTAATCATACAGTAAGAGTGAAGTGCAGGAGCAGAACATTGTGTCCTCCTGGAGAGGTCATGTTGGGAGGTATGACATAGGTATGAGCACTGGGTCAGTATTGAGGTACAGCACAGGTGACGGTAATCATACAGTAAGAGGGAAGAGCAGGAGCAGAGCATTGTGTCCTGGAGAGGTCATGTTGGGAGGTATGACATAGGTGTGAGCACTGGGTCAGTATTAGGGTACAGCACAGGTGATGGTAATCATACAGTAAGAGGGAAGAGCAGGAGCAGAGCATTGTGTCCTCCTGGAGAGGTCATGTTGGGAGGTATGACATCGGTATGAGCACTGGGTCAGTATTAGGGTACAGCACAGGTGATGGTAATCAGACAGTAAGAGGGAAGATGCGAAAGAAAAGTAAAAATACCTTGAAGTATTCGGGCGCTGTGAGATGAGGAGCTAAGCTAAGCAGCAGCCAATGTTTAAGAGGGAAGTCACTCCCAATATTTTACAAAGAAAAAAGGGGAAAGAAGGCTGCGCTTTGAGAGGAAATGAGCAATAACCACTAATTGTGTAAAATTAAAGACAATTTATTAAAAACATTAATTACTTAAAAAACAGTAATATTATGTGCATTTACATTATACCATAAGCATGCTATGGAATAGTAAAATTTTACCCAAGATATTGATACCGGATATTTGTCATATAGACACTGAAGGATCTGTTCCAAATATTGCCCAAAGATGGTTTAAATCCAATAGTTTTCCACTATGTAAGTCCCATTCAGATAATACCAGAAGAGTCCGTTGTAATTTCCATGGACCGCTAGAGGATTTTAGAAGTGATAAATGTCCCAAAAAGTTTGTGGGTACCTCATGCAATGCGGTAGTTTGGATGGTGCCTCTCTGGGGTTCTCCTGGGTAGCTGGAAGTTGTTGTGGGCTGGTTCAGATCCGGTTAGAGATGGTCGTGCTCAAAGCATGCAGTATCCTGGTAACCTGACGCGTTTCGCTGCATATGCCTTGCAGCTTTTTCAAAGGTACCTTTGAAAAAGCTGCAAGGCATATGCAGCGAAACGCGTCAGGTTACCAGGATACTGCATGCTTTGAGCACGACCATCTCTAACCGGATCTGAACCAGCCCACAACAACTTCCAGCTACCCAGGAGAACCCCAGAGAGGCACCATCCAAACTACCGCATTGCATGAGGTACCCACAAACTTTTTGGGACATTTATCACTTCTAAAATCCTCTAGCGGTCCATGGAAATTACAACGGACTCTTCTGGTATTATCTGAATGGGACTTACATAGTGGAAAACTATTGGATTTAAACCATCTTTGGGCAATATTTGGAACAGATCCTTCAGTGTCTATATGACAAATATCCGGTATCAATATCTTGGGTAAAATTTTACTATTCCATAGCATGCTTATGGTATAATGTAAATGCACATAATATTACTGTTTTTTAAGTAATTAATGTTTTTAATAAATTGTCTTTAATTTTACAGTAAGAGGGAAGAGCAGGAGCAGAGCATTGTGTCCTCCTGGAGAGGTCATGTTGGGAGATATAACATAGGTATGAGCACTGGGTCAGTATAAGGGTACAGCACAGGTGACGGTAATCATACAGTGCGAGGGAAGTGCAGGAGCAGAGCATTGTGTCCTCCTGGAGAGGTCATGTTGGGAGGTATGACATAGGTATAAGTACTGGGTCAGTATTGGGTTACAGCACAGGTGATGGTAATCATACAGTAAGAGGGAAGAGCAGGAGCAGAGCATTGTGTCCTCCTGGAGAGGTCGTGTTGGGAGGTATGACACAGGTATGAGCACTGGGTCAGTATTATGGTACAGCACAGGTGATGGTAATCATACAGTAAGAAGGTAGTGCAGGAGCAGAGCATTGTATACCTCCTGGAGAGGTCATGTTGGGAGGTATGACATAGGTATGAGCACTGGGTCGGTATTAGGGTACAGCACAGGTGATGTTAATCATACAGTAAGAGGGAAGAGCAGGAGCAGAGCATTGTGTCCTCCTGGAGAGGTCATGTTGGGAGGTATGACATAGGTATGAGCACTGGGTCAGTATTATGGTACAGCACAGGTGATGGTAATCATACAGTAAGAGGGAAGAGCAGGAGCAGAGCATTGTGTCCTCCTGGAGAGGGTCATGTTGGGAGGTATGACATAGGTTTGAGCACTGGGTCAGTATTAGGGTACAGCACAGGTGATGGTAATCAATCATACAGTAAGAGGGAAGTGCAGGAGCAGAGCATTGTGTCCTCCTGGAGAGGACATGTTGGGAGGTATGACATAGGTATGAGCACTGGGTCATTATTAGGGTACAGCACAGGTGATGGTAATCATACAGTAATAGGAAAGAGCAGGAGCAGAGCATTGTGTCCTCCTGGAGAGGGTCATGTTGGGAGGTATGACATAGGTATGAGCACTGGGTCAGTATTAGGTTACAGCACAGGTGAGGGTAATCATACAGTAAGAGGGAAGAGCAGGAGCAGAACATAGTGTCCTCCTGGAGAGGTCATGTTGGGAAGTATGACATAGGTATGAGCACTGGGTCAGTATTAGGGTACAGCACAGGTGATGGTAATCATACAGTAAGAGGGAAGAGCAGGAGCAGAGCATTGTGTCCTCCTGGAGAGGTCATGTTGGGAGGTATGACATAGGTCTGAGCACTGGGTTAGTATTAGGGTACAGCATAGGTGATGGTAATCATACAGTAAGAGAGAAGAGCAGGAGCAGAGCATTGTGTCCTCCTGGAGAGGTCATGTTGGGAGGTATGACATAGGTATGAGCACTGGGTCAGTATTAGGGTACAGCACAGGTGATGGTAATCATACAGTAAGAGGGAAGTGCAGGAGCAGAGCATTGTGTCCTCCTGGAGAGGTCATGTTGGGAGGTATGACATAGGTATGAGCACTGGGTCAGTATTAGGGTACAGCACAGGTGATGGTAATCATACAGTAAGAGGGAAGAGCAGGAGCAGAGCATTGTGTCCTGGAGAGGTCATGTTTGGAGGTATGACATAGGTATGAGCACTGGGTCAGTATTAGGGTACAGCATAGGTGATGGTAATCATACAGTAAGAGAGAAGTGCAGGAGCAGAGCATTGTGTCCTCCTGGAGAGGTCATGTTGGGAGGTATGACATAGGTATGAGCACTGGGTCAGTATTAGGGTACAGCACAGGTGATGGTAATCATACAGTAAGAGGGAAGTGCAGGAGCAGAGCATTGTGTCCTCCTGGAGAGGTCATGTTGGGAGGTATGACATAGGTATGAGCACTGGGTCAGTATTAGGGTACAGCACAGGTGATGGTAATCATACAGTAAGAGAGATCAGGAGCAGAGCATTGTGTCCTCCTGGAGAGGGTCATGTTGGGAGGTATGACATGGATATGAGCACTGGGTCACGTATTAGGGTACAGCACAGGTGATGGTAATCATACAGTAAGAGGGAAGAGCAGGAGCAGATCATTGTGTCTTCCTGGAGAGGTCATGTTGGGAGGTATGATATAGGTATGAGCACTGGGTCAGTATGAGGGTACAGCACAGGTGATGGTAATCATACAGTAAGAGGGAAGAGCAGGAGCAGAGTATTGTGTCCTCCTGGAGAGGTCATGTTGGGAGGTATGACATAGGTATGAGCACTGGGTCAGTATTAGGGTACAGCACAGGTGATGGTAATCATACAGTAAGAGGGAAGAGCAGGAGCAGAGCATTGTGTCCTCCTGGAGAGGTCATGTTGGGAGGTATGACATAGGTATGAGCACTGGGTCAGTATTAGTGTACAGCACAGGTGATGGTAATCATACAGTAAGAGGGAAGTGCAGGAGCAGAGCATTGTGTCCTCCTGGAGAGGTCATGTTAGGAGGTATGACATAGGTATGAGCACTGGGTCAGTATTAGGGTACAGCACAGGTGATGGTAATCATACAGTAAGAGGGAAGAGCCGGAGCAGAGCATTGTGTCCTCCTGAAGAGGTCATGTTGGGAGGTATGACATAGGTATGAGCACTGGGTCAGTATTAGTGTACAGCACAGGTGATGGTAATTATACAGTAAGAGGGAAGAGCAGGAGCAGAGCATTGTGTCCTCCTGAAGAGGTCATGGTGGGAGGTATGACATAGGTATGAGCACTGGGTCAGTATTAGGGTACAGCACAGGTGATGGTAATCATACAGTAAGAAGGAAGAGCAGGAGCAGAGCATTGTGTCCTCCTGAAGAGGTCATGTTGGGAGGTATGACATAGGTATGAGCACTGGGTCAGTATTAGGGTACAGCACAGGTGAGGGTAATCATACAGTAAGAAGGAAGAGCAGGAGCAGAGCATTGTGTCCTCCTGAAGAGGTCATGTTGGGAGGTATGACATAGGTATGAGCACTGGGTCAGTATTAGGGTACAGCACAGGTGATGGTAATCATACAGTAAGAGGGAAGAGCAGGAGCAGAGCATTGTGTCCTCCTGGAGAGGTCATGTTGGGAGGTATGACATAGGTATGAGCACTGGGTCAGTATTAGGGTACAGCACAGGTGATGGTAATCATACAGTAAGAAGGAAGAGCAGGAGCAGAGCATTGTGTCCTCCTGAAGAGGTCATGTTGGGAGGTATGACATAGGTATGAGCACTGGGTCAGTATTAGGGTACAGCACAGATGATGGTAATCATACAGTAAGAGGGAAGAGCAGGAGCAGAGCATTGTGTCCTCCTGGAGAGGTCATGTTGGGAGGTATGACATAGGTATGAGCACTGGGTCAGTATTAGGGTACAGCACAGGTGATGGTAATCATACAGTAAGAGGGAAGAGCAGGAGCAGAGCATTGTGTTCTCCTGGAGAGGTCATGTTGGGAGGTATGACATAGGTATGAGCACTGGGTCAGTATTAGGGTACAGCACAGGTGATGGTAATCATACAGTAAGAGGGAAGAGCAGGAGCAGAGCATTGTGTCCTCCTGGAGAGGTCATGTTGGGAGGTATGACATAGGTATGAGCACTGGGTCAGTATTAGGGTACAGCACAGGTGATGGTAATCATACAGTAAGAAGGAAGAGCAGGAGCAGAGCATTGTGTCCTCCTGGAGATGTCATGTTGGGAGGTATGACATAGGTATGAGCACTGGGTCAGTATTAGGGTACAGCACAGGTGATGGTAATCATACAGTAAGAGGGAAGAGCAGGAGCAGAGCATTGTGTCCTCCTGGAGAGGTCATGTTGGGAGGTATGACATAGGTATGAGCACTGGGTCAGTATTAGGGTACAGCACAGGTGATGGTAATCATACAGTAAGAAGGAAGAGCAGGAGCAGAGCATTGTGTCCTCCTGAAGAGGTCATGTTGGGAGGTATGACATAGGTATGAGCACTGGGTCAGTATTAGGGTACAGCACAGGTGATGGTAATCATACAGTAAGAGGGAAGAGCAGGAGCAGAGCATTGTGTCCTCCTGGAGAGGTCATGTTGGGAGGTATGTCATAGGTATGAGCACTGGGTCAGTATTAGGGTACAGCACAGGTGATGGTAATCATACAGTGAGAGGGAAGAGCAGGAGCAGAGCATTGTGTCCTCCTGGAGAGGTCATGTTGGGAGGTATGTCATAGGTATGAGCACTGGGTCAGTATTAGGGTACAGCACAGGTGATGGTAATCATACAGTAAGAGGGAAGAGCAGGAGCAGAGCATTGTGTCCTCCTGGAGAGGGTCATGTTGGGAGGTATGATATAGGTATGAGCACTGGGTCAGTATTAGGGTACAGCACAGGTGATGGTAATCATACAGTAAGAGGGAAGTGCAGGAGTAGAGCATTGTGTCCTCCTGGAGAGGTCATGTTGGGAGGTATGACATAGGTATGAGCACTGGGTCAGTATTAGGGTACAGCACAGGTGATGGTAATCATACAGTAAGAGGGAACTGCAGGAGCAGAGCATTGTGTCCTCCTGGAGAGGTCATGTTGGGAGGTATGACATAGGTATGAGCACTGGGTCAGTATTAGGGTACAGCACAGGTGATGGTAATCATACAGTAAGAGGGAAGTGCAGGAGCAGAGCATTGTGTCCTCCTGAAGAGGTCATGTTGGGAGGTATGACATAGTTATGAGCACTGGGTCAGTATTAGGGTACAGCACAGGTGATGGTAATCATACAGTAATAGGAAAGAGCAGGAGCAGAGCACTGTGTCCTCCTGGAGAGGGTCATGTTGGCAGGTATGATATAGGTATGAGCACTGGGTCAGTATTAGGGTACAGCACAGGTGATGGTAATCATACAGTAAGAGGGAACTGCAGGAGCAGAGCATTGTGTCCTCCTGGAGAGGTCATGTTGGGAGGTATGACATAGGTATGAGCACTGGGTCAGTATTAGGGTACAGCACAGGTGATGGTAATCATACAGTAAGAGGGAAGTGTAGGAGCAGAGCATTGTGTCCTCCTGGAGAGGTCATGTTGGGAGGTATGACATAGGTATGAGCACTGGGTCAGTATTTGGGTACAGCACTGGTGATGGTAATCATACAGTAAGAGGGAAGTGCAGGAGCAGAGCATTGTGTCCTCCTGGAGAGGTCATGTTGGGAGGTATGACATAGGTATGAGCACTGGGTCAGTATTAGGGTACAGCACAGGTGATGGTAATCATACAGTAAGAGGGAAGTGCAGGAGCAGAGCATTGTGTCCTCCTGAAGAGGTCATGTTGGGAGGTATGACATGGATATGAGCACTGGGTCAGTATTAGGGTACATATACGGTGTGTGTGATGGTGAGACCATAACACATCGGAAAGAAGAACATGCCCTTGTTTGGAGCACTCTTTTTAAGAATATTGAAATGTTTGTTTTCAATTAAAACTTAACTTGTATTTAACAAAATTACCTATAAAATAAGTGGGAAGAACAATGTAGGGTGTGTACACATGGTGAGATCCTTGCTATGTTCGATTTTGACTATGCGATTTCCCTTGAACTCCCCCAGAGCCCAGATAGCACAGATAGGACAGATTTTGTCTATGTACGATTTTGACTAAGTGCCAATTGTGACTATACTTTGTACTAGATTGTACACTAGATAGTGGAGATTGACTTGCCTGCACAGTCAATCTAGCCTTACGATACCGACCCCACGGGAGTGCGCATCAGGATCCAATCTGTATCGCAAGCTGCCTAGCACCATGAGATATGCACTAACTTTTCATAAGATTTTGACTATATAGTCAAAATCATAAAGATTTATCTCACCGTGTGTATACACCCTTAAGGTGTGTACACACGGTGAGATTTTTTCTTGAGATTTTGACTATATAGTCAAAATCGCAAGAAAAGTTAGTGCAAATCGCAAGGTGAAAGTCACCTTGCGATCCCGATGCGCGGTCCCGCCAGGTCGGCATCGCAAGAAAAGATAGACTGTGCAGGCAAGTCAATCCTTGATAGATCGGTGTACTATCTAGTTCATCTCACATGTCAATGACATCTCACATAAGCCAAAATCTCACATAAGCCAAAATCGTAAGCACACATAGTCCATATCTCAAGAAAAGTTACTCAAAATCTGTCCTATCTGGGCTCCGCGGAGTTCAAGGGAAATCGCAAGTAAAAATCGAACATAGCAAGGATCTCACCGTGTGTATGCACCTAAGTGTGATTAGCAAGCCAATTCCCTTAGCGTTCTAGTATTAGACGTGGTATTCGTCCTAGTGGTGAGAATATTGGGTGAGATTAGTCCATAATAACTGGATATTTCTTCTCACGCATAGAAAAGGACGGTAATCTGTCCTGACTGCAGCACGTAGCGGTTCTTCTTTATACAAGAGCTAACAATGATCGATGTACTGCAAGCAGTGGCGGTTCTTGCCACGGGCAAGCGGTACTTTTGCCCGGGGCGCCGCCTTCCGGAGGGCGCCGGCGCCATCCGGAGGGCGCCGCACCAGGGCAAGATCCGCCACTGTGCCCCCCGCAGTGCCCTGCTGTGCCCCCCCGCTTTGAAGGGAACTAGACGCGTAGCGTCTAGTTTCCCTTCATTGAGAGGACCTTAGTTGTGCGGTGAGCGATGACGTCATCGCGCACCGCACAGCAAAGGTCCTCTCCATGAAGGGAAACTAGACGCTACGGTCTAGTTTCCCTTCGTCTAGAGGACCTTTGCTGTGCGGTGCGCGATGACGTCATCGCGCACCGCACAGCATAGTGGCACAGACACTAGGGGTCATAATTGACCTCTAGTGTCTATGCTGTTCTATGGGAGAGACGTAATAACGTCTCTCCCATAGATCGAAGAGAAGAGAGGAGAGGAGAGGAGAGGAGAGGAGAGGAGAGGAGAGGAGAAGAGCGGCGCCGCCGGCGGAGGGGGTCTGGATCAGGATCAGGAACGGGGATGGTAAGTATACTTTTTAATTTATTTTTATTTTTTCTTTCAGCGCGTTGACCACGCCCCCAATTGAAGCCATGCCCCCCATATTTTGCCCGGGGCGCCATAAATCTTAGAACCGGCCCTGACTGCAAGATACTGATATAATATAGAGATTGGTGTAGCCAAGCATATAGGTATCCTAATATGTTCGGTATTCTCTCAGACAGTAAATAGTGGATCCATTTACCTCTAATCCTCCGTGGTCAGAACTGCAGATGTTACGTTTGCTAATGAACCATTGGACACTGCAGTTCCATACAAGGTCTCAAAAAAATATAAAATAAAAAATTAATGTTTCCAAATGAACCAATTCCTCTCTAATCACGGCACAGGTATATATACACATGCAGAGCAGAGCCAGATTAAGGGGGGGGGGGGGGGGGGGTCCAGGGGGTAAGTACGCCGGCCCTCCTATTTTAGGGGATTCCCCGACGGAGCAGCTATGTCACAGTGCGGGAACTCACTGATTCTGTAATCTCCAGCGGAAGCAGAGGCTGGAGATTACAGAAGCAGTGAATCTCCGCGTTGCCTGAGACGGAGGGGGAGGGAAATTCTGCTCACCTCATACTGCAGCGCAGCAGAGATTGGATGGAGCAGGAGGTCACGTGTCCGCTTTGCAAACCGCAACGAGGAAAAGCTCATGAATAATTGAGCTGCAGCCGGGCTCAGCAGCCAATAGGGGCGCCACAGGGTCACGTGGTGCGCCGCGGAGGCTCGGAAGGAGAAGTGATCTCTCCATGAGCATGGTGTAGGACAGGTACTCAGTCTACCCATCTTTCTCCAGCCAGCAGCAGTATCTATGCTCCAGCCAGCACACGCTGCTGTGGGCTGGCTGGTCTGTGATAGTGCAGGGAAGCTGCTGCCGCTTACCAGCAGCAGCCTCTTCTGCCTGTGCAGGGGCCAGGGGGAAGCCATCACACTGATCGCTCCCCCTCCCCCTGTGGATTTGACCCTGGCTGGGGGCCAAATCTATGAAATAAATGTAGTTCTCATTCATTTGCTTGAGGGGTGTGGCCACGCCACCCACGATTAGGCCACACCACTGAAACTTTCAGCTGTGTGTGGAGTCACTGGTAAATGGGGGGAGGGCCCCATGTTTTAAGTGCCCTGGGCCCCCCGAAGCCATAATCTGGCCCTGAAGCAGAGTGATTTGTATCCGCTGTCAAAGTATCCGGCGCAGGTGCCTCAGCAGAGTAATGGGCCCTATACACTGGGCGATATGAGTCAAAGATATGAACGATCTCATTCAGGTCTTTGAGTGTGGAGGCCCCGCGCTCGTTCATCGCTGGTGCCCCGTCGGCTGCAGGCCAATATGGACGATCTGGTCTATATTTGCCTGCAGTTCTATTGAGCCATGTGATGGGGGGAGTGAAGAAACTTCACTCCCCCCGTCACTGCCCCCCCCCCCCCCCGCGCGCGCCGCCGGGTCGCCCGCCGGCCGTCCCCACCGTCGGGCAGCTCAGCGGCGGATCGTTAAATGTGTGGGGCCCTTTAGTGAGAGCTGATACTTCCCACTGTTCCCAATTATACAGAAACACAATATAACATTGAATACATCCCACAGTGGTCTCGCTGGGGTGTTACGTGTCACAGGTCAGTATCACACTAGATGAGGTAGTTTGGTGATAATGCTGATTTATATACAGGAATGAAAGCTATACCTTAAACACACCTTAAATACACTTTACCATGGAGCCGCTGCGGCTGCTAAACTTAATACACACTCTACGCACCTTTTACGCTGTTAGCGTACAGAGTCCCGTACCGTGTACGGACTTTGCGTACAAACGCCGCGCTGACGGTACAAAGTACACACAGCACGTACACACCCAATGAATACACTTTAAACCTTATGCAGCAATGCAGTGCAATACTATTACACTTTAAACCTTAGCTGGGAAAGAAAGACACGACACCAGTCTGTAGTTAAACCACTGGGTTCCGACACCACAGCGTATTATTGCTGAAAGGGGGTTACAATATAAACAATACAATATAACAGAATAATGTCTACATTCAATGGTACATACGAGATTGGATTCGTCGCGCTACCCGGTCCGGTCCTCGGTCATCTGATAGATAACTTTGTAAGTCTTGTGTCTGACCAGGCCTGCTGCAGGCTCTCTTTATACAATTCATCCAAAACATAACACAATGGATACTGTAATCTCTTTGTCCATTGGACACAGGGATGGTCATTTACAGTACAGGAGAGGTCATAGGTCGGTTTGAATAGGTAGGCGATGTCTGTTCCAACTGCTCTTGTGGGTGGTCTCCTCTGGATTCCCGCCGCATACATAATGTACAGTAAATACAGTTTATATCTATATCCTGCTCCTGCACATAACTATCCGCAGGAACATGCGATCTTTCTCAAACCAACACTGGAATGTTACCCTTAAAATACCCTTCATCTGGATACCAAACACCACCTTATAACCTTGTTCTGTCCCCTCCTATCCTGTAAAGGTGAATCCCTTTGTTCTGTTACCATTTAAACTGCTGTTACTTTCTGATGTGGTGCAGGGAGACTATGTGTACATTGTGCACTATTTAGATTAAATATGTAATGTGTTTTGATAGCCTTCCATGCGTTCACAAACTCTACCGTAAATACTCATACCACGCGCTAATGCGCAGGACTGCGGGAGCGACCATACGCAAATTGCAGATATGCGCACACACGGCAGCACAAGTGCACGCGCGGAGGCCATCTGTGTGTAGTTTGTACGTGATGTGTGTACTGCAAAAATTTTTCGACTTTGACAGTCCACCCTTTGGCAGTCACCAATAACTGCCACTATCTAATCACTAAACAGAAAAATATCTATACAATAGCTACAGAAGTTTTGGATGGTCGGGGGAGAGTTGTAGGTGGGAAATGTATGACCTAGTGGGATAGTAAAAGCATGTATGTATGAATCCATGTCTGAGGGGCATGTATCATCGTGCCGTATATGTTCTAAATAAGCTTCGAGGTGTTGCGAAGTATACATTAAATCTTCTCATCCCGTATTAAGGGTCTGTAAATGGGCCAACAAACACTACCGATCTCTTTTTCGGCTTTTTGTTAAAACAAATGGGGAGCACATTTAATTGATGATACATGGAGGGGGAAACATAAGTGAGTGCTAGTTTATGTGGATATCACCTGTCGACTATGTGTGCTATTAACTGGAGGTTGCAGAGATGAAGATAAGACACATATATAAAATACATTCACATAAACATTTTGGATAGGGCTGATGTCTTTTCCGGATGGGTGTATCTGGGCAGAGGGGAAACAAAAGAAAAACGAGTGAAAGAAACAGGCCATGAAGTTCATTTGCAATCCTTATCATAACACTGTCTCTATGGATGGGTCATAAATTAAATCTGCTGCTATAACAGCGCCCTCGCTCCTTAGACTCATTAACTTTGTGCCGTGCTTGCGCCGCATCAGAATTCTAACACACCTAAATATCGAACCAATAATTATGACGACTCCCAGCATACAAAGGAGAAACTTCCCTACACTCATAATAACATTTTGAGCCCATTCTCCTAAACCTGAGAACCAATTTCGTGGGTTCAACCATGAGACCCAGCCGGTCAGTTCATTACTCACAGTCGCTAAGGTAAGGTTGTGCTTCCTCCTGAACTCCCACTTCAACTGCAAGATGTCGTCCATCTTTTGATCGATGATCTCCGTGGGGTCGTCAGTGCTGTTTGTAATATACGTACAGCACTTCACACCATATTGAGTTGCCAGAGTAACACAGTACCCACCCGTCACGGCTGTGATATAATTTAGGACCCTCCTGTGCTGAATCAGTTCCTTCTTGTAAGCTTGTAACTCCCTTCCCGTATACCTGAAGGTGTCGGCATACATCTCAGTGATATTATCTATCAGGTTCGATAGCGCATGGATGTACCTATAATTTATAATTCCTCTGGCAGTACGGGTGATGTCTAATGCGAGTAGGAATTGAATCCCGGTGGATTCGTGGATCAAATCAGAGGCTGCGTGCTCTGTCCTATCTATGAGGTGTCTCTTGACGATGTGTTCATAGTGAGTATGAGTATAAGGAGCCTGAGCACTGCGGTGAACGTCTTTCATCTTATCATGGGTTATGGTCATGACCTCTGGTAGTACTCTCCCAATATAACACAATCCCTCTGAGCTCGGGGCAAGCCACTTGTACGCCTTCCTCCAACATATGAAATAGGCATCATCTGGGAGAACATAGGGGACAGAGTATGACATCACCATATTACAAACTTTCCAAGTGAAGAAACCTATCCCTAGTTCTCCCATCTGTTCAGTACAAGTATCGGGCTGGATGATATGAGCACAATACCCTGGCGATACTTTTCCAACCCACATGGTCTTGCTTCCACGAGTATACCTATACCGAAAATACCTCCCACCGTTGGCTATTTGGCGTACAAGTTCAGAGTCTATGGGTATCTTATCAGCTCTGTGTGAAAAGGTCATTGTCTGGTTATTCCACGTCACTTCCCAATTTCCCGGTTTTTGGTAATTGGAAATATTAAAACATAATAAGGACCTGTCTACATGATACTGGTGGAGCTTCAAACTAGGGGGCCTAGAAATATTGAATTTCTTGTCCACCGGTCTCCCACCCCGTAATTCGAGTACCTCATCTATTGCTAAAGGGTACGGTACTAATCCTGACTTGCTCTGTCCTTGAGGTACCTGTGAGCACACCCAGCATTCTGTTTGGTTTAAAACCTTACCCACTAGTGAGTGGTAATCACTCAACGGATGACGGTCCATGTCGATATTAAGGTTGGACTGACATCTCTGGATGCACCCATCCTCAACTATATTCTCACAATTCCTACAAATACAATATTCATCAGACAATAACTCCGCACAGTGCCTCCGAGCTCCCTGACTACCAGAGCGCTTACTGATGCCAGCCTTTACTGATGCCAGCGCTGATCCTGAGATCCTACAAATTCATACTTGCCATCAGAACCCATTCCAGATCCCTGCTCGACCTCTCTGGGACCCTCACCAAAACAAACTGTCCTTATCAAAACCAGAATTACTAACAGAACCCGAAACGCAGTCTCTTGTGGTCAATCCATTTCGTTAGGGGAAAGGAGGAAAATAAGAAGGAGAAAAGAAATGAAAAA
The DNA here is from genome assembly GCF_028390025.1 of Pseudophryne corroboree. Lineage (NCBI taxonomy): Eukaryota > Metazoa > Chordata > Amphibia > Anura > Myobatrachidae > Pseudophryne > Pseudophryne corroboree. Next base: position 2,556,687 of record NC_086444.1, read on the forward strand.
TGCAAAAATGCAGGGGGAGGTGAAAAAAGAAAGTGGTACGACAACCGTTCTAACTCTCGTTACTCTCTGTGCTCAGATGCCCTTCAACAGTCCTGCCTCTCAACTTTCCCGGAACAGACAGTCCAGTGATACGAGATTCTCTACACTCTGCTCTTTGTCACGAGTTCTCTCCGGGTCAGCGACCTTCTTGCAGTGGGACGAGTGGATCCAAGTCTCTCTTTCGGCGACGTTCAATGCTGTTGTGCTGGTTAACAAAACTTGATATGGTCCTTCCCACCTGTCTATGAGGCAACCTGAGCGTAAGAAATTTCGAATCATCACATAATCCCCAGGTTCAATGTCATGACAATTACTGTTCGGTAGGTCAGGAATCACCAGCTTTAAATTTCTTTGTTGATTTCTCAGCTGCTGGCTCATCCCAACCAAATATTTCACAGTCACTTCATTATTACATTTCAAATCATCCTGGGGGGTCTATCATTACATGAGGTTGTCGACCAAAAAGAATTTCAACAGGTGATAGGTTAAGGGGAGACCTGGGAGTGGTTCTGATGCTGTACAACACTAGTGGCAAAGCTTCTGGCCACGACAATCCAGTTTCAGCCATTGATTTGCTCATCTTGTTCTTAATAGTGCTATTCACTCTCTCCACCTTTGCACTCGCCTGTGGACGGTATGGAGTATGCAGCTTGCTATTAATTCCCATCAGCTTGCACATGACCTGAAAGACTTCACCTGTAAAATGGGTACCCCTATCACTTTCAATCATTCTAGGGATACCATATCTACACACAAATTCCTGCACAATTTTCTTTGCAGTGAACGTAGCAGTATTTGTGGCAGCAGGGAACGCTTCTACCCAGTTGGAAAATACATCAATACAAACTAACACATATTTTAAATTCCTACAGGGTGGTAACTGTATGAAATCGATTTGTATTACCTGAAAAGGTCCGTCTGTCGGAGGGATATGGATGGCTCTGTTGGTATTGACTTTCCAATATACTTCCTCAAGAATGTAAAACGTGTCATTGCTCTCTTACCTGCATGAGAAGAGAATCCTGGCGCACACCAGTAGGCTCTCACCAGCTTACACATACCCTCTTTACCCAGATGAGTCAGACCGTGTGCCGCCTCAGCTAGGCTTGGAAGATATGCTCTGGGGGCCACTGGCTTACCTTGTCCACATGTCCACAGTCCTGAGGATTCCTAGCCATATCCCCTTGACCTCCAGACTGCCTTTTCCTGTAAAGAACACAAATCTTGCATTTCAATTAACTGTTGTGTGTTGATTGTGTTGAATGTCATCAGTGATGTGATGTTCGTTTGTATGGGGGTGCTGGCTGCTGATTTAGCAGCTTCGTCTGCCCGGCTGTTACCAAGTGAAATTGGGTCTTGGTTGTAAGTATGTGCTTTGCACTTGATAACAGCCACTCTGTCTGGTTCTTCTATCACTATTAGAAGCCTTTTTATATGGGATGCATGCGCTATAGGTGTGCCAGCTGCCGTCATGAAATTTCTGAGGCACCATAGGGCCCCGAAATCATGCACTACTCCAAAGGCATACCTAGAATCTGTGTATATATATTGTCTGACTTACCCTTGGCCAATTCACACGCTCTGGTTAGGGCGACCAACTCAGCAACTTGTGCTGAGTGCCTAGGGGTTCAGCTTCTATGATACCTCTGTCGTCTACAACTGCATATCCAGTACACAGGTCTCCTGAGTCCATCTGTCTGTGGCAACTACCGTCAGTGTAGAAGGTAAAGTCTACTCCTTCCAGTGGGTTGTCACTGATGTCAGGTCTCGCAGTGAAAGTCTGATTCAGGTATTCCATACAATCATGAGTATCAGTGTCTGCACTAAATCCTCCTTCACCATCATTCTCATCCTCCACCCTTTGTGCCTGTCCAGGCACACTTGGCAAGTAAGTTGCAGGATTTAGTGAGCTGCATCTCTTAATGGTGATGTTTACAGGGGCCATCAGTGATAATTCCCACTTTGTAAACCGCGCGGATGAGACATGTCTGGTTTGGGCGGAGTTCAGTAACGCTGATACTGCATGAGGTGTATGGATGGTCAGGTCGTGTCCTAACACTACGTCTTCACTTTTACTTACTAGCAAAGCTATCGCTGCAACACTTCGCAAGCATGTGGGGAGAAACCGCGCTACGGTGTCCAACTGTGCACTGTAGTAAGCTACCGGCCTGCTGGCATCACCATGTCTCTGGGTTAAAACTCCTGCCGCGCACCCTGCACTTTCTGTACCGTATAATTCAAAGGGCTTCTCATAATCTGGCATACCTAATGCAGGTGCTTGTGATAAACACTGTTTGAGTCTCTCAAATGCCAGTTCGGACTCATCTGTGTGTGAGACCCATTCTGGTTTGTTCAAAGAGACCATTTCTCGCAAAGGTAAAGCCAGTATAGAGAACCCTGGAATCCAGTTTCAACAGTACCCGCACATTCCAAGGAAAGTGCGGATCTGTTGCTGCGTTTGTGGCAGAGTCATGTCGCGAATCGCCTGTATTCTATCAGCGGTGAGGTGTCTAAGTCCTTGAGTCAAGCAATGTCCCAAATATTTTACCCTGGTCTGGCACAACTGTAACTTATCCTTTGAAACCTTGTGTCCCGTTTGGGAAAGATGAAATAGAAGCTGTTTCGTATCTTTCAAGGACGATTTGAGTGAGTCAGAACACAACAATAAGTCATCGACATACTGTATTAGCACTGATCCACTCTCAGGTTGAAAGGATTGGAAACAGTCATGCAAGGCCTGGGAGAAAATACTCGGGCTGTCAATGAAACCTTGGGGGAGGAGAGTCCAGGTGTACTGTACTCCCCTCTATGTAAAAGCAAAAAGATATTGGCTGTCAGGGTGCAGAGGGACAGAAAAGAAGGCAGAACAGAGGTCGATGACAGTGAAGAATTTTGCAGTAGAGGGAATTTGCATGAGGATGACAGCTGGATTGGGCACTACGGGAATTGGCTCTCAACTATCTTGTTTATCCCCCTCAGATCCTGCACTAGCCTGTAGCCCCTCTCCCCACTCTTTTTCACAGGGAAGATGGGACTATTGGCGGTACTGGACGTCCTGACTAGGATGCCCTGTTGTAGCAGCCGCTCTATGACAGGGTACACTCCTAATTCTACCTCTGGCTTCATTGGATACTGAGGGATTTTTGGAGCTATCCTACCATCTTTTACTTGCACTACTACTGGAGCTACATTCGCCATCAATCCAGTGTCTTGTCCATCTTTGGTCCAAAGGGAACCCGGTATTTGTGAGATCATTTCCTCTACCTTTGTCTATAACAGTAGAATGCGACATTAGCCTTTGAGGGGTGTCTAATATATCTTGTACTTCTTGAGCAAGGTTCCCAGGTATATCCAAGAAGACACCCACAGGAGTACAGTATATGACACACCGCATTTTACACAATAAATCTCTCCCGAGTAGATTAGTTGGAGCCGATGCAGCTAACAGGAAAGAATGTTTGGTTTGCAAGGGCCCTATCGTAATCTCTGCAGGTCTACTCAAAGGGTATTGTTGCACCATTCCTGTTACTCCCATTGCCGAAATTGTTTTACCCGTGGTTTTTATGCCTACTGTCAAATTTAACACTGACCTGGCCGCCCCTGTATCTACAAGAAAAGGTAATGGTACACCAGCTACATCAACCGTGACCTCAGGTTCACTATCAAGGCTAGCAATCAACTTCACTGGCTGCAGACTACAGGTGTGGCCCAACCCCTATTGTGTGGTGAGACCCTCCAGCAGCGCATTGGCAGCTTCAATATGTGAGGGGGTAGCTGAGAATTTTCAGAGGCCTGCCAGTCTCTCCTTGGTGGGTACCTCATTGTTTCCCCTGTATGTGGCTCATAATTTCTCCTAGGTGGTCCCTGATCCCAATTATGTGCCTTGTAGTGTGGTTCATATCCTGGTCTAGGGGGTCGGTATACATTATGTGTACCTTTATTCCTACAGTCCCTTGCAAAATGTCCTACCTTGTGACAAGTATAGCATGTTACTACACGTGACTTACCATCAGGGGTCTGGGGTTTCGGCTGATATGGCTTTTTTGTAAGTGCGTCTATACTTACTGTCATCAGCCTTTCCCCCTGTAACTCCCTGTGCTTAATGATGTTCCTATCATGCTCGATAGCGGACTCTCTCAATGCTGCCACCGAGATACCTCTCCAGTTTGGTAGAGAGGTCTGTACCCTTGTTCTTAATGCCTCCTTTAACCCATCCATTAATACAGTAACAGCTACCTCCCTGTGATATGCATTATCTTTTATGTCCTCAATCCCAGTGTATCTAGCCATTTCCTGCAGTGCTCGATGGAAATATTCAGATGCCGTTTCACCTTCCTTTGTCTTATGGAAAAGATTTTATTCCATTTGACAACAGTAGAGAAATATACCCCTAACTGCAGATTGATTTGCCGCACATTCTCCTGAGTGTACTCATCAGTGAGAGGTACTTCTGCGTCTAACTTACAATCGGTTATGAATTTTGCGGGGTCAATATTTGAGGGTAAACATACCCGTAGCAATATTCGCCAATCTTTGTTTGTGGGTTCGTTGGCATTACCTAACTTTTTAATGAACCTCTGGCATGCGACTAGATCTTTTCTGGGATAGGGAAATTCTGACATAATTGACCTTAACTCTGCCCGGGACCAAGGACAATGCATGGCAATGTTCCTGATGGGAGTGACTCCCTGAGCGTCAGTCTTCTCATTGGGGACTGCAATCACCCTGACAGGATTTAATTCAATTACATCATTCTGGTTTGATTCTACAATGTGAGGTGCTATTGTCTCTGCATAATGTACGGTACCGTACTTACCTGTGGACACAACCTCACTTATCCCTCCGCTAGGGGGCCTGACTACTGCTCTTGTTGGTTGGGCCGTGCCCACCTGAGTGTCTTGCATGGTGGCTGCTAGAGAGAGTGCCGATATTGTGCTGGGCTCATCTTACTGCTTGCAGTCCTGGGGAAAACTTAAAATGGGATACAACTGGCAAGGGTTAGCATTAGTACATTTATCAATTACTCTCCTATCCTGTACCAATGTATCATTGTCTGTGGCCACTTTCTCCCCCACAATATATGGTGGTGGTGGTGCGGTCGCCATTGTTTTCCCGCTAGGTTTGGAACCTGCTGCGCGAGCTAATTCTCTTTGTATATCCCCCTCCTGTTGCCATAAATTTAAACAGTCTGTATGTCTAATCCTTTGTTTCTTGGATTTTATCAGACATATCCTTAACCTTAAGTACCTCTGGTTCAAAGCTGCCCACTCTAGGGAATGGTACCCTATCTTTGTCAGTCATACATATCCACTCATTGCATAAAGCCTCCGTGTGTGAACCATACTTTTCACACATAATAAACCTTGCTGACCCTCTCGGTCGCAAATCTGACCTTTTCGTTCCCACTTCTTCAGCCTGAACCCTGGCTACTGAACGCCCACTGCTTGTGCAATTGGATCCCATCGCGGACTTTTTGCCAATAAACGCAATCCTCAATGCACACCGCAGATAAACGGTCAAAGACACCTAGCGCTTTCACTCGCTCCTTCTCCACTGAGTACCACGGCTCACTCCAATAGTGAACACTGCGTACCTAGTGAGGCCCTATCTAGTTTCTATTTACTGGAAGTGTTTAGGAGTGACTTACCTATTCCAGTAAATATACACCGCTGGAGATTTTCCTGAGAGAGACCAGCGAAAACTCCCTATAACCTTATACACAAATCACACTTGCGTATGCTCTATACAGCGCTAATGGTACCGCAATTTTACGCAAAAGCTCGTAAAGGGGTATCCAGTTGCACTATATATATATATCGCACCCACAAATGCGCGGTCCAATTGCACAGCATATAGGTACTTGTTACCTATCTGCCGTACAACCACGTGTCGATGTACAAACTGCGACCCTCAGCCCGGAGCGTAATACAAAAACCTTTTTACTTCAATACTTATGCACTATCACGCTCCTTTGCAAATCACCTCACGATTTGCGTATTTCAATCTATATTAACGTGAGTCAGCCACTTCACGCCACCAAGCCTCCTCTTACTTGATGTACCACGGGACCCGACTTCCGGAGTTCAATACGTTCACTCTTACGTTCGTTCGCTCACTCAAATATACTTTGTTTTTCTGTACAGAAAATTTGGATTCATTCAGGTTGGCAGCTTTACCCCCAGAGGCAATTTAAATTAAAATTATTTATACTAAATTTTGTTTTTATACTAAATTTTTTTAGAAACCGGGTAGTTTTGTGCTATTGTAGCGTGGCTACTGTCCCATCTTTAAACTAAACGAACTATTGTGTAATTTGTACTTAGCGCCTGTACTCTTATGCGATTTGCGTAAAACACGCAACCGTGCGTGTCTCTTACGCCGCGTGTGCAGTTCCGTACTTTGTCCGAGACACGTGTACAAAACCGTACGTTCGCAATAGCACAAATCATACAACTCTATAAATGTGAGCAATAAAACTACTAATGCCCACTAAACACAACACAGTTTCTTTCTGTATAAACCTTTACAACTAGGCCAGACTGCATTTGTGCTTTACGCTTGCTTCCTTAAATATTTATTTTAGTTTTAACTATATAGCTGTTAGGCGCCGGGGTCCGCTTGTCTGCGCGGGCCGGCGCCTAGCAACTAGAGACGCCGTGCGCGTACAGCCGCCGGCTCCCTAGCAACGCTAGACGCCGGGCGCGCTGAGCCGCACGGACCCTAGCAACGGGGACGCCACTGGCGGACCGCGTTCCCCGTTGCTAGGCTTTAGGAAATTAAGATATTCACCTGCTCTCTGGCCGTGCAGCAAGGCAGCTGCACGGCATTTATTCTAATCAGCCTTTAGCAGCTGATTGGAGGACTCCTTGTTAAATACACTCCCAGGGCTTCTCACAGACGCCGGTAATAGCTTCCTGCATGCTGCCTTTGTTTGCTGAGAGTCTGTTTCCAGTCCTGCTGTATCCGGTCATTCCAGTCCTCAGAAGTCCGGTATTCGGGAGTTGTCATCTCATCCCAAGAGGTCGTTTGGTTCCCTGGAGTCCTGACTGATCGCCGTTTTATATCCAGTGGTGTTCGTGAGTTGCGGCTCTGCCGTGTGTTGCGGCTCAGCCGCTTTACCTTTTATATTTTGTGTTTGGAGCATTTGCGGAGGGTTCCGCTTCCACAAGTCCTCTCTGGTACTCGGCGGTGCCGGGTAGGAGAATTGGACAAGTGGATATTTTGGTTGTCCTTTTCCCTGGCGGTTTCTCCGCACATATTATAGTTTTGAGTTTGCTTAGCCCCTGGCCTGGTTGTTTAGTTAGAGGGCCTCTTGTTATCACCCTGTCTCGGGTTTCCCTTTGTCTCTCATTAAGACCGGGGGGCATCGAAGTTGGGCAGACATAATCCGCCCTTCAAACGCGGCTGCCAAGGGCTCAAGAAACCATAGTCTCGCAGGGGATTTCTGACAACACGGGTGAGACAACAGAGTTAGGGCGCCAGGGGCTATTTTCCTGTCCTGCTCCCTTCCCCAGCATTCCGTTCCAGTGCTCCGGTCCTTGCCATAAGATCTCCTCTGACCAGAGTGCTGGAATCATAACATTATTACCGGCCAGACCAAAACTTAAAATTAAACGGGGTTTAATTTTTTCTCATTCAGTTTTGTGAGAGTTTATCGGCCTCATGAATCCAACAGGTTTAGGGCCAAATCCTGGTCAGCTCTTAGTCAGCCAGATTCAAGAACTTACTCAGATGGTTCAGGATCTTTCTCTTCGGGTGAAGTCGCAGGAAGATCTTTTGCGAGCTTCCCCAAGGGTAGTCCCTGAACCAAAGATGCATTTGCCTGACCGTTTTTCTGGTGATAGAAAAGAGTTTTTTAATTTTTAAGAATCCTGTAAACTTTATTTTCGTTTAAGACCGACTTCCTCGGGTACTGAATCTCAGCGGGTCGGGATTATTATTTCTTTGCTCCAGGGGGATCCTCAGACCTGGGCATTTGGTTTAAGAGCAGAGGATCCGGCATTGTTGTCAGTTGATGCTTTTTTTTAGTCTTTAGGGCTCTTGTATGATGACCCTGATAGAGAGGCGTCCGCTGAAAGTCAGTTGCGCGCTCTCAGACAGGGTAGAAATCCTGCGGAGGTTTATTGTACGGAGTTTCGCCGTTGGTCGAATGACTGTGGCTGGAATGACCCAGCCCTGCGCAGTCAGTTTCGCCTCGGCTTATCAGAGTCTATAAAAGACAGTCTCCTTCAGTACCCCGCTCCTGAGACTCTCGATAAACTCATGGAGCTTTCTATTAAGATTGATCGTCGTCTCAGAGAGCGGAGGGCTGAAAAAGGAGCACCTGTAAGGTCAAGTCCGTGTGTATATTCCATTCCTGAAGACGTAGAGGAGCCCATGCAGATGGGTCTCTCCCGGCTGTCTCCTGAAGAAAGAGCCTGAAGGCAAAATTCTGGTCTTTGTCTGTACTGTGGGGGTAAGGGACATTTTGCTCGTAATTGTCCGAACAAGTCGGGAAACGCTTTGACCAGGTGAATTGTGAGGGGGTTCACCTAGGTCTGCAGCTTATCTCCTCGAATAACTCCCTTTTAGTCCCAGTTAAAGTTTCCTTTGGCAGCCTCAGTTCTTCGGTGTCGGCTTTTGTTGACAGTGGAGCTGCAGGAAACTTTATGGATTTAACTTGGGCTAAGGCCTTAGGCATTCCTCAGTTACCTTTGGGTAGGTGTGTCACCATGCATGGCTTAGATGGGAGTCCGCTGTCTAATGGGATTATTTCTCTCCATACACTCCCTGTACTACTTACAGTAGGAGCTCTACATTCCGAGAAAATCGAGTTCTTTCTTACACATTGCCCAGCAGTTCCAGTTGTTCTGGGTCACCCTTGGCTGGCCTTTCATAATCCCACCATTGATTGGCGGTCGGGGGAGATTTCACAATGGGGTACTTTTTGTAATAAGGAATGTATCACGTTTCCAGTCAGAGTAGCAGCTATCATTCCAGAACTCATTCCGGTGGAATACCAGGAGTTTGCTGATGTTTTCTCCAAAGGCAATGCGGACATTCTGCCTCCCCATCGGCCTTATGATTGTGCTATTGAGTTAATTCCTAGTGCCGCATTGCCAAAGGGAAGGTTATATGCTTTATCCGGGCCAGAAACTGCGGCTATGAATGATTATGTAAAGGAGAGCCTTGAGACAGGATTTATTAGACCATCAAAATCTCCTTTAAGTGCAGGCTTCTTCTTTGTGGAGAAAAAGGATGGCTCGCTTAGACCTTGCATTGACTTTAGAGCACTGAATAAGATCTCAGTTAAAAACACCTATCCTTTGCCGTTGATTTCTGTACTCTTTGATCAGTTACGTTCTGCTGTGATTTTTTTCTAAAATTGACCTTAGAGGAGCGTACAACCTCATCCGAATTAAATCTGGAGATGAGTGGAAAACGGCCTTCAGTACTCAGTCGGGTCACTACGAATACCTGGTGATGCCGTTCGGCCTGTCCAACGCTCCGGCAGTTTTTCAAGACCTCATTAACGATGTGCTCCGTGACTTCCTAGGGAAATTCGTGGTCGTTTACTTAGACGACATCCTGATTTTTTCTGAATCAATGGAACAACATGTTACCCAGGTGCGTCTGGTTCTTCAAAAGTTACGTGAGAATCATTTATATGCCAAGCTGGAGAAGTGTGAGTTTCATGTCACGGAAGTATCTTTTTTAGGGTACATAATTTCCCCTCAGGGATTTTCCATGGAACCAAAGAAACTCCAGGCCATCCTTAGTTGGGCGCAACCCACCAATTTAAAAGCAATTCAGCGCTTTTTAGGGTTTGCGAATTATTATAGGAGGTTCATTCATTCTTTTTCTGACCTGGTTGCTCCCATTGTAGCTCTGACAAAGAAAGGAGCGGATCCTACCAACTGGTCGCGTGAAGCTGAGTTGTCCTTCCGGGCCTTGAAACAAGCCTTTGTCTCGGCTCCAGTCCTCAGACATCCTAATCCGGAATTGCCCTTTGTGGTGGAGGTTGATGCCTCGGAGGTTGGAGTGGGGGCTATCCTTTCTCAAAAGGATCCGGAGTCTCTGGAGTTACATCCTTATGCCTTTATGTCCAGGAAATTCTCCTCCGCTGAATCCAACTATGACGTTGGTAATCGGGAGTTACTGGTGGTAAAGTGGGCTTTCGAGGAGTGGAGGCATTGGCTGGAGGGAGCAAAACATACTATTTCGGTATTGACTGACCATAAGAACCTGCAATACATTGAATCGGCTAAGCGGCTTAATGCCTGGCAGGCACGTTGGGCATTATTTTTTACGCGTTTCAAATTTATAATCACATTCAGGCCTGGTTCCAAGAATACTAAGGCTGATGCCCTGTCACGTAGCTTTCTTCCGGTTCACAATAACAATCCTGTTACCCCCATACTTCCATCTTCGGTCATCTGGGCGGGCCTCACACAAGATTTATTTACCCAGTTAAAACAGCTTCAACACCAATCTCCTAGAATTACTCCTGCTGGTCGTCTTTACGTCCCTGAGTTTTTGAGAGCTACTGTTTTAACGGAATTCCATGATAACAAAGTTTCAGGGCATCCAGGAGTCTCTAAGACATTGGAGTTAGTCTCTCGCTCAGTATGGTGGCCTGGTCTTTCTAAAGACGTCAAGGAATTTGTTTATTCATGTCAGGTTTGTGCACAGCATAAGGTTCCCCGTTCCTTGCCCATTGGGCAACTTATGCCCTTAACTGTTCCTCTCAGGCCGTGGTCTCATATTTCCATGGATTTTGTGGTTGACCTTCCCCTTTCAGCCGGATTCCGAGTCATATGGGTGGTAGTGGACCGTTTTAGTAAAATGGCTCATTTTATTGCTCTTCCCCGATTGCTTTCTGCCCAAGGGTTGGCAGATTTGTTTCTCCGCCATGTATTCAGGCTTCATGGGTTGCCTACTGATATTGTTTCTGATCGGGGTCCACAATTCATCGCACAATTCTGGAAATGTTTTTGTGCCTCATTGAAGATGAAATTGTCGTTAACATCCGGTTACCACCCACAATCCAACGGGCAAACCGAACGAGTTAACCAATCATTGAAACAATATTTGCGCTTGTATTCAGCCAAACTCCAGAATGATTGGTCCGAGTTTCTTCCGTTGGCTGAATTTGCTTACAATAATTCTTGTCATTCCTCCACTAAAGAGTCTCCATTCTTTTCAGTTTTTGGTTTTCACCCAAGAGCTAATTCTTTTTTTCATCATTCCTCAGTCTCCTCACTAACCTTAACCTCCCATCTCAGAGCCATTTGGAAAAAGGTGCACCTTGCTCTCAGAAAAGCGGCCTTTCGAGAGAAGAAATTTTCTGACAGGCTCCGACGTCCTTGCACTTTTAAGGTGGGAGATAGGGTGTGGTTGTCGACTCGCAACATCAGGCTTCGACAATCCTCGGCTAGACTGGGACCCAAATTTATTGGGCCATTTCTTATTATTAAAAGAGTCAACCCAGTTGCCTTTCGGTTACGTTTACCAAGATCTCTCAGGATTGGAAATACGTTTCATTGTTCCCTGTTGAAACAATACGTTTCTTCCAGTAGATTTCCTCGGAAGATCTCTCAGGGTAGATCTCCAGTGGATGTACAGGGACAACAGGAGTTCTTGGTAGAGAAGGTTCTCGATTCCAAATTGTCCCGGGGTCGGCTGTATTTTCTAGTTCACTGGAAAGGCTATGGTCCGGAGGAAAGGTCTTGGGTCCTGGATAAGGATCTTCATGCCCCGAGGCTCAAGAGGGCATTTTTTTGGGAATTTCCTCAGAAACCTGGCTTTAGGGGTTCCTTGACCCCTCCTCAAGGGGGGGGTACTGTTAGGCGCCGGGGTCCGCTTGTCTGCACGGCCCGGCGCCTAGCAACTAGAGACGCCGTGCGCGTACAGCCGCCGGCTCCCTAGCAACGCTAGACGCCGGGCGCGCTGAGCCGCACGGACCCTAGCAACGGGGACGCCACTGGCGGACCGCGTTCCCCGTTGCTAGGCTTTAGGAAATTAAGATATTCACCTGCTCTCTGGCCGTGCAGCAAGGCAGCTGCACGGCATTTATTCTAATCAGCCTTTAGCAGCTGATTGGAGGACTCCTTGTTAAATACACTCCCAGGGCTTCTCACAGACACCGGTAATAGCTTCCTGCATGCTGCCTTTGTTTGCTGAGAGTCTGTTTCCAGTCCTGCTGTATCCGGTCATTCCAGTCCTCAGAAGTCCGGTATTCGGGAGTTGTCATCTCATCCCAAGAGGTCGTTTGGTTCCCTGGAGTCCTGACTGATCACCGTTTTATATCCAGTGGTGTTCGTGAGTTGCGGCTCTGCCGTGTGTTGCGGCTCAGCCGCTTTACCTTTTATATTTTGTGTTTGGAGCATTTGCGGAGGGTTCCGCTTCCACAAGTCCTCTCTGGTACTCGGCGGTGCCGGGTAGGAGAATTGGACAAGTGGATATTTTGGTTGTCCTTTTCCCTGGCGGTTTCTCCGCACATATTATAGTTTTGAGTTTGCTTAGCCCCTGGCCTGGTTGTTTAGTTAGAGGGCCTCTTGTTATCACCCTGTCTCGGGTTTCCCTTTGTCTCTCATTAAGACCGGGGGGCATCGAAGTTGGGCAGAAATAATCCGCCCTTCAAACGCGGCTGCCAAGGGCTCAAGAAACCATAGTCTCGCAGGGGATTTCTGACAACACGGGTGAGACAACAGAGTTAGGGCGCCAGGGGCTATTTTCCTGTCCTGCTCCCTTCCCCAGCATTCCATTCCAGTGCTCCGGTCCTTGCCATAAGATCTACTCTGACCAGAGTGCTGGAATCATAACAATAGCAACAAATATCTCCGGTTTCACACAGGTCTAAATGAATCTAGCAATCTGAATGTTATGGCAACAATGTGAGGGTATACAAAGAGTATGGGTGCTGGGTACGCTTTTGGCGCCAAAAAAATTAACAGATTTTTAAATAGCTTTTTTTCTGTTTACCTTACGGGTTCTACCAGCATCTCTACAAACCATACAGAGCAGACGCCATCTAATCAGCAAATAAGTAGGGTTTTCAGTGTATCCATCGACCAGGAAAAGGATACGTAGAATACTTTCTGTCCACACTTTTGCTGATAGATTAAGTCTGCTGTGACCTGTTAGGCTGTGAGTATGTGGAAAACCGGACGGCGCCCCCAATTGATAATGCTGATTTATATACAGGAATGAAAGCTATACCTTAAACACACCTTAAATACACTTTACCATGGAGCCGCTGCGGACGCTAAACTTAATACACACTCTACGCACCTTTTACGCTGTTAGCGTACAGAGTCCCGTACCGTATACGGACTTTGCGTACAAACGCCGCGCTGACGGTACAAAGTACACACAGCGCGTACACACCCAATGAATACACTTTAAACCTTATGCAGCAATTCAGTGCAATGCTATTACACTTTAAACCTTAGCTGGGAAAGAAAGACACGACACCAGTCTGTAGTTAAACCACTGGGTTCCGACACCACAGCGTATTATTGCTGAAAGGGGGTTACAATATAAACAATACAATACAACAGAATAATGGCTACATTCAATGGTACATACGTGATTGGATTCGCCGCGCTACCCGGTCCGGTCCTCGGTCATCTGATAGATAACTTTGTGAGTCTTGTGTCTGACCAGGCCTGCTGCAGGCTCTCTTTATACAATTCATCCAAAACATAACACAATGGATACTGTAATCTCTTTGTCCATTGGACACAGTGATGGTCATTTACAGTACAGGAGAGGTCATAGGTCGGTTTAAATAGGTGGGCGATGTCTGTTCCAACTGCTCTTGTGGGTGGTCTCCGCTGGATTCCCGCCGGATACATAATGTACAGTATATACAGTTTATATCTATATTCTGCTCCTGCACATAACTATCCGAAGGAACATGCGATCTTCCTCAAACCAACACCGAATGTTACCCTTAAAATACCCTTCATCTGGATACCAAACACCACCTTGTAACCTTGTTCTGTCCCCTCCTATTCTGTAAAGGTGAATCCATTTGTTCTGTTACCATTTAAACTGCTGTTACTTTCTGATGTGGTGTAGGGAGGCTATGTGTACATTGGTGGTCATTCCGAGTTGTTCGCTCGCAAGCTGCTTTTAGCAGCTTTGCACACGCTAAGCCGCCGCCTACTGGGAGTGGTTCTTAGCTTCTCAAAATTGCGTACGAAAGATTAGCAGAATTGCGAATAGACACTTCTTAGCAGTTTCTGAGTAGCTCCAGACTTACTCGGCATCTGCGATCAGTTCAGTGCTTGTTGTTCCTGGTTTGACGTCATAAACACACCCAGCGTTCGCCCAGACACTCCTCCGTTTCTCCAGCCACTCCCGCGTTTTTCCCAGAAACTGTAGCGTTTTTTCACACACACCCATAAAACGGCCAGTTTCCGCCCAGAAACACCCACTTCCTGTCAATCACACTACGATCACCAGAACGAAGAAAAAACCTTGTAATGCCGTGAGTAAAATACCTAACTGCATAGCAAATTTACTTGGCGCAGTCGCAGTGCGAACATTGCGCATGCGCAGTTAGCGGAAAATCGCTGCGATGCGGAGAAAAATATTGAGCGAACAACTCGGAATGACCCCCATTGTGCACTATTTAGATTAAATATGTAATGTGTTTTGATAGCTTTCCATGCGTTCACAAACTCTACCGTAAATACTCATACCACGCGCTAATGCGCAGGACCGCGGGAGCAACCATATGCAAATTGCGGATATGCACACGCACGGCAGAACAAGTACATGCGCGGAGGCCATCTGTGTGTAGTTTGTATGTGATGTGTGTACTGCAATATTTTTCGACTTTGACATTGGTGTCTCCTATTAATGTGTTAAGCTCAAAGCCTCTGTAAAATCACATGAGGCTATAATTGATCAGATGTGGCTTATAATGCAAAACGTCACAATTTCAGCGCTAAGCACCACCTGTAGGCTGCTCCTCTGTCTTTAACAACTCAGGCAGGAATTTATACAGGTGCCCACTATCGCAAATCATATGGGAACATTGGTAACACTGAATATACTCCTGGACAATCCTGCAGGTACACTTTAAACAGAGGCAACTTGATGCATACACATGTCGTTATTCCCTTTCAGTTGCCATATCAGAAAAAAAAGTTTGGTACCTCAGTGTCATTGGTAATGAGTTTGTGAGAACACAGATGAAGGAAGAAACAGTGGGCACTCTAACTCGCTGCTCCCATCTGCTGTCTGGCCTCTTCACTGAGCGGAGGGCAGATGAGAGTGGGAGAGTGAATTGTGCCGTGAAGGGAAAGAGGTCGGGCGGTGGTTTGGGGTCTCGTATGTGGCGTTAGATGAATCCTGATGCTGCAAAGCCTTGCAGGATCCAAATGCACCACCGAGACTCGTCCCGACACCCATACTGAGAAGAGACAAGGAGGAGAGGATTTACCAATCCCAGCCGCTGTATACTCCTGCTGCTAGCCGTGGCTCCCCCAGCAGTAGGGAGTCCGCATCTCTGGCCGTTGAACGTACGTTTCACCACACGGGCTTGATCACCAAGCAGCCTCCAGTGGCATCAGATAATGTGCTTTATAAAGGCAGCATTGACCGATGCCCTTACACACATCCTTGTTAGTGTTGGTAATCACTGATTGATTCATTACTAGACGTTTCTCATAGTTAAAGGCGGGTCCTTCAGTTAATTAAAGTACTAGACACATTCAGGGATCGCCTGACCATTAGTTTAACCCATTCACTGACTAGTTGGAGATACCACATAGGACTGGAAAAATTGACAAAGTAATGAAATGTAGATAAAATGAAAATCTAGTATACATAGGTTTATGTCTGTCATTTGTTGAGATTATTAAATCCCAAATTGTTAGCTCTGAAATTGTGACGTTTTGCACTATAAGCCACATCTGATCAATTATAGCCTTGTGTGATTTCACAGAGGCTTTGAGCTTAACATATTAATAGCAGACACCAAGCCACCTCATCTAGTGTGATACTGACCTGTGACACGTAACACCCCTGTTAGACCACTGTGGGGTGTATTCAATGTTATATTGTGTTTCTGTATGATTGGGAACAGTGGGAAGTCAATATTGTCAAGTATCGGGCATTATTTTCATTCAGAGATGGGGGTGGTATCAGGTCTTTATTTTCATTGAGGAATTGGGGGGGTTGTGAGGTCAGGTCAGTCAGGGCATACAGATGGGTCCACATTTATCTTGACCTTTAATAGGATTAACTGAGACTGGGCAGTCGGACTTAATCCCCTGCTGTAATGACTTAATCCCCTGCTGTATTGTTCTCTGTATTGTATTGCAGCTGAGAACAATAGGTGAAGAATTTATGTAAATAAAACATGGTTTGCCTAGGTGCAGCAAAGAGGCCATGGTAACCGTGGATCTATCTGTATATAATGTTTTAATTTATTTGAATTACACAAGTAAATAGTTAAATACAGCTACTTCCATAGCGGCTCTACCATGGTGTAATGTGTATAAGGAACCCTACCATGGTGTAATGTGTATAAGGGACTCTACCATGGTGTAATGTGTATAAGGAACTCTACCATGGTGTAATGTGTATAAGGAACTCTGCCATGGTGTAATGTGTATAAGGGGCTTTACCATGGTGTCATGTGTATAAGGGGCTCTACCATGGTGTAACTCAAAAACCTTATAAAAGATGGAGTGAAGTTCATTTTAGAAAATAATTATTTTTAATTCAACAATACGTTTTACTTACAGAGAGTGGGTACAGCTATGGGCACCAGGTTCGCCCCAAGCTATGCAAACATCTTCATGGGACAGTGGGAAGAAGAAAAAATATGGAACCACTGCCCCTTTGGGGCGAACCTGGTGTCCTGGAAAAGGTACATCGATGATGTATTCTTCATTTGGAAGGGTGAAGAGGGAGACTTAAACGAATTCTTCAAATACCTCAATACCAATAATAAAAAATATTCATTTTTCTTTTGAGAGTAGTAGATAGACTCTTAATTTTCTCGACATCACATTAGTGGTGGATGAGAAGGGTTTGAACAGCAGAAACTTCACCAAACCCACTGATTCGGGGACATTTATAAATACGACAAGCTAGGGGGCCTTCTGCCATCTAGGCCTAAATGTATCTTTAAAAGGGCACCAAACATCAAGACAAGTCTAGTAAAGAGTGCACAACCAGGTGTATAGAAAATGAACACGATTAAATCCAAAGGTTTTTTTCGCTGTGGAAGTTGTCTGGGGTGCAGGGGCATTAAAGGGTCTGGCAGCAAGATCACAGAGGTGGCCATTAACAAAACGAAATTTAAGATATCGGACTTTATCACCTGCAACACAAGTAACGTGGTCTATGCAATTCAGTGTGAGTGTGGCTTCTGGTACATAGGGAGAACTTCCCGACCCCTAAAAACGAAATTAGGGGAGCACCTCAGAAACATCAAAAAATCCCTCACCACCCATGCTTTATCGGAGCATTTTCGTGTGAACCACCAGAGCAACTGTAAGGCAATTAAACAGTTTTGCGGTTTGAGACACATCAAAGGGGACTGGAGGCGCAATGATTTGGCGACCCAATTGGCCAAAGCAGAGATGAGAGCGATTTATGAGCTAGGGACATTAAAACCAGAGGGCCTAAATAGCGACTTCGAAATCAAATGGTTTTTATAAGAAAAGATATATGAACACATCTCTGATTTCCTACCTGCACATTCCCCTTCTCTGTGTGTGTCGTCAATATTTTAGGATTTTACATGTTTTACTGATAAAAGATTTTATCCCTAAGACTTATTTATTAGTGGTCACTATTTATCTATGTATTGTTCCATATTATTTTTTAATACTTGTACTGTTTTCCAATGTGTCCATATGGTGAATCAGATTTAAATGATCAACTTTCATATGATGAATATCTGAAGCAAAATGACACTTTGTTTATTCTCTATTTTTAATCCCTATTTGCATCCAGTACATAATATGGGAGATGTGTTGCCATCCGTCACCGGAAGTGACGTTACGTCATCCAGAGAAGGATGAGGACTGAGTTTACAATACAAGAGCCGACCGGAAGTGACGTTACGCCGCTCGGCATGTCTAAATTTTAACATTCTGCACGGACGAATTCGACTTGGTAAAATCAGTCTAAAAGCATGTGGATACACACCAGAGCCCTATGAGGACCTTACAAACAATCATTTAACCGACAATACCGGACCTTTCTTCAACCGGAAGTGCATGGCGGTTGCCATAGCAACATGAAGAATCAGGAAGAAGCGGTGAGCAGCAGAGGACCATGGGACTCAGTTAGGTAATTAATTGTATAGGGTCCAGCTGCGGTCACTGCAAACGGATTGGTTGTGGTTCATTTAAATGGATCTGTTTCTAACAGCACATCTTACTATTTTGAACCTTGATAAAGACCTCTGTGTGAGGTATAAACGCGTTGGTGGACGGAGGACTGTGAGTGGAGGAGCAACGGTGGACTGACCATTCCAGCATAGCGTGGTACAGGGGATTCCCGGGTTTCCCTGCACTAATTAAACCCGCAAGCTGACTTTGAACTGTGGTTACAGTTCTATGATTCTGGTAATTCCCCACTGCCCTTCACCAAACAGCCCTTTTATGTGTGCGGTCTAATATACATGCGGCTGTCATACATGCTGTTATTATCTATGCTGCTATACACAAAATAGTGGAACTTTCTTCATGATTTCATGTTTGTACTATTGAGCTTGATGTTTTATTAAAACTTTACTACATTTTATATACACTTCATATGTGAGTTTCCTAAACAATTGTGGACCTCATTACAGCCCTTATATGAGTGCTGTTTGAATATATGCTGCTTTACATGTGGTTGCAGCGGAACCTTTAAAACGATTACTAATAATTTGTTTTGTACTACTGTGCTTGATGTATGACTAAAACTATCCTTCACTATATGCAAATTTCTTCTCTTTATGGCATTGATGCGAGCCTCCTAACAATTCCAGAATCGTTCTAAACTACGATATTACTGTGGAGCGCAGGATAAGTCCCCTTCTTTTCTATTTGGTATATACACAGAGGTTGTGGGGGGTGATGGTGGTATATACACAGAGACGGTGGGGGGGTGATGGTGATATATACACAGAGATGTGGGGGTAATGGCGGTATATACACAGAGACGTGGGGGGGGTGATGGTGGTATATACACAGAGACGGTGGGGGGGTGATGGTGATATATACACAGAGATGTGGGGGGTGATGGTGGTATATACACAGAGATGTGGGGGGTGATGGTGGTATATACACAGAGGTTGTGGGGGGTGATGGTGGTATATACACAGAGATGTGGGGGGTGATGGTGGTATATACACAGAGATGTGGGGGGTGATGGTGGTATATACACAGAGATGTGGGGGGTGATGGTGGTATATACACAGAGATGTGGGGGGTGATGGTGGTATATACACAGAGATGTGGGGGGTGATGGTGGTATATACACAGAGATGTGGGGGTGATGGTGGTATATACACAGAGATGTGGGGGGTGTTGGTGGTATATACACAGAGATGTGGGGGTGATGGTGGTATATACACAGAGATGTGGGGGGTGATGGTGGTATATACACAGAGATGTGGGGGTGATGGTGGTATATACACAGAGATGTGGGGGGTGATGGTGGTATATACACAGAGACAGTGGGGGTGGTGATGGTGGTATACACACAGAGACAGTGGGGGGGTTGCGGTATATACACAGATATGTGGGGGGTGATGGCGGTATATACACAGAGACGGTGGGGGGTGATGGCGGTATACACACAGAGACAGTGGGGGGGGTGGCGGTATATACACAGATATGTGGGGGGTGATGGCGGTATATACACAGAGATGGTGGGGGGTGATGGCGGTATACACACAGAGACAGTGGGGGGTGATGGCGGTATATACACAGAGACGGTGGGGGTGATGGCGGTATATACACAGAGACAGTGGGGTGATGGCGGTATACACACAGAGACAGTGGGGGGTGATGGTGGTATATACACAGAGACGTGAGGGGTGATGGTGGTATACACACAGAGACGTGGGGGGTGATGGTGGTATATACACAGAGACGTGGGGGGTGATGGTGGTATATACACAGAGACGTGGGGGTGATGGTGGTATATACACAGAGATTGTGGGGGTGATGGTGGTATATACACAGAGACGTGGGGGGTGATGGTGGTATATACACAGAGACGTGGGGGGTGATGGCGGTATATACACAGCATAGTGGGGGGTGACAGCGGTATACACACAGAGACGGGGGGTGATGGTGGTAAAGACACAGAGATGTGGGTGGTAATGGCGGTATATACACAGAGACAGTGGGGGGTGATGGTGATATATATACACAGAGATGTGGGGGTAATGGCGGTATATACACAGAGACGTGGGGGGTGATGGCGGTATATACACAGAGACGTGGGGGGTGATGGTGGTATATACACAGAGATGGTGGGGGTGATGGCGGTATATACACAGAGATGTGGGGGGTGATGGCGGTATCTACACAGAGATGTGGGGGGTGATGGCGGTATATACACAGAGACTTGGGGGGTGATGGTGGTATATACTCAGAGACAGTGGGGGTGATGGTGGTATATACACAGAGACGTGGGGGGTGATGGCGGTATATACACAGAGACGTGGGGGGTGATGGCGGTATATACACAGAGATGTGGGGGGTGATGGTGGTATATACACAGAGATGTGGGGGGTGATGGTGGTATATACACAGAGATGTGGGAGGTGATGGCGGTATATACACAGAGACAGTGGGGGGTGATGGTGGTATATACAGAGACGTGGGGGGTGATGGCGGTATATACACAGAGACAGTGGGGGGGTGATGGCGGTATATACACAGAGACAGTGGGGGGGTGATGGTGGTATATACACAGAGATGTGGGGGGTGATGGTGGTATATACACAGAGATGTGGGGGGTGATGGTGGTATATACACAGAGATTGTGGGGGTGATGGTGGTATATACACAGAGACGTTGGGGGTGATGGCGGTATATACACAGAGACGGTGGGGGGTGATGGCGGTATATACACAGAGACAGTGGGGGTGATGTTGGTATACACACAGATGTGGGGGGTGATGGTGGTATATACACAAAGACAGTGGGGGGTGATGGCGGTATATACACAGAGACAGTGGGGGTGATGTTGGTATACACACAGAGATGTGGGGGGTGATGGTGGTATACACACAGAGATGTGGGGGGTAATGGCGGTATAGATACAGAGACAGTGGGGGGTGATGGCGGTATATAAACAGAGACAGTGGGGGTGATGTTGGTATACACACAGAGATGTGGGGGGTGATGGCGGTATATACACAGAGATGTGGGGGGTGATGGTAGTATATACACAGAGATGTGGGGGGTGATGGTGGTATACACACAGAGACGTGGGGGTGATGGCGGTATACACACAGAGACGTGGGGTGATGGTGGTATATACACAGAGACAGTGAGGGGTGATGGCGGTATATACACAGAGACGGGGGGTGATGGCGGTATATACACAGAGACGTGGGGGGTGATGGTGGTATATACACAGAGACAGTGGGGGGTGATGGCGGTATATACACAGAGATGTGGGGGGTGATGGTGGTATATACACAGAGATGGTGGGGGTGATGGTGGTTTATACACAGAGACAGTGGGGGGTGATGGCGGTATATACACAGAGATGTGGGGGGTGTTGGTGGTATATACACAGAGATGTGGGGGGTGATGGTGGTATATACACAGAGATGTGGGGGGTGTTGGTGGTATATACACAGAGATGTGGGGGGTGTTGGTGGTATATACACAGAGATGTGGGGGGTGTTGGTGGTATATACACAGAGATGTGGGGGGTGATGGTGGTATATACACAGAGATGTGGGGGGTGATGGTGGTATATACACAGAGATGTGGGGGGTGATGGTGGTATATACACAGAGACGTGGGGGGTAATGGCGGTATATACACAGAGATGTGGGGGGTGATGGTGGTATATACACAGAGATGGGGGGGTGATGGCGGTATATACACAGAGACGTGGGGGGTGGTGATGGCGGTATAGACACATAGACAGTGGGGGGGTGTTGGTGGTATATACACAGAGATGTGGGGGGTGATGGTGGTATATACACAGAGATGTGGGGGGTGATGGTGGTATATACACAGAGATGTGGGGGGTGATGGTGGTATATACACAGAGATGGTGGGGGTGATGGCGGTATATACACAGAGACGTGGGGGTGATGTTGGTATACACACAGAGATGTGGGGGTGATGGTGGTATATACACAGAGACGTTGGGGTGATGTTGGTATACACACAGAGATGTGGGGGTGATGGTGGTATATACACAGAGATGTGGGGGGTGATGGCGGTATATACACAGAGATGTGGGGGGTGATGGTAGTATATACACAGAGATGTGGGGGGTGATGGTGGTATACACACAGAGACGTGGGGGTGATGGCGGTATATACACAGAGACAGTGGGGGGGGTGATGGTGGTATATACACAGAGATGTGGGGGGTGATGGCGGTATATACACAGAGACGGGGGGTGATGGCGGTATATACACAGAGACGTGGGGGGTGATGGTGGTATATACAAAGAGATGTGGGGGGTGATGGCGGTATACACACAGAGACAGTGGGGATGGTGGCGGTATATACACAGAGGTTGTGGGGGGTGATGGTGGTATATACACAGAGATGTGGGGGGTGATGGTGGTATATACACAGAGACAGTGGGGGTGATGTTGGTATATACACAGAGACGTGGGGGTGATGGTGGTATATACACAGAGACAGTGGGAGTGATGGTGGTATATACACAGAGATGTGGGGGGTGTTGGTGGTATATACACAGAGATGTGGGGGGTGATGGTGGTATATACACAGAGATGTGGGGGGTGATGGTAGTATATACACAGAGATGTGGGGGGTGATGGTGGTATACACACAGAGACGTGGGGGTGATGGCGGTATACACACAGAGACGTGGGGTGATGGTGGTATATACACAGAGACAGTGGGGGGTGATGGCGGTATATACACAGAGACAGTGGGGGTGGGTGATGGTGGTATATACACAGAGATGTGGGGGGTGATGGCGGTATACACACAGAGACAGTGGGGATGGTGGCGGTATATACACAGAGGTTGTGGGGGGTGATGGTGGTATATACACAGAGATGGTGGGGGTGATGGTGGTATATACACAGAGACAGTGGGGGGTGATGGCGGTATATACACAGAGATGTGGGGGGTGTTGGTGGTATATACACAAAGATGTGGGGGGTGTTGGTGGTATATACACAGAGATGTGGGGGGTGATGGTGGTATATACACAGAGATGTGGGGGGTGTTGGTGGTATATACACAGAGATGTGGGGGGTGTTGGTGGTATATACACAGGGATGTGGGGGGTGATGGTGGTATATACACAGAGATGTGGGGGGTGATGGTGGTATATACACAGAGATGTGGGGGGTGATGGTGGTATATACACAGAGACGTGGGGGGTAATGGCGGTATATACACAGAGATGTGGGGGGTGATGGTGGTATATACACAGAGATGGGGGGGTGATGGCGGTATATACACAGAGACAGTGGGGGGTGGCGGTATATACAAAGAGACGTGGAGGTGATGGTGGTATATACACAGAGATGTGGGGGGTGATGGTGGTATATACACAGAGATGGTGGGGGTGATGGCGGTATATACACAGAGACGTGGGGGGTGATGGCGGTATATACACAGAGACGTGGGGGTGATGGTGGTATATACACAGAGACAGTGGGAGTGATGGTGGTATATACACAGAGATGTGGGGTGTGTTGGTGGTATATACACAGAGATGTGGGGGGTGTTGGTGGTATATACACAGAGATGTGGGGGGTGATGGTGGTATATACACAGAGATGTGGGGGGTGATGGTGGTATATACAAAGAGATGTGGGGGGTGATGGCGGTATACACACAGAGACAGTGGGGATGGTGGCGGTATATACACAGAGGTTGTGGGGGGTGATGGTGGTATATACACAGAGATGGTGGGGGTGATGGTGGTATATACACAGAGACAGTGGGGGGTGATGGCGGTATATACACAGAGATGTGGGGGGTGTTGGTGGTATATACACAAAGATGTGGGGGGTGTTGGTGGTATATACACAGAGATGTGGGGGGTGATGGTGGTATATACACAGAGATGTGGGGGGTGATGGTGGTATATACACAGAGATGTGGGGGGTGATGGTGGTATATACACAGAGACGTGGGGGGTAATGGCGGTATATACACAGAGATGTGGGGGGTGATGGTGGTATATACACAGAGATGGGGGGGTGATGGCGGTATATACACAGAGACAGTGGGGGGGTGGCGGTATATACAAAGAGACGTGGAGGTGATGGTGGTATATACACAGAGATGTGGGGGGTGATGGTATATACACAGAGATGGTGGGGGTGATGGCGGTATATACACAGAGACGTGGGGGTGATGGCGGTATACACACAGAGATGTGGGGGTGATGGTGGTATATACACAGAGACAGTGGGGGGGTGGCGGTATATACAAAGAGACGTGGAGGTGATGGTGGTATACACACAGAGATGTGGGGGTGATGGTGGTATATACACAGAGACAGTGGGGGGGTGGCGGTATATACACAGAGATGTGGGGGGTGATGGTGGTATATACACAGAGATGTGGGGGGTGATGGTGGTATATACACAGAGATGTGGGGGGTAATGGTGGTATAGACACAGAGACGTGGAGGTGATGGTGGTATATACACAGAGATGTGGGGGGTGTTGGTGGTATATACACAGAGATGTGGGGGGTGATGGTGGTATATACACAGAGATGTGGGGGGTGATGGTGGTATAGACACAGAGACAGTGGGGGGTGATGGTGGTATAGACACAGAGACAGTGGGGGGTGATGGCGGTGTATACACAGAGATGTGGGGGGTGATGGCGGTATATACACAGAGACAGTGGGGGTGATGTTGGTATACACACAGAGATGTGGGGGTGATGGCGGTATATACACAGAGACAGTGGGGGGTGATGGCGGTGTATACACAGAGATGTGGGGGGTGATGGCGGTATATACACAGAGACAGTGGGGGTGATGGTGGTATATACACAGAGATGTGGGGGGTGATGGTAGTATATACACAGTGATGTGGGGGGTGATGGTGGTATACACACAGAGACGTGGGGACGTGGGGGTGATGGCGGTATACACACAGAGACGTGGGGGTGATGGTGGTATATACACAGAGACAGTGGGGGGTTATGGCGGTATATACACAGAGACGGGGGGTGACGGCGGTATATACACAGAGACGTGGGGGGTGATGGTGGTATATACACAGAGACAGTGGGGGGTGATGGTGGTATATACACAGAGACAGTGGGGGGGGGGTGATGGTGGTATATACACAGAGATGTGGGGGGTGATGGTGTTATATACACAGAGATGTGGGGGGTAATGGCGGTATATACCCAGAGATGGTTGGGGGTGATGGTGGTATATACACAGAGATGTGGGGGGTAATGGCGGTATATAGACAGAGATGTGGGGGGTGATGGCGGTATATACACAGAGATGGTGGGGGTGATGGCGGTATATACAAAGAGACGGTGGGGGGTGATGGTGGTATATACACAGAGATGTGGGGGTAATGGCGGTATATACACAGAGATGTGGGGGGTGATGGCGGTATATACACAGAGATGGTGGGGGTGACGGCGGTATATACACAGAGACGTGGGGGGTGATGGCGGTATATACACAGAGACGTGGGAGTGATGGTGGTATATACACAGAGACGTGGTGGGTGATGGCGGTATATACACAGAAACAGTGGGGATGGTGGCGGTATATACACAGAGGTTGTGGGGGGTGATGGTGGTATATACACAGAGATGTGGGGGGTGTTGGTGGTATATACACAGAGATGTGGGGGGTGATGGTGGTATATACAAAGAGATGTGGGGGGTGATGGCGGTATACACACAGAGACAGTGGGGATGGTGGCGGTGTATACACAGAGGTTGTGGGGGGTGATGGTGGTATATACACAGAGATGTGGGGGTGTTGGTGGTATATACACAGAGATGTGGGGGGTGTTGGTGGTATATACACAGAGATGTGGGGGGTGATGGCGGTATAGACACAGAGACAGTGGGGGGTGATGGCGGTATATACACAGAGATGTGGGGGGTGATGGCGGTATATACACAGAGACAGTGGGGGTGATGGTGGTATATACACAGAGATGTGGGGGGTGTTGGTGGTATATACACAGAGATGTGGGGGGTGATGGTGGTATATACACAGAGATGTGGGGGGTGATGGTGGTATATACACAGAGATGTGGGGGGTGTTGGTGGTATATACACAGAGATGTGGGGGGTGATGGTGGTATATACACAGAGATGTGGGGGTAATGGCGGTATAGACACAGAGACAGTGGGGGGTGATGGCGGTATATAAACAGAGACAGTGGGGGTGATGTTGGTATACACACAGAGATGTGGGGGGTGATGGCGGTATATACACAGAGATGTGGGGGGTGATGGTAGTATATACACAGAGATGTGGGGGGTGATGGTGGTATACACACAGAGACGTGGGGGTGATGGCGGTATACACACAGAGACAGTGGGGATGGTGGCGGTATATACACAGAGGTTGTGGGGGGTGATGGTGGTATATACACAGAGATGTGGGGGGTGTTGGTGGTATATACACAGAGATGTGGCGGGTGATGGTGGTATATACAAAGAGATGTGGGGGGTGATGGCGGTATATACACAGAGACAGTGGGGATGGTGGCGGTATATACACAGAGGTTGTGGGGGGTGATGGTGGTATATACACAGAGATGTGGGGGTGTTGGTGGTATATACACAGAGGTTGTGGGGGGTGATGGTGGTATATACACAGAGATGTGGGGGCTGATGGTGGTATATACACAGAGATGTGGGGGGTGATGGTGGTATATACACAGAGATGTGGGGGGTGATGGTGGTATATACACAGAGATGTGGGGGGTGATGGTGGTATATACACAGAGATGTGGGGGGTGATGGTGGTATATACACAGAGATGTGGGGGGTGTTGGTGGTATATACACAGAGATGTGGGGGGTGATGGTGGTATATACACAGAGATGTGGGGGGTAATGGCGGTATAGACACAGAGACAGTGGGGGGTGATGGCGGTATATAAACAGAGACAGTGGGGGTGATGTTGGTATACACACAGAGATGTGGGGGGTAATGGCGGTATATACACAGAGATGTGGGGGGTGATGGTAGTATATACACAGAGATGTGGGGGGTGATGGTGGTATACACACAGAGACGTGGGGGTGATGGCGGTATACACACAGAGACGTGGGGTGTTGGTGGTATATACACAGAGACAGTGGGGGGTGATGGCGGTATATACTCAAAGACGGGGGGTGATGGCGGTATATACACAGAGACGTGGGGGGTGATGGTGGTATATACACAGAGACAGTGGGGGGTGATGGCGGTATATACACAGAGACAGTGGGGGTGGGTGATGGTGGTATATACACAGAGATGTGGGGGGTGATGGCGGTATACACACAGAGACAGTGGGGATGGTGGCGGTATATACACAGAGGTTGTGGGGGGTGATGGTGGTATATACACAGAGATGGTGGGGGGTGATGGTGGTATATACACAGAGACAGTGGGGGTGATGGCGGTATATACACAGAGATGTGGGGGGTGTTGGTGGTATATACACAAAGATGTGGGGGGTGTTGGTGGTATATACACAGAGATGTGGGGGGTGATGGTGGTATATACACAGAGATGTGGGGAGTGTTGGTGGTATATACACAGAGATGTGGGGGGTGTTGGTGGTATATACACAGAGATGTGAGGGGTGTTGGTGGTATATACACAGAGATGTGGGGGGTGATGGTGGTATATACACAGAGATGTGGGGGGTGATGGTGGTATATACACAGAGATGTGGGGGGTGATGGTGGTATATACACAGAGACGTGGGGGGTAATGGCGGTATATACACAGAGATGTGGGGGGTGATGGTGGTATATACACAGAGATGGGGGGGTGATGGCGGTATATACATAGAGACGTGGGGGGTGGTGATGGCGGTATAGACACAGAGACAGTGGGGGTGATGGCGGTATATACACAGAGATGTGGGGGGTGATGGTGGTATATACACAGAGATGGTGGGGGTGATGGCGGTATATACACAGAGACGTGGGGGTGATGGCGGTATATACACAGAGACGTGGGGGTGATGTTGGTATACACACAGAGATGTGGGGGTGATGGTGGTATATACACAGAGACAGTGGGGGGGTGGCGGTATATACAAAGAGACGTGGAGGTGATGGTGGTATATACACAGAGATGTGGGGGGTGATGGTGGTATATACACAGAGATGTGGGGGGTGATGGTGGTATATACACAGAGATGTGGGGGGTAATGGCGGTATAGACACAGAGACGTGGAGGTGATGGTGGTATATACACAGAGATGTGGGGGGTGTTGGTGGTATATACACAGAGATGTGGGGGGTGATGGTGGTATATACACAGAGATGTGGGGGGTGATGGTGGTATAGACACAGAGACAGTGGGGGGGGTGATGGCGGTATATACACAGAGACAGTGGGGGTGATGTTGGTATACACACAGAGATGTGGGGGGTGTTGGTGGTATATACACAGAGATGTGGGGGGTGATGGCGGTATATACACAGAGATGTGGGGGGTGATGGTGGTATAGACACAGAGACAGTGGGGGGTGATGGCGGTATATACACAGAGACAGTGGGGGTGATGTTGGTATACACACAGAGATGTGGGGGTTGTTGGTGGTATATACACAGAGATGTGGGGGGTGATGGTGGTATATACACAGAGATGGGGGGGTGATGGCGGTATATACATAGAGACGTGGGGGGTGGTGATGGCGGTATAGACACAGAGACAGTGGGGGTGATGGCGGTATATACACAGAGATGTGGGGGGTGATGGTGGTATATACACAGAGATGGTGGGGGTGATGGCGGTATATACACAGAGACGTGGGGGTGATGGCGGTATATACACAGAGACGTGGGGGTGATGTTGGTATACACACAGAGATGTGGGGGTGATGGTGGTATATACACAGAGACAGTGGGGGGGTGGCGGTATATACAAAGAGACGTGGAGGTGATGGTGGTATATACACAGAGATGTGGGGGGTGATGGTGGTATATACACAGAGATGTGGGGGGTGATGGTGGTATATACACAGAGATGTGGGGGGTAATGGCGGTATAGACACAGAGACGTGGAGGTGATGGTGGTATATACACAGAGATGTGGGGGGTGTTGGTGGTATATACACAGAGATGTGGGGGGTGATGGTGGTATATACACAGAGATGTGGGGGGTGATGGTGGTATAGACACAGAGACAGTGGGGGGGGGTGATGGCGGTATATACACAGAGACAGTGGGGGTGATGTTGGTATACACACAGAGATGTGGGGGGTGTTGGTGGTATATACACAGAGATGTGGGGGGTGATGGCGGTATATACACAGAGATGTGGGGGGTGATGGTGGTATAGACACAGAGACAGTGGGGGGTGATGGCGGTATATACACAGAGACAGTGGGGGTGATGTTGGTATACACACAGAGATGTGGGGGTTGTTGGTGGTATATACACAGAGAAGTGGGGGGTGATGGTGGCATATACACAGAGACGTGGGGGGTGATGGCGGTATATACACAGAGACAGTGGGGATGGTGGCGGTATATACACAGAGGTTGTGGGGGGTGATGGTGGTATATACACAGAGATGTGGGGGGTGTTGGTGGTATATACACAGAGATGTGGGGTGTGTTGGTGGTATATACACAGAGATGTGGGGGGTGTTGGTGGTATATACACAGAGATGTGGGGGGTGATGGTGGTATATACAAAGAGATGTGGGGGGTGATGGTGGTATATACACAGAGATGTGGGGGATGGTGGCAGTATATACACAGAGGTTGTGGGGGGTGATGGTGGTATATACACAGAGATGTGGGGGTGTTGGTGGTATATACACAGAGATGTGGGGGGTGTTGGTGGTATATACACAGAGATGTGGGGGGTGATGATGGTATATACACAGAGATGTGGGGGGTGTTGGTGGCATATACACAGAGATGTGGGGGGTGATGGTGGTATATACACAGAGATGTGGGGGGTAATGGCGGTATAGACACAGAGACAGTGGGGGGTGATGGCGGTATATACACAGAGATGTGGGGGGTGATGGCGGTATATACACAGAGACAGTGGGGGTGATGTTGGTATACACACACAGAGATGTGGGGGTGATGGTGGTATATACCCAGAGACAGTGGGGAGTAATGGTGGTATATACACAGAGATGTGGGGGGTGTTGGCGGTATATACACAGAGATGTGGGGGGTGATGGTGGTATATACACAGAGACAGTGGGGGTGATGTTGGTATACACACAGAGATGTGGGGGTTGATGGTGGTATATACACAGAGATGTGGGGGGTGATGGTGGTATATACACAGAGATGTGGGGGGTGATTGTGGTATATACACAGAGACGTGGGGGGTGATGGTAGTATATACACAGAGATGTGGGGGGTGATGGTGGTATACACACAGAGACGTGGGGGTGATGTTGGTATACACACAGAGATGTGGGGGGTGATGGCGGTATATACACAGAGATGTGGGGGGTGATGGTGGTATATACACAGAGACGTGGGGGGTGATGGTAGTATATACACAGAGATGTGGGGGGTGATGGTGGTATACACACAGAGACGTGGGGGTGATGGCGGTATATACACAGAGACAGTGGGGGGTGATGGCGGTATATACACAGAGACGGGGGTGATGGCGGTATATACACAGAGACAGTGGGGGGTGATGGCGGTATATACACAGAGTCGGGGGGTGATGGCGGTATATACACAGAGACAGTGGGGGTGGGTGATGGTGGTATATACACAGAGATGTGGGGGGTGATGGCGGTATACACACAGAGACAGTGGAGATGGTGGCGATATACACACAAAGGTTGTGGGGGGTGATGGTGGTATATACACAGATGGTGGGGGTGATGGTGGTATATACACAGAGACAGTGGGGGGTGATGGCGGTATATACACAGAGATGTGGGGGGTGTTGGTGGTATATACACAAAGATGTGGGGGTGTTGGTGGTATATACACAGAGATGTGGGGGGTGATGGTGGTAAATACACAGAGATGTGGGGGGTGTTGGTGGTATATACACAGAGATGTGGGGGGTGTTGGTGGTATATACACAGAGATGTGGGGGGTGTTGTTGGTATATACACAGAGATGTGGGGGGTGATGGTGGTATATACACAGAGATGTGGGAGGTGATGGTGGTATATACACAGAGACGTGGGGGGTGATGGTGGTATATACACAGAGACGTGGGGGGTAATGGCGGTATATATACAGAGACGTGGGGGGTGATGGTGGTATATACACAGAGATGGGGGGGTGATGGCGGTATATACACAGAGACATGGGGGGTGTTGGTGGTATATACACAGAGATGTGGGGGGTGTTGTTGGTATATACACAGAGATGTGGGGGGTGATGGTGGTATATACACAGAGATGTGGGGGGTGATGGTGGTATATACACAGAGATGTGGGGGGTGATGGTGGTATATACACAGAGATGTGGGGGGTGATGGTGGTATATACACAGAGACGTGGGGGGTAATGGCGGTATATACACAGAGATGTGGGGGGTGATGGTGGTATATACACAGAGATGGGGGGGTGATGGCGGTATATACACAGAGACGTGGGGGGTGATGGCGGTATAGACACAGAGACAGTGGGGGTGATGGCGGTATATACACAGAGATGTGGGGGGTGATGGTGGTATATACACAGAGATGGTGGGGGTGATGGCGGTATATACACAGAGACGTGGGGGTGATGGCGGTATACACACAGAGACAGTGGGGGGAGATGGCGGTATATACACAGAGACGGTGGGGGTGATGGCGGTATATACACAGAGACGTGGGGGGTGATGGCGGTATATACACAGAGACGTGGGGGTGATGTTGGTATACACACAGAGATGTGGGGGTGATGGTGGTATGTACACAGAGACAGTGGGGGGGTGGCGGTATATACACAGAGATGTGGGGGGTGTTGGTGGTATATACACAGAGACGTGGAGGTGATGGTGGTATATGCACAGAGATGTGGGGGGTGATGGTGGTATATACACAGAGATGTGGGGGGTGATGGTGGTATATACACAGAGATGTGGGGGGTAATGGCGGTATAGACACAGAGACGTGGAGGTGATGGTGGTATATACACAGAGATGTGGGGGGTGTTGGTGGTATATACACAGAGACAGTGGGGGGGGGGTGATGGTGGTATATACACAGAGATGTGGGGGGTGATGGCGGTATACACACAGAGACAGTGGGGATGGTGGCGGTATATACACAGAGGTTGTGGGGGGTGATGGTGGTATATACACAGAGATGGTGGGGGTGATGGTGGTATATACACAGAGACAGTGTGGGGTGATGGCGGTATATACACAGAGATGTGGGGGGTATTGGTGGTTTATACACAGAGATGTGGGGGGTGTTGGTGGTATATACACAGAGATGTGGGGGGTGATGGTGGTATATACACAGAGATGTGGGGGGTGATGGTGGTATATACACAGAGATGTGGGGGGTGTTGGTGGTATATACACAGAGATGTGGGGGGTGTTGGTGGTATATACACAGAGATGTGGGGGGTGTTGGTGGTATATACACAGAGATGTGGGGGGTGTTGGTAGTATATACACAGAGATGTGGGGGGTGATGGTGGTATATACACAGAGATGTGGGGGGTGATGGTGGTATATACACAGAGATGTGGGGGGTGATGGTGGTATACACACAGAGACGTGGGGGGTAATGGTGGTATAGACACAGAGATGTGGGGGGTGATGGTGGTATATACATAGAGATGGTGGGGGTGATGGCGGTATATACACAGAGACGTGGGGGTGATGGTAGTATACACACAGAGACAGTGGGGGGTGATGGCGGTATATACACAGAGATGGTGGGGGTGATGGCGGTATATACACAGAGACGTGGGGGTGATGGTGGTATACACACAGAGACAGTGGGGGGGTGATGGTGGTATATACACAGAGACAGTGGGGGGTGATGGCGGTATATACACAGAGATGTGGGGGGTGATGGTGGTATATACACAGAGATGGTGGGGGTGATGGCGGTATATACACAGAGACGTGGGGGTGATGGTGGTATACACACAGAGACAGTGGGGGGTGATGGCGGTATATACACAGAGACGGTGGGGGTGATGGCGGCATATACACAGAGACGTGGGGGGTGATGGCGGTATATACACAGAGACGTGGGGGTGATGTTGGTATACACACAGAGATGTGGGGGTGATGGTGGTATATACACAGAGACAGTGGGGGGGGTGGCGGTATATACACAGAGACGTGGGGGTGATGGTGGTATATACACAGAGATGGTGGGGGTGATGGCGGTATATACACAGAGACGTGGGGGTGATGGTGGTATACACACAGAGACAGTGGGGGGTGATGGCGGTATATACACAGAGACGGTGGGGGTGATGGCGGCATATACACAGAGACGTGGGGGGTGATGGCGGTATATACACAGAGACGTGGGGGTGATGTTGGTATACACACAGAGATGTGGGGGTGATGGTGGTATATACACAGAGACAGTGGGGGGGGTGGCGGTATATACACAGAGACGTGGGGGTGATGGTGGTATATACACAGAGATGGTGGGGGTGATGGCGGTATATACACAGAGATGTGGGGGGTGATGGCGGTATATACACAGACAGTGGGGGTGATGGTGGTATATACACAGAGAAGTGGGGGGTGATGGCGGTATACACACAGAGACGTGGGCGGTGATGGTATATACACAGAGACGTGGGGGTGATGGTGGTATATACACAGAGACGTGGGGGGTGATGGCGGTATATACACAGAGACGTGGGGGTGATGTAGGTATACACACAGAGATGTGGGGGTGATGGTGGTATATACACAGGGACAGTGGGGGGGGGGGGGTGGCGGTATATACACAGAGATGTGGGGGGTGATGGCGGTATATACACAGAGACGTGGGGGTGATGGTGGTATATACACAGAGATGTGGGGGGTGATGGCGGTATACACACAGAGACGTGGGGGAGATGGTGGTATATACACAGAGACAGTGGGGGGTGATGGCGGTATACACACAGAGACGTGGGGGGTGATGGTGGTATGTACACAGAGACAGTGGGGGGTGATGGCGGTATATACACAGAGACGTGGGGGAGATGGTGGTATATACACAGAGACAGTGGGGGTGATGGCGGTATATACACAGAGACGTGGGGGTGATGGTGGTATATACACAGAGATGTGGGGGGTGATGGCGGTATATACACAGAGACGTGGGGGTGATGGTGGTATATACACAGAGATGTGGGGGGTGATGGCGGTATAAACACAGAGACGTGGGGGAGATGGTGATATATACACAGAGACAGTGGGGGGTGATGGCGGTATACACACAGAGACAGTGGGGGGTGATGGCGGTATATAAACAGAGACGTGGGGGGTGATGGTGGTATGTACACAGAGACAGTGGGGGGTGATGGCGGTATATACACAGAGACGTGGGGGAGATGGTGGTATATACACAGAGACAGTGGGGGTGATGGCGGTATATACACAGAGACGTGGGGGTGATGGCGGTATATACACAGAGACGTGGGGGTGATGGTGGTATATACACAGAGATGTGGGGGGTGATGGTGGTATATACACAGAGATGTGGGGGGTGATGGTGGTATATACACAGAGACGTGGGCGGTGATGGTGGTATATACACAGAGACAGTGGGGGGTGATGGTGGTATATACACAGAGACAGTGGGGGTGATGGCGGTATATACACAGAGACGTGGGGGTGATGGCGGTATATACACAGAGACGTGGGGGTGATGGTGGTATATACACAGAGATGTGGGGGGTGATGGTGGTATATACACAGAGATGTGGGGGGTGATGGCGGTATATACACAGAGACAGTGGGGGGGGTGATGGTGGTATATACACAGAGATGTGGGGGGTGATGGCGGTATACACACAGAGACAGTGGGGTGATGGCGGTATATACACAGAGACGTGGGGGGTGATGGCGGTATATACACAGAGACAGTGGGGTGATGGCGGTATATACACAGAGACGTGGGGGTGATGGCGGTATACACAGAGAGACAGTGGGGGGTGATGGCGGTATATACACAGAGATGTGGGGGGTGATGGTGGTATACACAGAGAGACAGTGGGGGGTGATGGCGGTATATACACAGAGACGTGGGGGGTGATGGTGGTATATACACAGAGACAGTGGGGGTGATGGTGGTATATATACAGAGACAGTGGGGGGTGATGGCGGTATATACACAGAGACGTGGGGGGTGATGGTGGTATATACACAGAGACGTGGGTGGTGATGGTGGTATATACACAGAGACAGTGGGGGGTGATGGTGGTATATACACAGAGACAGTGGGGGGTGATGGTGGTATATACACAGAGATGTGGGGGGTGATGGTGGTATATACACAGAGACAGTGGGGGGTGATGGTGGTATATACACAGAGATGTGGGGGGTGATGGCGGTATATACACAGAGACAGTGGGGGGGTGATGGTGGTATATACACAGAGACAGTGGGGGGTGATGGCGGTATATACACAGAGACAGTGGGGGGTGATGGCGGTATATACACAGAGACAGTGGGGTGATGGCGGTATACACACAGAGACGTGGGGGGTTATGGTGGTATACACACAGAGACAGTGGGGGGTGATGGCGGTATATACACAGAGATGGTGGGGGTAATGGCGGTATACACACAGAGACGGTGGGGGGTGATGGTGGTATATACAGAGAGATGGGGGGTGATGGCGGTATACACACAGAGACGTGGGGGGTGATGGTGGTATATACACAGAGACGGTGGGGGGTGATGGTGGTATATACACAGAGATGGGGGGGGGGTGATGGCGGTATATACACAGAGATGGGGGGGGTGATGGCGGTATATACACAGAGATGTGGGGGGTGATGGCGGTATATACATAGAGACAGTGGGGGTGATGGTGGTATATACACAGAGAAGTGGGGGTGATGGCGGTATACACACAGAGACGTGGGGGGTGATGGTGGTATATACACAGAGACGTGGGGGTGATGGTGGTATATACACAGAGACGTGGGGGGTGATGGTGGTATATACACAGAGACGTGGGGGGTGATGGTGGTATATACACAGAGATGTGGGGGGTTATGGGGGCATATACACAGAGACGTGCGGGTGATAGAGGTATACACACAGAGAAGTGGGGTGATGGCGGTATATACACAGAGACGTGGGGGGTGATGGCGGTATATACACAGAGAAGTGGGGTGATGGCGGTATATACACAGAGACGTGGGGGGTGATGGCAGTATATACACAGAGAAGTGGGGTGATGGTGGTATATACGGGTCTGGGAATTGGTCGACACACCTTAGGTCGACATGGACAAAAGGTCGACAGGAACAAGGTCGACATGGAAAAAGGTCGACATGAGTTTTTTATGTTTTTTGGTGTCATTTTCTTCGTAGAGTGACCGGGAACCCCAATTAGTACACCGCGTCCCCTCGCATGGCTCGCTTCGCTCGGCACAGATTACCGTTCCAATCGTGGTCCACGTGGATCATTAGGTATGAAAAGGTTCCAAAAAAGAAAAAAATTGTGAAAAACTCATGTCGACCTTTTTCCATGTCGACCTTGTTCCTGTCGACCTTTTGTCCATGTCGACCTAAGGTGTGTCGACCAATTGGTGTCGACCTAAGGTGTGTCGACCTTTTTGTTGTCGACCTGGAGTTCGGATACCGGTATATACACAGAGACGTGGGGGTTGATGGTGGTATATACACAGAGACGTGGGGGGTTATGGTGGTATACACACAGACAGTGGGGGTGATGGTGGTATATACACAGACACGTGGGGGGTTATGGTGGTATACACACAGACAGTGGGGGTGATGGTGGTATATACACAGACACGTGGGGGGTTATGGTGGTATACACACAGACAGTGGGGGTGATGGTGGTATATACACAGAGACAGTGGGGGTGATGGTGGTATATACACAGAGACGTGTGGGTGATGGTGGTATATACACAGAGACGTGGGGGGTGATGGTGGTATATACACAGAGACGTGGGGGCTGATGGTGGTATATACACAGACACGTGGGGGGTTATGGTGGTATATACACAGACACGTGGGGGTGATGGCGGTATACACACAGACAGTGGGGGTGATGGCGGTATATATACAGATAGTGGGGGTGATGGCGGTATATACACAGAGACAGTGGGGGGTAATGGCAGTATATACACAGAGATGGAGGGTGGTGGCGGTATACACATAGAGGGTGGGGGGTGATGGCGGTATACACATAGAGGGTTGGGGGTGATGGCGGTATACACATAGAGGGTGGGGGGTGATGGCGGTATATACATAGAGGGTGGGGTGTGATGGCGGTATACACATAGAGGGTGGGGGTGATGTCGGTATACACATAGAGGGTGGGGGTGATGGCGGTATACACATATGTCAAAGTCAGAAAAATACCACGATGCACACTGCCATATTTGCACCTCATATGTGTCCCTGCTGCGCATGCGTGCGCTCTCCCGTGCGTGCGCATACTCGCTGTTGCGGGCACCCGCAGGCGCACGGTATGCGCATTTACGGTAGAGATTGTATGCGTCTAGCGGGCGACTCTTTCGTTACATATTTCCACTATATAATGTATTTTGTAGATCATGGTCCCTTTGATAGATTCTGAAAGTTTAGTTAATGTAGCATGTTCATGAACAGAGAAATCCCTCTTTGTTTGATACGAAGGGTCAGACAGGGGTCATACAGTGGTGTTTAGTACCCATCGGAAGAGTATTTAATTAGCAATATTCCGGTGTTGGTTTGAAGCGGATTAATCGCTCGTGCGAATAGTTATGGACATAAGAAGTTTATGTCCATTTACTATTATTTGCACTTTCTTACCCATGCGGCGGGAAACCTAGTTTCCCACCCACCTGAGCAGTTGGAAATCGTCACAGCCCACCTGTATGAATCAACCTATGACCTTTTGTTATAATGCGAGGAGGAATTCCTGTGTCCAATGAACAATGAGATTGTAGGGACCATTGAATTGTATTGTGTGTGGGGCATAAATAGACAAGCCGATCACATCCAGCTCACTCTTCAACGGTTCTCATTGCTGATAATCGGGAGCTGGATGTCCAGAGGCGCATGCGATCGTTCCCCTTTGTGCGTAAGTTTTCTCCGCAATCATATTGATCTTACTGTTATTGTGAGCCATTTCTCTCTCTCTCTCTCTTCTCCTCTTTCTCTCTTATTTTCCCTTAAAACGTAATTGCATTATATTGTATTTCCCGTGTAGTTATCTGGTTAGTTAGTCTATGTTATATTGTAGTGTATGACTTGTATTGTGTTAATTCTTTTGCAAGTATTTCATTCATAATATATAAGGCGTTAGACCCTAAGCACGGTATCTGTGTATTTCTTATAGTGTTAAGTATTCTCAGAGCGTCGGTGACGCTCGAACAGCTTTTAAGTTAGTAAGGTTATACTGTGCTGCATTTACACTCTATCACTACACTAAGGTCTTACTGCATAATACACTGTTTATGGTTTAGATATAAAGGTTTAACATTGTGAGCGTCAGGGCCGCTGGTGATCTCCTCGTGGTCCCGAGCGTCCGCTACGCTATAGCGAATCATTACGTTAGTCGGCAGCCAATAGCGTGCCTGCCTGTGATCTCTTGGCCGTGAGCGAACGTGACGCTTGAGCGTCTCGACTACGGCTAAGCGATTGTTACGCAACGTGCGTACCCTTACGGTACTCCATACGTAAATAGCGTACAGTGTTCTTAGACCTCATAAAGGGTATTATATAAGATAAATATTTAGCTTTATCACATAGAGGGTGGGGGGTGATGGCGGTATATACATAGAGGGTGGGGTGTGATGGCGGTATACACATAGAGGGTGGGGGTGATGGCGGTATACACATAGAGGGTGGGGGTGATGGCGGTATACACATAGAGGGTGAGGGGTGATGGCGGTATACACATAGAGGGTGGGGGTGATGGCGGTATACACATAGAGGGTGGGGGGTGATGGCGGTATATACATAGAGGGTGGGGTGTGATGGCGGTATACACATAGAGGGTGGGGGTGATGGCGGTATACACATAGAGGGTGGGGGTGATGGCGGTATACACATAGAGGGTGAGGGGTGATGGCGGTATACACATAGAGGGTGGGGGTGATGGCGGTATACACATAGAGGGTGGGGGGTGATGGCGGTATATACATAGAGGGTGGGGTGTGATGGCGGTATACACATAGAGGGTGGGGGTGATGGCGGTATACACAGAGGGTGGGGGTGATGGCGGTATACACATAGAGGGTGAGGGGTGATGGCGGTATACACATAGAGGGTGGGGGTGATGGCGGTATACACATAGAGGGTGGGGGGTGATGGTGGTATATGGCGGGGGTAACGTGCTGGAGTACTGCATGCACAGTGGGGTCATTGGTACAGCTCAGGCGCTCCCTCCCCTCCATGCTGTAGGATATCTGGTGGTTACACTTTTCCTCTGACGATGTGTACGGTTCTCTGCACAGAAGTGAGTGACATCCGAGTTATCAGTGGATCACACACAGGGATCATTCTGCCACAACAGCCGCCACAGGGGTCACTGGCAGGCGAGTGTATAGAAATATAAAAAGCACATTGCACAGAGCGTGGTATCAGCTGAGAGCAGTCGCCGGGAACTTCCTCTGTCACTGACCGCACAGATAGAAATACATGTAACATAGAAAGTGGCTGCGCAGGCCGGGAATTCCAGCTGATGGGGCTCATTCTCAGGCAGACAGCTCCTGTGCACATGCTGCATCTGTCTTCATGTCAAAAAGGGCGTACCAGGGCGTGATCTGGGTGATGCTGCGATCACATCTCCTGCACCCAGCATGGGGTAGGTGTAAGCACCATTACTAGTGATGGCGGCTGCTCTTGTGGCCGGAGGGCTGGAGGTGGTGCGGTCACATCTCCTGCACCCAGCATGGGGTAGGTGTAAGCACCATTACTAGTGATGGCGGCTGCTCTTGTGGCCGGAGGGCTGGAGGTGGTGCGATCACATCTCCTGCACCCAGCATGGGGTAGGTGTAAG
The DNA here is from genome assembly GCF_028390025.1 of Pseudophryne corroboree. NCBI lineage: Eukaryota > Metazoa > Chordata > Amphibia > Anura > Myobatrachidae > Pseudophryne > Pseudophryne corroboree. The sequence continues at coordinate 2,597,226 of NC_086444.1, forward strand.
CACCATTACTAGTGATGGCGGCTGCGCTTGTGGCCGGAGGGCTGAAGTGGTGCGATCACATCTCCTGCACCCAGCATGGGGTAGGTGTAAGCACCATTACTAGTGATGGCGGCTGCTCTTGAGGCCGGAGGCCTGGAGGTGGTGCGATCACATCTCCTGCACCCAGCATGGGGAAGGTGTAAGCACCATTACTAGTGATGGCGGCTGCTCTTGTGGCCGGAGGCCTGGAGGTGGTGCGATCACATCTCCTGCACCCAGCATGGGGTAGGTGTAAGCACCATTACTAGTGATGGCGGCTGCTCTTGTGGCCGGAGGACTGGAAGTGGTGCGATCACATCTCCTGCACCCAGCATGGGGTAGGTGTAAGCACCATTACTAGTGATGGCGGCTGCTCTTGTGGCCGGAGGCCTGGAGGTGGTGCGATCACATCTCCTGCACCCAGCATGGGGTAGGTGTAAGCACCATTACTAGTGATGGCGGCTGCTCTTGTGGCCGGAGGACTGGAAGTGGTGCGATCACATCTCCTGCACCCAGCATGGGGTAGGTGTAAGCACCATTACTAGTGATGGCGGCTGCTCTTGTGGCCGGAGGCCTGGAGGTGGTGCGATCACATCTCCTGCACCCAGCATGGGGAAGGTGTAAGCACCATTACTAGTGATGGCGGCTGCTCTTGTGGCCGGAGGACTGGAAGTGGTGCGATCACATCTCCTGCACCCAGCATGGGGTAGGTGTAAGCACCATTACTAGTGATGGCGGCTGCTCTTGTGGCCGGAGGACTGGAGGTGGTGCGATCACATCTCCTGCACCCAGCATGGGGTAGGTGTAAGCACCATTACTAGTGATGGCGGCTGCTCTTGTGGCCGGAGGACTGGAGGTGGTGCGATCACATCTCCTGCACCCAGCATGGGGTAGGTGTAAGCACCATTACTAGTGATGGTGGCTGCTCTTGTGGCCGGAAGGCTGGAGGTGGTGCGATCACATCTCCTGCACCCAGCATGGGGTAGGTGTAAGCACCATTACTAGTGATGGCGGCTGCTCTTGTGGCCGGAGGACTGGAGGTGGTGCGATCACATCTCCTGCACCCAGCATGGGGTAGGTGTAAGCACCATTACTAGTGATGGCGGCTGCGCTTGTGGCTGGAGGCCTGGAGGTGGTGCGATCACATCTCCTGCACCCAGCATGGGGTAGGTGTAAGCACCATTACTAGTGATGGCGGCTGCTCTTGTGGCTGGAGGCCTGGAGGTGGTGCGATCACATCTCCTGCACCCAGCATGGGGTAGGTGTAAGCACCATTACTAGTGATGGCGGCTGCTCTTGTGGCCGGGGGGCTGGAGGTGGTGCGATCACATCTCTTGCACCCAGCATGGGGTAGGTGTAAGCACCATTACTAGTGATGGCGGCTGCTCTTGTGGCCGGAGGACTGGAGGTGGTGCGATCACATCTCCTGCACCCAGCATGGGGTAGGTGTAAGCACCATTACTAGTGATGGCGGCTGTTCTTGTGGCCGGAGGGCTGGAGGTGGTGCGATCACATCTCCTGCACCCAGCATGGGGTAGGTGTAAGCACCATTACTAGTGATGGCGGCTGTTCTTGTGGCCGGAGTATAGGCTCCCACAGCGTACTCCAGCATTATAGCTTCAGTGCTTTTGTAGTATACCCAGCTCCTGGTTCCTGTCCTCCCTGTGCCCCATTCCTGGTTCCTGTACTCCCTGTGCCCTATTCCTGGTTCCTGTACTCCCTGTGCCCCATTTCTGGTTCCTGTCCTCCCTGTGCCCCATTCCTGTTTCCTGTCCTCCCTGTGCCCCATTTCTGGTTCCTGTCCTCCCTGTGCCCCATTCCTGGTTCCTGTACTCCCTGTGCCCCATTTCTGGTTCCTGTACTCCCTGTGCCCCATTTCTGGTTCCTGTCCTCCCTGTGCCCCATTCCTGGTTCCTGTCCTCCCTGTGCCCCGCTGCTGGTTCCTGTCGTCCCTGTGCCCCATTCCTTGTTCCTGTCCTCCCTGTGCCCTATTCCTGGTTCCTGTCCTCCCTGTGCCCCATTCCTGGTTCCTGTACTCCCTGTGCCCTATTCCTGGTTCCTGTACTCCCTGTGCCCCATTTCTGGTTCCTGTCCTCCCTGTGCCCCATTCCTGTTTCCTGTCCTCCCTGTGCCCCATTTCTGGTTCCTGTCCTCCCTGTGCCCCATTCCTGGTTCCTGTACTCCCTGTGCCCCATTTCTGGTTCCTGTACTCCCTGTGCCCCATTTCTGGTTCCTGTCCTGCCTGTGCCCCATTCCTGGTTCCTGTCCTCCCTGTGCCCCGCTGCTGGTTCCTGTCGTCCCTGTGCCCCATTCCTTGTTCCTGTCCTCCCTGTGCCCTATTCCTGGTTCCTGTCCTCCCTGTGCCCCATTCCTGGTTCCTGTCCTCCCTGTGCCCCGCTGCTGGTTCCTGTCGTCCCTGTGCTCCATTTCTTGTTCCTGTCCTCCCTGTGCCCTATTCCTGGTTCCTGTCCTCCCTTTGCCCCATTTCTGGTTCCTGTCCTCCCTTTGCCCCATTTCTGGTTCCTGTCCTCCCTGTGCCCCATTCCTGGTTCCTGTCCTGCCTGTGCCCCATTCCTGGTTCCTGTCCTCCCTGTGCCCTATTCCTGGTTCCTGTCCTCCCTTTGCCCCATTTCTGGTTCCTGTCCTCCCTGTGTTAGGCGCGGCGGTCTTCGGCTGTGCCCTGACTGAGCAGCGGTCACGGCCGCCGCGCCTCTCTCCTTCCCTGTCCCCCGCACGGCGCCTAGCAACGCCAGGACGCCGTGCGCACGATAGCCGCCGGGTCCCTGGCAACGCAGGACGCCGTGCGTGCAGGGCCGCCGGGTGCATAGCAACGGGGACGCCACAGGTGGACCGCGTTCCCCGTTGCTAAGAATAGTTAATTAGGTTGCTCGGGCAGCTGCACGGCAACTAGTAATTATGGTCTGGGGGCTGGTCCTGCTGGCCCTCCTCTTATTGGCCAGCAGGGCCTTTTTATGTGAGCCAGCACACTGCAGCCCCGCCGGTGATAGCTTCTTATATGCTGTTCCTGCCTTGCAGAACTCTGTTCCTGTCAACCGTGTTTGGTGGATCTTGCTCCCTGCCCTTTGGTACTTTGGAGGTCCGAAGCCGGTCCTGGGAATCCTTCTAGTCCTTGCGAACCTGTTTGTCATCTGGGGTTCTCGCCCGGTTTCGTGAGTAGCGGCTTCTGCCGCGTGTTGCGGCCTATGCCGCTTAGTGTTTACTTTACTGTGAATTGGTGCATTTGCGGAGGTTTCCGCTTTCACTGTCCTCCCCGGAACTCGGCGGTGCCGTGTAGGGGAGTGGACAGTGGTTTCTTTGTAGTTCTTTTCCTTTGGCGGCGTGCCGCACATACGTTTAGTTTTTAGGTAGTTTATAGCCCCTAGCGTGGTTGTTTCAGTTAGAGGTCCCCTTGTTATTACCCTGTCTCAGATCACGCCTTGTCTCTCTTTAAGACCTGAGGGGGCATCGGAGTTGGGCAGACCTAATCCGCCCTTCAAACGCGGCTGCCATGGGCCCAAGAAACCATAGTCGTTCAGGCGTGAATTGATAACACGGGTAAGACAATGGAGGTAGGGTGCTAGGGGCTATTTCCTTCCCATTTCCCAATCCCAGCATTCCGTCTTGGTGCTCAGGACTCACTACATAAGATCTCCCCTGTCCTGAGCATCAGGATCGTAACACCCTGTGCCCCATTCCTGGTTCCTGTCCTCCCTGTGCCCCATTCCTGGTTCCTGTACTCCCTGTGCCCCATTCCTGGTTCCTGTCCTCCCTGTGCCCTATTCCTGGTTCCTGTCCTCCCTGTGCCCCATTCCTGGTTCCTGTCCTCATTGTGCCCCATTCCTGGTTCCTGTCCTCCCTGTGCTCATTCCAGGTTCCTGTCCTCCCTGTGCCCCATTCCTGGTTCCTGTCCTCCCTGTGCCCCATTCCTGGTTCCTGTCCTCCCTGTGCCCCATTCCTGGTTCCTGTCCTCCCTGTGCTCATTCCAGGTTCCTGCCATCCTAGTCTGTATTGTACCGGATGATGCCCAAAGAGAAGCGCCACTCGCAGGGTTAAGAGAGAGACCTGTCCTGCCTTACGGACATCCAGGGCAGCCCTGGATTGGATGGGAATGTCTGGAGTGACAGAGAAAGCGGCCTATGGGAGGCGGGAGAAGTAGCGTGTGACATCACGCAGAGCCTGCAGGGATTGCAGAGAAGGCTGAGGGTTGCGGAGCTGACCTGGCGGGCTGTAAGTAGAGCGGCTTGTTTTCGGAAGAGCTGTCTTTCGCAGTGCTAAGCGCATATGAAAGTGCATCATGACGATGGGCAGTGTTGTCACATAGTACATCCCGCTCACTATACCTATCTAATGGGCCAATTACACTGAGTGATAGGTACGTTATCGTTCATTAATGAATGAGATATCGTTCATATCTGTCAGTGTGGAGGCACCAGTGATGAATGATGCTCGGCCCCGCGCTCGTTCATCGTTGGTGTCGGGTCGTTTATGCCTGCAGGCCAATACAGACAATCTCATCCATATTAACATGTGGGGCTATGGGGTCGGGTGACGGGGGAAGTGAAGAAACTTCACTCCCCCCGAAACTTCCCCCCCGCCGCCGGGTCGGCCGTATTAGCCGTTGGGCACATTGGCGGCCAATTGGTCAGTGTGTAGGGCCCTTTAGAGAGCACTGATCATATAGGAGAAAGGGCGCAAATGTGAATCAGAGACTGCTCATTGATCTATTGTATTAAACAAAGGTGACATATTGATTACATCACTGAACAGGGACTGAACCACTCCGTCACCCTAGAGGGGCGGTTATGTAGAGACCGTGCGTCACCCGCAGACACCTTGTTATAATACATCTGGATACCGTCCTCTTGCATGTGTATATAGCGGGAATGACCCCCTTTATAGACATGCTAGGTTTTTTCGATGTGCTGCGATTGGGTCAGAACTGCGCATACTTATGCACCGCAATGCGCATGTGCGTTATAGGGGTACAAAGCGGATCGTTGCTGAGCGATGGATTTAACGAAGAATCCATTCGCACAGCCAATAACAAGGAGACTGACAGGAAGAGGGCGTTTGTGGGTGTCAACTGACCGTTTTCTGGGAGTGGTAGGGAAAACGCAGGCATGTCCAAGCGTTTGCAGGGCGGGTGTCTGACGTAAATTCCGGTCCTGGACAGGCTGAAGTGATCGCAGCGGCTGAGTAAGTCCTGGGCTACTCAGAAACTGCACAAAATGTTTTTGTACCGCTCGGCTGCACATGCGATCGCACACTTGCAAAGCGAAAATACACTCCCCTATAGGCGGAGACTATCTGATTGCTGCGCTGCAAAAAAAAAACCTAGGGGTATATTTACTAAAATTCGTATTTTTCAGAATGAGTTTAAAGTTCAAACACGAATGACATCGAATGTGTGAATTTGCAACTTTTTACATTTTTTACGCCTCATTTACTATGCTGTCGTATTCTGCATTTTCATTTTTTCCGATGTCGATGTCATTCGTAATGTCGGGCAGTGTTTTACGTGAGTGAGTGGCACTCTCCTTATTGGCTGTGCGCTCCTGAGCTGTCAGTCAGGCAGCGCACGGCAGAGATACAATGTAGCGCATAGGCGCTACATTGTATCCAATGGTGGGAACTTTGCGGTCAGCGGTGAGGTTACTCGTGGTCAACCGCTGACCGCAAAGTTCCCACCATTGGATACAATGGAGCGCATAGGCGCTACATTGTATCTCTGCCGTGCGCAGCCTGACTGACAGCTCAGGAGCACACAGCCAATCAGAAGAGTGCCACGACGTGGCGCACCCCGATTGTCTGAAGGGACCCTCTGTGACAGGAGTCACAGGGGGTCTCAGCGGTCGGGGAAAGGGGTCCCATGTGTAAACATGGGACCCCTTTCAGTGCGTGGTTCGGGTTTTTCGGTTTGTTTTTTTGCCAAGTACGTGGATTACAAGCTCAGAAGAGGACCGATCTACACTGGATTTTTGTGAGTATAATTTTATTTTCAGGTACCCCATGGATTCTACTTGGAGAAGTGGACCGACCCTCGTGTTAACATAGATAAGTATGTGTGAATGTAGGTGTGCATGTATGTAATAAAGTTTTACTTTCAAGGTGTGTGAGTTCTGTTTTTATTTGGGTATTTTTTTTGTAGTAGTACTACAGGTACCAGCGGGCCCGTTTTTCCACCGCATGCTGGTACTTGTGGTTCTCCAAGTACCAGCTTACGGGGGAGGCTTGCTGGGACTTGTAGTACTGCTACTAAAAACAATATTAATTTTTTTCACAAGGCTATCAGCCCCCCATCCGCCGCCCTTGGATGGGGGGGGGGGGGGACAGCCTCGGGCTTCACCCCTGGCCCTTGGGTGGCTGGAGGAGGGGACCCCTTGTTTTAAGGGGTCCCCACTCCTCCAGGGTACCCCGGCCAGGGGTGACTAGTTAGTGATTTAATGCCAGGGCCGCAGGGACCGATATAAAAGTGTCCCCCGGCTGTGGCATTGTCTCTCTGACTAGTGGAGCCCGGTGCTGGTTCAAAAAATACGGGGGACCCCTACGCTTTTTGTCCCCCATATTTTTTGCACCAGGACCAGGCGCAGAGCCCGGTGCTGGTTGTTTAAATATGGGGGAACCCCAGTCATTCCCCCCCCCCCCCCCATATTTTTACAGCCAGGACCGGCTCAAAGAGCCCGAGGCTGGTTTTGCTTAGGAGGGGGGACCCCACGCAATTTTTTTTCTAGATTTTAAACACTTTCCCACCCCTTCCCACTGATAAACATGCACGTATCTCACAGATCCGTGCATGCCTATCAGAACACGGTAAAAAAAAGCAGGTCTGTTTTAAAAATGCTTTTTTTTACGAATTGTATTTTTTCACGGCAGTGTTTGGCTATTGCCGGCAGTGTTTGTGAAATAGAATTTTTAGTAAATTACCGAGTTGTATGAAATAACAGGCGTATTTGACCGATGGTGTGTTTTTTTTCTTTGACTTCCAAAAAAATAGGAATGCCCTCATCACTGCCGAGATTTTAGTTTAGTAAATTCCCGAGCTGACACTTTGAAGAAAAAACAGCAAATTGGTCAAAATCGTGAGCTTAGTAAATATACCCCGTAGTGGGGGTAATTCCAAGTTGATCGCAGCAGGATTTTTGATAGCAATTGGGCAAAACCATTGCCCTCATTCCGAGTTGTTCGCTCGCAAGCTGCTTTTAGCAGCTTTGCACACGCTAAGCCGCCGCCTACTGGGAGTGAATTTTAGCTTATCAAAATTGCGAACTAAAGGTTCTCAAAATTGCGAATAGAAATTTCTAAGCAGTTTCTGAGTAGCTCAAGACTTACTCTTCCAGTGCGATCAGTTCAGTACTTGTCGTTCCTGGTTTGACGTCACAAACACACCCAGCGTTCGCCCAGACACTCCTCCGTTTCTCCAGCCACTCCCGCGTTTTTCCCAGAAACGGCAGCGTTTTTTCACATACTCCCATAAAACTGCCAGTTTCCGCACAGAAATACCCACTTCCTGTCAATCACACTCCGATCTCCAGAACGAAGAAAAAACCTTGTAATGCCGTGAGTAAAATTCCTAACTGCATAGCAAATTTACTTGGCGCAGTCGCAGTGCGAACATTGCGCATGCGCAGTTAGCGGAAAATCGCTGCGATGCGAAAAAAAATACAGAGCGAACAACTCGGAATGACCACCCATGTGCACTGCAGGGGAGGCAGATATAACATGTGCAGAAAGAGTTAGATTTGGGTGGGTTATATTGTTTCTGTGCAGGGTAAATACTGGCTGCTTTATTTTTACACTGCAATTTAGATTGCAGATTGAACACACCACACCCAAATCTAACTCTCTCTGCACATGTTACATCTGCCTCCCCTGCACTGCACATGGTTTTGCCCAATTGCTAACAAAAATCCTGCTGCGATCAACTTGGAATTACCCCCTGAATTAGGCCCATAAACTCTAGTTCTTATTGACCAGAGACACGTGGAGAAACAGCGCCATCTAGTGACACCGGCCGGATCACCTTCTTACTAGAAATAGTTCTCAGTGTGCTGATATACGCGATCCAACCGCAAAAACTACGAATAGGATGCGGGCGCATGCGCAGGGCCCGTATCCTATTGTGGTGAGCACCAGTGCCACGTTACACTCTGTGCCTCTGTTCTGAGTCTCTGCCAATCCTAAGGTTCGGGTTAGCATCCTATATCCATCGAGGGAATACACTGCCCCCAATATGGATTCCGCTGGTCACCCATCGCCAGAAGAACTGCTGGAGAATCTCCGCGCTAGAGCTGAGAAGAAAGAGCAGATCACGCAGTGCGTGCAGACAGTCTCATACCGCAGCCTGCGCCACGTCCGCTGTGCCCCCCGCGCTGTGCCCCCGCCTGCTATAGATCCCGAATCCCTCAATGTGTGCTGGGGAACCCAAATGTTGTTAAAAGGGGAGGGGGTTCCTGGATCAGTGCTCAGTTCAGTCAAAGGGATCAAACTGAAATTAGACGCACAGCTGCCGGCGCCCTAGCTGGTGTCATTACCAGGGGGCTGCGCAACACGAAGCTCGTATAGATACACAACGCCAGCCGTCACGTACAGAACCCACTGCGGACATTTCTGGAAATCACAAACAGGAACATTTATTACCAGTTATTTATATAGCGCACACATAGTCTGCAGCGCTGTACAGATAATATTTAGCCATTCACATCAGCCCCTGCCCCAGTGGAGCTTACAGTCTATGGGGGTCATTCCGAGTTGATCGTAGCTGTGCTAAATTTAGCACAGCTACGATCCTGAACTCAGACATGCGGGGGGACGCCCAGCACAGGGCTAGTCCGCCCCGCATGTCAGTGCCGCTGTACCCCCCCCCCCCGGCATGTCAGTGCCGCTGTACCCCCCCCCCCGGCATGTCAGTGTCGGCCCTGGCACAGCGGCGATGCCTTTGCAGTTCAAGAGTAGCTCCCGGCCAGCGCAGCTTTAGCGTGCTGGCCGGTAGTCACTCTTCGTTCCCCGGCCCGCAGTGGCTGCGTGTGACGTCACGCAGCCACTGCGGGCCACTCCCTGCACGGTCCGGCCATGCTTGCGTTGGCTGGACCGCGCCTGCGAAATGGCAGCCAAACGCCGCCGTTTTGCCCCCTCCCGCCCATTGACCGCCTCTGCCTGTCAATCAGGCAGAGGCAATCGTAATGTAGCGAAGGGCGGCCATGCGCAGGCGCAATGCCGCATGCACAGATCTGATCGATCGCTACGCTGCAAAAATCTGCAGCGTGCGATCGGGTCAGAATGGCCCCCTATATTCCCTATCACATGTACACACACATTACAGAGAGTATATCAGTCACATCAGTCCCTGCCCCAGTGAGCTTACACTCTGTGGCCCTCATTCCGAGTTGTTCGCTCGCTAGCAGATTTTAGCAGCATTGCACACGCTAGGCCGCCGCCCTCTGGGAGTGTATCTTAGCAGAATAGCGAAAGAAAGATTAGCAGAATTGCTACTAAATAATTCTTTGCAGTTTCTGAGAAGCTCCAGACCTACTCACAGATTGCGATCAGCTCAGGCCGTTTAGTTCCTGGTTTGACGTCACAAACACGCCCTGCGTTCGCCCAGCCACTCCCCCGTTTCTCCAGACACTCCTGCGTTTTTACCTGGCACGCCTGCGTTTTTACACACACTCCATGAAAACGGCCAGTTTCCGCCCACAAACATCCCATTCCTGTCAATCACACACCGATCAACACAGCGACAGAAAAGCGTCGCTCGACCTTGTGTAAAACTGCATAGTGTAACACTGTAGGGGTGCAAGGCGCCTTTTCCTGGGGAATATGGCCGCACGCAGCAGCTGAGGAACAACACAAGTCCAGTTTCTGGTACAACTGACCCCGGCCAGTTTTATTGAAACAGAAAATAAAACAAACCCCAAAATAAAAATACCTTGCCTGTCCGGCACTAACTAAACATAAGATATTCCTAACTGTCACTAAACAAAACACAGAGTTCTTCAGTACATACTGTATAGCTTACTTGCATCAGAAAGCGTGTCTCTCACACACAGATCCTGCAGCCTTCCCAGGCAGTCTGCCCATACTAATCAGGTTAGAAGCACTATAACACTCTTACACAGCTGAAACCCTGATTAGCCCTCTGTGAGGCCAAAGACCCGAACTGGGCCCAATGTCTAGAACTCGCCTTATCTCTCTCTCAGAGCCTTTACCCAGCTTTTACAGCAAACTGAAAAGGTTCAGACAAAACAAAAAGCATTTTTCCTAGAAGTTAACATTTTCTAAAACATGTAAGACAAGAACCTGGGACAAATATACCTGCCCTCAAACACTATCCCAGTGTTCTTGTCACATATCCCCCTCCCCTGTTTCGACCTAGGGGCCGGAACACTTGTAGCCCCCAAACAGAAGATGCGAGACAATGCATCTGCGTTGGTCAATTGTGTTCCCGGTCTATGTTCGACAGTAAACTTAAAGTCCTGCAACGCTAGAAACCATCTAGTTACACGAGCATTCTTGCCTCTATTTACATACATCCATTTTAAAGGGGCATGGTCTGTCACTAGTCTGAATTGTCTACCCAAGAGGTAATATCTCAAGGTATCTAGTGCCCACTTAATGGCCAAAGCCTCCTTTTCCACAATGGCATACCTTTTTTCATGCTCATTGAGTTTCCTACTCAAATAAATGATAGGGTGTTCGTCCCCATCTCTGGTTTGGGACAGCACAGCACCTATCCCTACCTCTGAGGCATCTGTCTGTACCACAAATTCTTTTGAAAAATCTGGTGTTATCAACACCGGTTGTGAACACAAAGCCACTTTTAACGCTTGGAACGCCTTTTCTGCATCAGGGTTCCATTTCACCACATTTGACTGCTTCCCTTTGGTAAGGTCTGACAACGGCACCGCTGTGGTCGCAAAATTAGGAATAAACCGTCTATAGTACCCAGTAATTCCCAAAAAAGCCCTTACCTGTTTTTTATTCACTGGACGAGGCCAGTTTTGAATAGCATCAACTTTATTCAATTGGGGCCTAATCAGACCTCTGCCTATGGTGAAGCCCAAGTATTTGACCTCCTCCATTGCGAGGCAGCACTTCTTTGGGTTAGCAGTTAACCCTGCCTCTCTGATTGAGTCCAGTACTGCTTGTACTTTAACCAAATGGGACCCCCAGTCTGTACTGTGAATTACCACATCATCCAAATAGGCAGCTGCATATTTTCTATGGGGCCTCAAAATTTTATCCATCGCCCGTTGAAAGGTTGCTGGAGCCCCATGCAACCCAAAGGGTAACATCTTATACTGGTACAGCCCCTCCGGAACCGAAAAGGCTGTTTTTTCTTTGGCGCTATCAGATAAAGGTATTTGCCAGTAACCTTTGGTCAGGTCCAATGTGGTGAGAAACCTGGCTGTTCCCAGCCTTTCTACAAGCTCATCCACACGGGGCATGGGGTATGCGTCAAACTTGGACACCTCATTTAACTTACGAAAGTCATTACAGAAGCGTATGCTACCGTCGGGCTTCGGGATGAGCACTATGGGACTGGACCACTCACTGTTAGACTCCTCTATGACTCCCAGTTCTAACATGGTTTTAACTTCCTTAGAAATAGCTTCTCGCTGAGCTTCAGGAATCCTATATGGCTTTAAATGAACCCTGACCCCTGGTTCTGTGACAATGTCATGTTTTATTATGGTCGTTCGGCCAGGCAGCTCTGAAAATACCTCCCTATTTTGGATGAGAAATTCTTTAACCTGATTGTTCTGATCAGCTGATAATGTCTCTGACACCTTCACTGCGGGAAGCAACCGGGGTGAAGACACCGAAGGGCAAGGCTCCGCTGACAGAGACAACCTATCTTTCCAGGGTTTGATTAAGTTAACATGGTAGATCTGTTCGGGTTTTCTCTTTCCCGGCTGGTATACTTTGTAATTAACCTCATTCACTTTTTCCCTAATCTCAAATGGACCCTGCCATTTAGCTAGGAATTTGCTTTCCACAGTGGGTACCAAAACAAGAACTCTATCGCCAGGAGCAAATTCCCGTATCTTGGCACTCCGGTTATAGACCCTCTGTTGAGCACTTTGGGCCTGTTCCATGTGCTCTCTGACAACAGGTACCACGGCTGCAATCCTATCCTGCATTTGTGTTACATGCTCAATAACGCTTCTATAAGGAGTGGGCTGTCCTTCCCACGTCTCTTTGGCAATATCCAACAGCCCTCTGGGGTGTCTACCATACAACAAATCAAATGGAGAAAACCCCGTAGAGGACTGAGGAACTTCTCTGATGGCCATTAACAAGTAGGGCAACAAACAATCCCAGTTTTTCCCATCTCTCTCAACAACCTTTTTTAACATACTTTTTAATGTTTTATTAAACCTTTCCACCAACCCGTCAGTTTGGGGATGGTAGATGGACGTCCTGAGGTGAGTGACCTTAAATAACTTGCACAACTCTTTCATGATCCTTGACATAAATGGAGTACCTTGGTCAGTCAAAATTTCTTTTGGTATTCCCACTCTACTAAATACCTGCACCAGCTCCCTAGCTATCGCCTTGGTTGTGATAGTGCGTAAAGGGACAGCCTCAGGATATCGAGTGGCATAGTCCATAATTACCAGGATATACTGATGGCCCCGAGCAGACTTTAACAAGGGCCCCACGAGATCCATGGCTATTCTGTCAAACGGGACCTCTATAATAGGCATGGGAACTAGTGGGCTCCTGAAATGGGGTCTAGGGGCATGATACTGGCATTCAGGACAGGAAGAACAATATTCAGACACTTCTTTATAAACCCCTGGCCAAAAGAACCTTTGTAAAACTCTTTCAGTGGTTTTTTCTGCCCCTAAATGTCCTGCGGTAACGTGACTATGAGCTAAATCTAGTACCGTTCTCCGATAAGGCTGGGGAACTACCAGCTGTTCCACCACATCCTCACCCCTTTTGACAATGTGGTACAAGAGCTCATTACAGACGGCCATGTGGGGATACGTAACCCTGTCACCTGGTACCACAGGTTCCCCATTAACAATCTTAACATTCTCTCTAGCCTTTATTAAGGTAGGATCCTTTAACTGTTCAAACGCAAACAGATCCTTCTTTACCTCCAGGTCAGGCACGCTTTCAGTTCTAACTACTATGTCTCTGTTCCCGGCAAGAGGGTCCTCACTGGACTCCCCATCTGTCACTTCCCCAGCCAAACTAGCAAAAGGCAAAGGGCCAGAAAGTTCCGAAGACCCACGTACATCCATAAAATCACCGGTATTATCAACTGGCTTTTTACTTCTCACATCTGTTGATAACCGTGATTCCCACAGTTTCCAAAAATGAGGAAAATCCCTCCCTATTATGGCCTCATGCACCAAGGTAGGGACCAGTCCCACTTTAACCATTGCTGACCCACAACAAGTTTCTATATTCACCTCAGCAGTGGCATAATGTTGGGTATCCCCATGTATGCAAGTTACCCCAATAGGTATTTGCTGGACCTTTAAGGGGTTCACTAACCCAGCTTTCACGAGGGTAACTAAACTTCCTGAATCTAGCAAGGCCTCTACCCGGTTACCCTCTAAGAACACATCACACATTTGTTTTTCCAGCTCAGGTGAAGGTACCACAGTACAGGCTAACCTAGCAAAGAAAGACATTCTGCGACATTCAAAGGCAGCATCACATTGCATGGGTTCTTGCGTGACTGGGCAATTGGCAATAACATGACCTGGCATACCACACCTAAAACATTTAACCACACGATTATCAACCTGTTTGGGCAGCATAGACCGTTCTAGCCCCATTGGCCTGTCTCCAGGGCCAGTGTTTACAGTCTCTCCAGCCTTGCGTTCTCTTAACCGCCCAGCAACGTTTTCCCACGGAACAGTCTTACCAGTCTTTACTGAAGGGCGCTGTCGAGGATCTATGGGTTGCTGGGTGGTCATCAGTAGTTCCTCTGCTGCCAAATACCTCTCTACCATGTCCACTAATTGGTCAGCAGTACCCGGGTTTCCATGGCTCACCCACTTGCGCAGGACCATGGGCAAAGATCTCAAGTAGCGGTCCATGACGACTCTTTCCACCATCTGGGGACCAGTTAATGTCTCTGGCTGTAGCCATTTTTTTGTTAGCTGAATAAGGTCGTGCATCTGGGAGCGCGGAGGCTTCTCCATGGCGTACAGCCAACGGTGCACCCGTTGTGCTCGTACTGACAGCGTGACTCCCAGGCGGGTCAGGATCTCAGTCTTTAGTTTATCATAGTCCCGAGCCTCAGCAGGGCTTAAATCAAAGTAAGCTTTTTGGGGCTCACCTGACAGGAAAGGTGCCAGCAGACTGGCCCACTGTGCTTTCGGCCAGTTCTCACGCTCGGCAGTCCTTTCAAACGTGGTCAGATAGGCCTCCACATCATCAGCCTCTGTCATTTTCTGCAGGAAGTGACTGGCTCGTATAGAACTAGAGCTGGTTGGAGCACTGACGGCCACATCTCCAACCCGAGCTGCAAGTCTCTGCACCACTTCTGCTAAGGCCTCTCTATCCTGACGCTGTTGCCTGTAAAGTTCATCAACAACTGCCTGCTGTTGTCTCTTATTTTCCTCCATTGCCACCTGCTGTTGTCTCTTATTTTCCTCCATTGCCACCTGCTGCTGTCGGTTGGCCTCCTGCTGAGCCGCTGTAGCTTGCAGCAAGGCTTTAAGCAGATCCTCCATGTCGACAGATTTTTCAGGCGGCTTTGCAGCTGCTTTCACCCAGGACATATATCAAACCCTCAGGGGTGAGTCTCAGTAACTTCACACTGGGCTGTATCTGCATAAACCACCGTTTTCTGCAGGCCTCACAAAGCTGCTGCTTTCACTTATGCGCAGAACGGCCTGCTCGCATTCTCCACCAAGTTGTAACACTGTAGGGGTGCAAGGCGCCTTTTCCTGGGGAATATGGCCGCACGCAGCAGCTGAGGAACAACACAAGTCCAGTTTCTGGTACAACTGACCCCGGCCAGTTTTATTGAAACAGAAAATAAAACAAACCCCAAAATAAAAATACCTTGCCTGTCCGGCACTAACTAAACATAAGATGTTCCTAACTGTCACTAAACAAAACACAGTTCTTCAGTACATACTGTATAGCTTACTTGCATCAGAAAGCGTGTCTCTCACACACAGATCCTGCAGCCTTCCCAGGCAGTCTGCCCATACTAATCAGGTTAGAAGCACTATAACACTCTTACACAGCTGAAACCCTGATTAGCCCTCTGTGAGGCCAAAGACCCGAACTGGGCCCAATGTCTAGAACTCGCCTTATCTCTCTCTCAGAGCCTTTACCCAGCTTTTACAGCAAACTGAAAAGGTTCAGACAAAACAAAAAGCATTTTTCCTAGAAGTTAACATTTTCTAAAACATGTAAGACAAGAACCTGGGACAAATATACCTGCCCTCAAACACTATCCCAGTGTTCTTGTCACAATAGTTTTGTGTGAAAATACTGCGGCCTGTACGCATGCACAGAAGTGCCGCTTTTTCACCTAATCGCCGCGCTGCGACCCAAAGCAGCTAGCGATCAACTCGGAATGAGGGCCAATATTCCCTATCACATGTACACACACACAGACACTAGGGTTCCTTTTGTTGGACACCAATTAACCTACCAGTATATATATATATATTTGGATTGTGGGAAGATTCCAGAGTACACAGAGGAAACCCACACAAGTACAGGGAGTATATACAAACTCCACACAGTTAGGACCATGGTGGGAATTGAACCCATGACCCCAGTGCTATGAGGCGGTAATGCTAACCACTACACCGTCCGTGCTGCCAATTTACCACATATTATTTGTTTCAGACATGGTAAGCAGGGACACATCTCTGGGGCTTGTGGCATTTCCCCTACAGGGAGACACAGAGGACCCTCGCTACTGCTCCAGACCGGGATCTGACAGTGTAGGGAGACGGCCAGAACCATCGTGTCTGTTATGTGCGTCGGCCATCGTGTCAGTCTGTTATGTGCGTTGGCTGTCGTGTCAGTCTGTTATGTGCATCGGCCACCGAGTCAGTCTGTTATGTGCGGCGGCCACCGTGTCAGTCTGTTATGTGTGTCGGCCATCGTGTCAGTCTGTTATGTGTGTCGGCCATCGTGTCAGTCTGTTATGTGCGTTGGCCATCGTGTCAGTTTGTTATGTGCGTCGGCCATCAAGTCAGTTTGTTATGTGCGTCAGCCATCGTGTCAGTCTGTTATGTGCGTCGGCCATCAAGTCAGTTTGTTATGTGCATCAGCCATCGTGTCAGTCTGTTATGTGCGTCGGCCATCGTGTCAGTCTGTTATGTGCGTCGGCCGTCATATCAGTATGTTATGTGCATCAGCCATCGAGTCAGTCTGTTATGTGCGTGGGCCGTCGTGTCAGTCTGTTATGTGCATCGGCCACGAGTCAGTTATGTGCGTCAGCCATTGTGTCAGTCTGTTATGTGCATCGTCCATTGTGTCAGTATGTTATGTGCGTCAGCTATCGTGTCAGTCTGTTATGTGCGTCAGCCATCATGTCAGTCTGTTAAGTGCGTTGGCCATCATGTCAGTCAGTTATGTGCGTCGGCCATTGTGTCAGTCTGTTATGTGCGTCATTTCCTCAGTAATTCACTGTATACACTGAATGGATTATTATAAATACAAGCGATTATATATATATATATATATATATATATATATATATATGGGTTGGGTATGCGCAAGCGGCGATCAGGAGTCCGCTGGTCAGCATAACGACGTCTGTATCCCGGTAGCGGAATGTCGCAGGGGAGGAGGGGTGAGCGGGCAGTGGGCTCGGTGGCTGCGCTTTCCACAGGTTCTATTCCCACACTATGGGTGTCGTGGACACGTGGGAATAGTCCGTTAGTCGGCGTGCAGACTGTCAGGATCGTGAGCAGGCGGGCGGGATTTAGGGGCCGGTATTGTGACCGGAAGTCTCCTGACCGCCGGTCACTTAACTGCAGCATATATATATATATATATATATATATATATATATATATATATATATATATATATATTAGGGTGTTTCATTTTTCCAAAGATGTGATTGTCATATGACTTTGCTTACGCCCCGAGTGATGTAAAAGATATATCAGCCAAATTTCAAGAAGATTGGATAATATTTCGGGGTTGCACATACTGATCACTTTTATCTCACACTAGTGACATGTGTAATACTGAAGTGCTTTGTACTAATGGGCTTCTCATGTATTGCTTTCATCTTCTGCAGGTAATTGAACTTTAAAATGGGAACCAAAAGAGGAATTTGGCTGCTAGAAAATGTGCCTGGTGGTGAATATTTAGGAGCTTGGCTCCCTTCAAAGGAACAAGTACTTTTAGTTTTTATTTTCCATCACAAGGAAATGAAAGAAACACTTTCGGATGCTGCTAAATATACCAGTACTAAACTACAGGAAGTGTGGAGGAAAGCAAATATCCCTGTTCAGACGGAGGAGAATATCCATGCTGGTATACAGAAGCTGAACAAAGAACACCAAAATCCGGGTAAAGAGAAATCGAGAAACACGGATACAGCAAATGTGAAACGGCAGATTTGGAAAGGTGATCTCGTCGAGTTATTTGACATTTCCCAGCAAAATGTGATGGACATGACTAGCGCATCACAAGAAGATAAAGAATTTCTTAGGTCACAAAGAGAAGATCGTATGAGTTCCTCAATGAGTGGAGTAGACAAGGTTTTCGCCTCGAAAATAAGAACTAAGTGTACAAAAGAAGACAAAAATGATTCATATAAGAATAAACATTACAAAGCTATCGCTGAAATAAATAAGACGGTTACACTGGAAGACTCATCTCCATCATCGGCACCTAGTGACGAGGAGGCAGAGTTTTTGCCTCTTGTTGAGAGTAGTCGAGCATCACAGAAAAGTCGTCACCAAGCAAACAAAAGAAGGGATTGCATGGTTCAAAGTTGATTAATAACAAATTTTTTGCCCATCATACTACCTATTAATCTTAGTGTCTAGTTTTAGTATTATTTTAAGTTTGTGATTTGTGGTTTTCCCAATAAAAGTAATTAACATTGAAAAATCTTATTTTTCACCTACTTTTACAAAACTGATCAAAGTGTGCAACCTCTAAATATTATCCAATCGTCTTGAAATTTGGCATATATATCTTTTACATCACTGACACTCGGGGCGTAAGCAAAGTCTGTAAAAATGTTACATTTTATTTTTTGCCTTACAAAATGAAACACCTTATTATATATAAATACATACCGAGCTATCTTAGAGATACTGGTAATTTTTTGGCCAAGATTATGGACCTTGGGGAGATTCAGGAGGAAGTGTTGCTTGCAACACTTGATGTATCGTCATTATACACAATCATTCCACATAGGTTAGGTTTGGAGGCAGTGAAGAATTTACTTATCTCAACGGATATAACTACGATTCCCATTGACTGCATTTTGGAATTTTTAGAGATTATTTTGACCAATAATCACTTTATGTACCAAGGAGAGTATTATATGCAGTGCTCAGGGACAGCCATGGGCTCGAATGTGGCCCCTATATACGCGGGTATATTTATGCATGAGTATGAAACGTTGAATATCATGCCCAAGTATAGCAATAAGATTGTATACTATAAGCGTTTCATAGATGATGTTTTTTTGCTATGGGACGGTACCGAACTAGAGTTTAATGAGATGTTAGAATACTTGAATAACCTTGACTCTACTGTACGGTTCACGGGACACTCAGACATAAAGTCTATTAACTTCCTGGACTTGACCATCTTTCGGGATGGTACCAAACTGGGGACTACCCTATTCAGAAAAGAGACGGATCGTAACACGATTTTACATGCCACGAGTAACCATCCACCATCTCTGAGATCTAGCCTGCCGATCTCGCAATTTATGCGAGTCCTGAGAAATGATACAAATCCAACTACTGCTGAAAATCAGATTGTGGAGATGAAGGCTCGTTTCACTCAGAGGGGGTACAGCAAAGGCACCATCAACAAATGCCTAGAAAAAGCACGATCAAGAATAGGTGAAGTGAAACCGACTAAAGAACCGCGGATGATATATGTCACACAATTTGATGCCAAATCGCCCGTTGTCAGAGCATCAATAAGGAGGCATTGGCCTATATTGAACTCAGACCCAAAATTCAAAAAGTCATTGGAACATCCACCCATGTTAGCCTATAGATGTGGGCGAAATCTGAAACAATTGTTGATGCACCCTGCGAGACAAACGGGTGGCTCTGATAACAATTGGCTAAATAAAACAAGAAAAGGCTGCGTCAAATGCCTGGGTTGTGCGACATGTCGCTCGATGTTGGTCGGGGAGAAGTTTCCACATCCACTGAGTGGAAAACCAATCACCATTCGATACCGACTACACTGTCGGATGGATCATGTCATCTATATGCTACTATGTCCGTGTGGACTTCCATACGTGGGGATGACCACCTGTTCGTTCAGAGAGCGAATGGCAAACCATCGCAGCTCAATCCATCAAGCGCTACAAACAGGTCGCACCGACAAACCGGTGGCCCAGCATTTCCTGAAGGAAGGACATCAAGTGGCATCTTTGAAGTGCAGGATCATTGATTGGGTCCCTGTCCCTAATAGAGGAGGTGACCGTTCACTTCTTCTGAAAAAGCTAGAAGCAAGATGGATATATAGATTGGGCTCCGTGACACCCAATGGTTTGAATGAGTCGAACCCGCTAAACGTATTTTTACGCTAAATTTACGTATGAGATTTAATTTTTTCCTGCCCGATGCACTTTTTAATGTTGTTCTTTAGGTGTTTTATATATACCTTTTTTGTACTATATATTATATGTTATTGTATTATGTACATTTTTTTCTGTACTACACATATTGTGTGCTTGGCCTTGATCCCCAGGGTGCAATGGGATGCGTTTAATTGATCTAAGTTGATAGCGGTAGAATACTTTAGAACTAGGTGATATGTAATGATATATAACGCTCGGTGTCCCCTTGACCATTGCACTCTGGGGATCTGGCTAATTTTGGAGGGATGTGTTTTGTTTGGGGAATGCTTAATACTGCTCTGCCTGGCTCTACTACCCTTGTTTGTGCAGTTTACATGCATATGATCACCTGTAGTTGCTTTGTATATGGCCTAATATGGTTGTGATATTTAGATTAGTTAAATTCGGAACGACAGCCTGTCTATTTATGACATCGTTCGGTTGTGTTTAAATTATAGGTGTCACTTCCTGTTTGCGTTCCGGATGGGCACTTCCGGGCGTGTGACGTTTTGCGTTCCACGGACCGGAAGTGCTCCGCTCTGGGACTCGGCGGTTGTCAGCGATGTGTTGCGGCGGCCCCACTGTCTCCTATTCGGTGAGTGTGAGCTTAGTTGTTTGTGCTCCCTGATAGGGGTGAGTTTGATATTCTTTGTCCTTAGAATGAGTGGTAATTTACGGAGGAGAAGTTTTGTCCCTGTTTGATGACATCATAATGGTTTTTGGCGCCGCTTTTCAATTGGTAAGGGTATTTAGGGCCAGTCAGGCAGGATCAGTGTTATTGCTGGATGTCTGGATTTCTGCTCACGGATGTTGGAAGCTGTGATTGATGTACAGTGCCTCCTGAGGAAGGCCCCTGCTTTGGGCCGAAAGCGTTTGAGGAAATGCTGATTATGTAAAGTATACCATTAATAAATGAACAGTTGTTTATGAAAAAAGCCTGGAGAGTGCCCCCTCTGAATTTTTTCTTTACATATATATATATATATATATATAGTTATAGTACTGACTTTCATATAATATGTTTTCTGTTGTTATGAATGGTAAGTGGTAACTTACCTCCCAGATTCAGCGGGACAGACTGGTTTTTGGTCACTGTCCCACTGATGGGTGGTAGTGTGGGATAGGGGACGACAACAGGCGCTTGGCGCCACTTTTTTAAATGCACTGGCGCTAGGCGCCATCTTTGAAATGTTATGGGCGCTAGGAGCCGGGTATTTAAAGGTTTTTAAAAATGTACTTTTTGTGTGTACCGCGGTCCCGGACCTCTCCAGCGACCACGGCAGTAAGTGCAGCCTCCCGGTACGCCGAGCTGTGTGTGTGCGCCGGGGGGGAGCCACTGCAGCTGGGAGATCAGCTCCTGCAGCAGCGCTCTGTCAGTGGCACCGCTGGGGGAGCTCCCGGAGCCTCAGCACTACACAGGTGGCAAGCCGCGGCAGCCGGGACGAGGCTGTGGCAAGGCCACAGAGCTACGCGACGCACACAGGGGACCGGGTTAGCTGTCTCCCTGCGCAGCGAAGGGACGAGAGTGTGCCGCTCACGGGGGACCATGCTAGCCGGCCCCGTATGCGGCGAAGGAATGTGTAGCGTGTTGGGGTCCAGGAGCTACGCTCCCGGCGCATCAGCGCTATGGAAGCACAGAGCCACGGTGACCGGGACGAGCATCCCAGGCTGCTTGGCTTCAGAAGCGGGGTGCACCGCATGCTGCGGTGAGGCCAACAAATGAGTGCCGCACTGGGGGGAAAGGAGAGCCCGCTCCCTAGACCCCAGTGGCAGACAGTGTCCAGGCAGGCTGGAAGATGAGGGAAGCCAGCCCCATACCTCCAGCACTGAGAGAGCCCTAGCAGCCAGGCTGCAGAGCTAGGGGAGCCCAGCACAGTCTTTGAAACAAAACAATGTAATTAAACAAAATAATATATATTGTGATGTGGAGCACTGAGCCGGGCATAGCAAATCCCCCCAGCTACAGTGCCTGTGTATGTGGAGCCGGTGCAGGGCACAGGCTCAGTGTATATTTACAGAAATGTAAGTGAAGTGTATTTATTGTAGTTAATGTAAAAATGCACTTACTGGTTGTTGTGTCCCAGGAGGGTGGAATCCATTGCTGTGTAGGCTGTTGGATTCGTCCAGACCTTTTCCCCAAAAATGGAATGCTTTCTCCTCTAGCCTTCCACATGGAAGTATCATGGGGAGAGAGAGGAGCAGCTCAGCTTTCCAACAAGCTGAGTGGTTTTCTGGAGCTCCATAAGGATCACCTCCGGTGAGCAGGAAACCCTGATCGGGGATCTAGGCTGCCCAGCTCTGGAGCCCGAATTCAGGCTGTAGATGGTGAGCTGGGTCCCGGGCAAATTCCTGGAAGTAAGTTTAGGCGGGAAAACTTCCCCCCAGCCCAGACTGAACGTCACCAGGGTGGATACCGATCCTCCAGGATGGGACAGTCAAAGGAGAGTGACCACTCCCCACTGCCCATAGAGGACAATGGTAGCTGTGCATGTGACCAAGGCATGCACAGCCCATGGGTAAACAGTGATTGGTGGTAAACAACAGGGCGGACTTACCCCGTGGTACTGTGTGAAAATGGACATACAACCTGGAGGCTCGGAGGCCTCCTTTTTATTATACCATTTTCATTCTGCTGTAAACATCTACTGCATTGCCGAGTTCTTTTCATAACTATTTTGGGAAAATAAACATCTTCTGCCTCAAGACGACGCTTCATCTTGTGACCTGCAGGGCTAAGCTGTCCAGGGTGCACCCAGCGTCTCCAAGCTCCGCCTCCAGCCAGCTACCGGGTAGAGGCCTAGTCAAGCGACTAGTGGGGATTCGTCAACACCACACGGGTGTGGTAAGACAGCGTGTTGACGCATGCAGAGCAGATCCATGGTTCCAGACGACACGGCAGGGTAGGAGTCTGGTGGTGGTAGTGTTGTACCCGCCCACTGTGCAGTGGGTGGAGTCAGTAACAGGTGGTTACTGACAGTAAGTGGGAATCCCCTATGTGGCCAGGTCCCGTGTGACCTTAAACTCCATTCTGTGAATGGGGACGGGAAGCGGTGAGGGCTCTCGTACGAGACCGTCCGATCACACCAAGTTACTCAGGAGAGGAGTAACTACAGCGCAGGAGAATGAAGATGGTGGACTTCAGTGGAATGTCTAAGGATGATCTGGAGATCATGTGTCAGGAGAAGGGTATGGATATCCCTTTCAAAGCATCCAGATGCGTCGTGTCGGTGGCATTTGTGAGCTTTGAGGAGTTCCGCCGGGCGGAGGTAGAGAGCGCTGAGGGCGACGGCTTCGAAGAGGATGACCCACCAGTGGACCTTTGTACGGAACCAGTGAGACCCACAAGCCCTGCCCCCTCTCACAGCAGCAATGTTTCCCAGCAATACTTAGCAGGGCGAGGACCCCAACGTACCGGGGGAGGAGGGGGGGCACGAATAGCCTAGCGGATCGGCTAGCGGAATTGGGGGAAAAGGGCAACGGAGCAAGAGCGCTTGATCATCATCCAGGTGTGGCGTGATGAGCGGCCACCACAGGTCGTGGTACCCCGAGAGCCGTTGTCCATTGCTGCGCACAGATCGGGACGTATTCAGTTTGCAGACAGTGATGGGGACATTGATGGACATACTGTATACAAGTTTTTGAAAGGACTTGCAAAGTTGTTCTGTACGTCATTATTTTCTATACTACACTATGCTATGTGTCTGTACTATATTATACTACACTATGCTATGTGTCTGTACTATATTATACTACAGTATGCTATGTGTCTGTACTATATTATACTACAGTATGCTATGTGTCTGTACTATATTATACTACAGTATGCTATGTGTCTGTACTATATTATACTACAGTATGCTATGTGTCTGTACTATATTATACTACAGTATGCTATGTGTCTGTACTATATTATACTACAGTATGCTATGTGTCTGTACTATATTATACTACAGTATGCTATGTGTCTGTACTATATTATACTACAGTATGCTATGTGTCTGTACTATATTATACTACAGTATGCTATGTGTCTGTACTATATTATACTACAGTATGCTATGTGTCTGTACTATATTATACTACAGTATGCTATGTGTCTGTACTATATTATACTACAGTATGCTATGTGTCTGTACTATATTATACTACAGTATGCTATGTGTCTGTACTATATTATACTACAGTATGCTATGTGTCTGTACTATATTATACTACAGTATGCGTCTGGTAAGCGCCTCGAGTCCTATTGAAAAAAGAGCGCTATATAAATAAAATTATTATTATTATGATTTACCCGTAGTGGGTGAGACACCTTGTGCCCACTCTGCATGGAGAGGCCTTGGAGGGATATGGGTCATTTGGTCGACAAGGTCACTAGGT
The DNA here is from genome assembly GCF_028390025.1 of Pseudophryne corroboree. Lineage (NCBI taxonomy): Eukaryota > Metazoa > Chordata > Amphibia > Anura > Myobatrachidae > Pseudophryne > Pseudophryne corroboree. Next base: position 2,621,395 of record NC_086444.1, read on the forward strand.
CAACATGAGTTTTTTTACTTTTTTGGGTGTCTTTTTTTCGTAAAGTGACGGGGACCCCAATTAGTGCACAGTGTTCCCTTGCATGGCTCGCGTACCGCTGCGCTCAACACAGATTAGCGTTCCTAATTGTAGTCCATGTGGATTGTAAAGTATAAAAAAGGTAAAAAAAATGAAGAAAAAATGTGAAAAACCCATGTCGACACAGTACATGTCGACCTAATGACCATGTTGACCTAGTGACCATATCGACCAATAGTAGTCGACCTAATGACTGTCGACCAAATGTTCATAAGCCGCCTCGGAGGCCTATCGAGGAGTGGCCACGGAGGCCCTCCTCCAGCGATTCTTCATCACTCAAGAGTCCTAAAGGAAGAAGTTCCGGGACTTGTCCAAGAATCCTAGCAGCACCCATGATCCCAGCTGCAGCCTGCATCCATGATCCCAGCGGCCCCCATGATCCTAGCAGCCCCCACGATCCCAGTAGCAACATCGCTTCTAGCGGCCCCCACGATCCCAGCAGCACCCACGATCCCAGCAGCCCCCACGATCCCAGCAGCCCCCCACGATATCAGCGCAGCCCCCCACGATCCCAGCGCAGCCCCCCACGATCCCAGCGCAGCCCCCATGATCCAAGCAGCCCCCATGATAAGCACCCATGATCCTAGCAGCATCCATGATAAGCACCCATGATCCTAGCAGCACCCATAATCCCAGCAGCATCCATGATAAGCACCCATGAGCAGCACACATGAGCTGTTCACCACCCATGATCCCAGCAGACCCCATGATCCCAGCAGCATCCATGATAAGCACCCATGATCCCAGCAGCACCCATGAGCTGTTCACCACCCATGATCCCAGCAGCCCCCATGATCTTAGCAGCACCCATGATCCCAGCAGCAACCATGAGCTGTTCACCACCCATGATCCCAGCAGCTCCCATGATCCCAGCAGTTCCCATGATCCCAGCAGCACCCATGATCCCAGCAGCACACGATATGCACCCATGATCCTAGCAGCATCCATGATTAGCACCCATGATCCTAGCAGCACCCATGATCCCAGCAGCACCCATGAGCTGTTCACAACCAATGATCTCAGCAGCACCCATGATCCCAGCAGCACCCATGATCCCAGCAGCATCCATAAAAAGCACCCATGATCCTAGCAGCACCCATAAGCTGTTCACCACCCATGATCCCAGCAGCCCCCCATGAACCCAACAGCACCCATGATCCCAGCAGCCCCCACGATCCCAGCAGCACCCATGATCCCAGCAGCATTCATGATAAGCACCCATGATCCTAGCAGCACCCATGAGCTGTTCACCACCCATGATCCCAGGAGCACCCATGATCACAGCAGCACAGATCCCAGCAGCACCCATGATCTCAGCTGCACCCATGATCCCAGCAGCACCCATGATCCTAGCAGCACCCATGAGCTGTTCACCACCCATGATCCCAGCAGCCCCCATGCTCCCAGCAGCCCCCATGCTCCCAGCAGCCCCCATGATCCTAGCAGCCCCCATGATCCTAGCAGCACCCATGATCCTAGCAGCCCCCATGATCCTAGCAGCACCCATGATCCCATGATCCTAGCAGCCTCCATGATCCTAGCAGCACCCATAAGCTGTTCACCACCCATGAGCTTAGCAGCTCCCATGATCCCAGCAGCCCCCATGATCCCAGCAGCATCCATGATAAGCACCCATGATCCCAGCAGCACCCATGAGCTGTTCACCACCCATGATCCCAGCAGCACCTATGATCCCAGCAGCTCCCATGAGCTGTTCACCACCCATGATCCCAGCAGCATCCATAATAAGCACTCATGATCCTAGAAGCACCCATGATCCCAGCAGCCCCCATGATCCCAGCAGCACCCATGATCCCAGCAGCACCCATGATCCCAGCAGCCCCCATGATCCCAGCAGCCCCCATGATAAGCACCCATGATCCTAGCAGCATCCATGATAAGCACCCATGATCCTAGCAGCACCCATAATCCCAGCAGCATCCATAAGCACCCATGAGCAGCACACATGAGCTGTTCACCACCCATGATCCCAGCAGCCCCCATGATCCCAGCAGCATCCATGATAAGCACCCATGATCCCAGCAGCACCCATGAGCTGTTCACCACCCATGATCCCAGCAGCCCCCATGATCTTAGCAGCACCCATGATCCCAGCAGCAACCATGAGCTGTTCACCACCCATGATCCCAGCAGCACCCATGATCCCAGCAGCTCCCATGATCCCAGCAGCACCCATGATCCCAGCAGCACACGATAAGCACCCATGATCCTAGCAGCATCCATGATTAGCACCCATGACCCTAGCAGCACCCATGATCCCAGCAGCACCCATGAGCTGTTCACCACCTATGATCCCAGCAGCCCCCATGAACCCAACAGCACCCATGATCCCAGCAGCCCCCACGATCCCAGCAGCACCCATGATCCCAGCAGCATTCATGATAAGCACCCATGATCCTAGCAGCACCCATGAGCTGTTCCCCACCCATGATCCCAGGAGCACCCATGATCACAGCAGCACAGATCCCAGCAGCACCCATGATCTCAGCTGCACCCATGATCCCAGCAGCACCCATGATCCTAGCAGCACCCATGAGCTGTTCACCACCCATGATCCCAGCAGCCCCCATGATCCCAGCAGCCCCCATGCTCCCAGCAGCCCCCATGATCCTAGCAGCACCCATGATTCTAGCAGCACCCATGATCCTAGCAGCCCCCATGATCCTAGCAGCACCCATGATCCCATGATCCTAGCAGCCTCCATGATCCTAGCAGCACCCATAAGCTGTTCACCACCCATGAGCTTAGCAGCTCCCATGATCCCAGCAGCCCCCATGATCCCAGCAGCATCCATGATAAGCACCCATGATCCCAGCAGCACCCATGAGCTGTTCACCACCCATGATCCCAGCAGCACCTATGATCCCAGCAGCTCCCATGAGCTGTTCACCACCCATGATCCCAGCAGCATCCATAATAAGCACTCATGATCCTAGAAGCACCCATGATCCCAGCAGCCCCCATGATCCCAGCAGCACCCATGATCCCAGCAGCACCCATGATCCCAGCGCAGCCCCCATGACCCCAGTGCAGCCCCCATGATCCCAGCAGCACCAATGATCCTAGCAGCCCCCACGATCCAAGTAGCCCCCATGATCCCAGCAGCCCCCCATGATCCCAGCAGCCCCCCATGATCCCAGCAGCCCCCATGATCCTAGCAGCACCCATGATCCAAGCAGCACCCATGATGCAAGCAGCCCCCATGATCCCAGCAGCACCCAAAAGCACCCATGATCCCAGCAGCATCCACAAGCATCCATGATCCAAGCAGCCCCCATGATCCTAGCAGCACCCATGATCAAAGCAGCCCCCATGACCCTAGCAGCACCCATGATCCCAGCAGCCACCATGATCCCAGCAGCCACCATGATCCCAGCAGTACCCATGATTCTAGCAGTACCCATGGTCCCAGCAGCCCCCATGATCCCAGCAGCATCCATGACAAGCACCCATGATCCTAGCAGCACCCATGATCCCAGCAGCACCATAAGCTGTTCACCACCCATGATCCCAGCAGCCTCCATGATCCCAGCAGCACCCATGATAAGCACCCATGATCCTAGCAGCACCCATGAGCTGTTCACCACCCATGATCCCAGAAGCACCCATGATCCCAGCAGCCCCCATGATCCCAGCAGCACACATGATAAGCACCCATGATCTCAGCAGCATCCATGATAAGCACCCATGATCCTAGCAGCACCCATGAGCTGTTCATCACCCATGATCCCAGCACACATGACCCCAGCAGCCCCCATGATCCCAGAAGCACACATGATAAGCACCCATGATCCCAGCAGCCCCTATGATCCCAGCAGCCCCCATGATCCCAGCAGCCCCCATGATCCCAGCAGCACCCATAATCCCAGCAGCACCCATGATCCCAGCAGCACACATGATAAGCACCTATGATTCTAGCAGCATCCATGATAGGCACCCATGATCCCAGCAGCACCCATGAGCTGTTCACCACCCATGATCCCAGCAGCTCCCATGATCCCAGCAGCCCCCATGATCCCAGCAGCCCCCATGATCCCAGCAGCCCCCATGATAAGCACCCATGATACTAGCAGCATCCATGATAAGCACCCATGATCCTTGCAACACCCATAATCCCAGCAGCATCCATGATAAGCACCCATGAGCAGCACACATGAGCTGTTCACCACCCATGATCCCAGCAGCCCCCATGATCTTAGCAGCACCCATGATCCCAGCAGCAACCATGAGCTGTTCACCACCCATGATCCCAGCAGCACCCATGATCCCAGCAGCTCCCATGATCCCAGCAAGCTCCCATGATCCCAGCAGTTCCCATGATCCCAGCAGCACCCATGATCCCAGCAGCACACGATAAGCACCCATGATCCTAGCAGCACCCATGATCCCAGCAGCACCCATGAGCTGTTCACCACCCATGATCCCAGCAGCCCCCATGAACCCAACAGCACCCATGATCCCAGCAGCCCCCACGATCCCAGCAGCACCCATGATCCCAGCAGCATTCATGATAAGCACCCACGATCCTAGCAGCACCCATGAGCTGTTCACCACCCATAATCCCAGGAGCACCCATGATCACAGCAGCACAGATCCCAGCAGAACCCATGATCTCAGCTGCACCCATGATCCCAGCAGCACCCATGATCCTAGCAGCACCCATGAGCTGTTCACCACCCATGATCCCAGCAGCCCCCATGATCCCAGCAGCCCCCATGCTCCCAGCAGCCCCCATGATCCTAGCAGCACCCATGATCCTAGCAGCACCCATGATCCTAGCAGCCCCCATGATCCTAGCAGCACCCATGATCCCATGATCCTAGCAGCCTCCATGATCCTAGCAGCACCCATAAGCTGTTCACCACCCATGAGCTTAGCAGCTCCCATGATCCCAGCAGCCCCCATGATCCCAGCAGCATCCATGATAAGCACCCATGATCCCAGCAGCACCCATGAGCTGTTCACCACCCATGATCCCAGCAGCACCTATGATCCCAGCAGCTCCCATGAGCTGTTCACCACCCATGATCCCAGCAGCATCCATGATAAGCACTCATGATCCTAGAAGCACCCATGATCCCAGCAGCACCCATGAGCTGTTCACCACCCATGATCCCAGCAGCCCCCATGATCCCAGCAGCAGACATGATAAGCATCCGTGATCCTAGCAGCACCCATGATCCCAGCAGCACCCATGAGCTGTTCACCACCCACGATCCCAGCAGCTCCTATGATCCCAGAAGCCCCCATGATCCCAGCCGCTCCCATCATCCTAGCAGCCCCCATGATCCCAGCAGCATCCATGATAAGCACCCATGATCCTAGCAGCACCCATGAGCTGTTCACCACCCATGATCCCAGCAGCATCCATGATAAGCACCCATGAGCTGTTCACCACCCATGATCCCAGCAGCCACCATGATCCCAGCAGCACCTATGATCCCAGCAGCACCCATGCTCACAGCAGCCCCCATGATCCCAGCAGCACCCATGATCCTAGCAGCACCCATGATCCTAGCAGCACCCATGAGCTGTTCACCACTCATGATCCCAGCAGCACCCATGATCCCAGCAGCCCCCATGATCCTAGCAGCCCCATGATCCCAGCAGCCCCCATGATCCTAGCAGCGCCCATGCTCCCAGCAGCCCCCATGATCCTAGCAGCACCCATGATCCTAGCAGCACCCATGATCTGTTCACCACCCATGATCCTAGCAGTCCCCATGATCCCAGCAGCTCCCATGATCCCAGCATCCCCCATGATCCCAGCAGCACCCATGATCCCAGCAGCATCCATGATAAGCACCCATGATCCTAGAAGCTCCCATGATCCCAGCAGCATACATGATAAGCATCCATGATCCTAGCAGCACCCATGATCCCAGCAGCACCCATGAGCTGTTCACCACCCATGATCCCAGCAGCCCTCCCAGCAGCACCCATGATCCTAGCAGCACCCATGATCCCAGCAGCCCCCATGATCCCAGCAGCTCCCATGATCCCAGCAGCTCCCATGAACCCAGCAGCCCCCATGATACCAGCAGCACCGATGATCCCAGCAGCCCCCATGATCCCAGCAGCCCCCATGATCCCAGCGCAGCGCCCATGATCCCAGCGCAGCGCCCATGATCCCAGCAGCACCCATGATCCCAGCAGCCCCCCATGATCCCAGCAGCCCCCCATGATCCTAACAGCCCCCCATGATCCTAACAGCCCCCCATGATCCTAGCAGCACCCATAATCCCAGCGGCCCCCATGATCCCAGCAGCACCCATGATCCTAACAGCCCCCATGATCCTAGAATCACCCATGATCCTAGCAGCCCCCACGATCCCAGTAGCCCCCACGATCCCAGTAGCCCCCATGATCCCAGCAGCACCCATGATCCTAGCAGCACCCATGATCCCAGTAGCACCCACGATCCTAGCAGCCCCCACGATCCTATCAGCCCCCATGATCCCAGCATCACCCATGATCCCAGCATCACCCATGATCCCAGCGCAGCCCCCCATGATCCCAGCAGCCCCCATGATCCCAGCAGCCCCCATGATCCCAGCAGCACCCATGATCCTAACAGCCCCCATGATCCTAGCAGCACCCATGATCCAGCAGCCCCCATGATCCAAGCAGCCCCCATGATCCTAGCAGCACCCATGATCCTAGCAGCACCCATGAGCTGTTCACCACGCATGATCCCAGCAGCACCCATGATCCCAGCAGCCCCCATGATCCTAGCAGCCCCATGATCCCAGCAGCCCCCATGACCTCAGCAGCACCCATGATCCTAGCAGCGCCCATGCTCCCAGCAGCCCCCATGATCCTAGCAGCACCCATGATCCTAGCAGCACCCATGTTCCTGGCAGCACCCATGTTCCTGGCAGCACCCATGATCCCAGCAGCCCCATGATCCTAGCAGCCCCATGATCCTAGCAGCACCCATGATCCTAGCAGCACCCATGATCTGTTCACCACCCATGATCCTAGCAGTCCCCATGATCCCAGCAGCTCCCATGATCCCAGCATCCCCCATGATCCCAGAAGCACCCATGATCCCAGCAGCATCCACGATAAGCACCCATGATCCTAGAAGCACCCATGATCCCAGCAGCATACATGATAAGCATCCATGATCCTAGCAGCACCCATGATCCCAGCAGCACCCATGATCCCAGCAGCTCCCATGAACCCAGCAGCCCCCATGATACCAGCAGCACCCATGATACCAGCAGCCCCCATGATCCCAGCAGCCCCCATGATCCCAGCGCAGCACCCATGATCCCAGCGCAGCACCCATGATCCCAGCGCAGCGCCCATGATCCCAGCAGCACCCATGATCCCAGCAGCCCCCCATGATCCCAGCAGCCCCCATGATCCTAACAGCCCCCATGATCCCAGCGCAGCGCCCATGATCCCAGCAGCACCCATGATCCCAGCAGCACCTATGATCCCAGCAGCCCCCATAATTCCAGCAGCACCCATGCTCACAGCAGCCCCCATGATCCCAGCAGCACCCATGATCCTAGCAGCACTCATGATCCTAGCAGCACCCATGAGCTGTTCACCACCCATGCTCCCAGCAGCACCCATGATCCCAGCAGCCCTCCCAGCAGCACCCATGTTCCTAGCAGCACCCATGATCGCAGCAGCCCCCATGATCCCAGCAGCTCTCATGATCCCAGCAGCTCCCATGATCCCAGCAGCTCCCATGAACCCAGCAGCCCCCATGATACCAGCAGCACCCATGATACCAGCAGCCCCCATGATCCCAGCAGCCCCCATGATCCCAGCGCAGCGCCCATGATCCCAGCAGCACCCATGATCCTAGCAGCCCCCCATGATCCCAGCAGCCCCCCATGATCCTAAAAGCCCCCATGATCCTAGCAGCACCCATAATCCCAGCGGCCCCCATGATTCCAGCAGCACCCATGATCCGAATAGCCCCCATGATCCTAGAATCACCCATGATCCTAGCAGCCCCCACGATCCCAGTAGCCCCCATGATCCTAGCAGCACCCATGATCCCAGTAGCACCCACGATCCTAGCAGCCCCCACGATACTAGCAGCCCCCATGATCCCAGCAGCACCCATGATCCCAGCATCACCCATGATCCCAGCGCAGCCCCCATGATCCCAGCAGCCCCCCATGATCCCAGCAGCCCCCATGATCGCAGCAGCCCCCATGATCTCAGCAGCACCCATGATCCTAACAGCCCCCATGATCCCGAGATCATGGGGGCTGCTGCGATCATGGGGGCTGCTGGGATCATGGGGGGCTGCTGGGATCATGGGGGCTGCGCTGGGATCATTGGTGATGCTGGGATCATGGGTGCTGCTGGGATCATGGGTGCTGCTGGGATCGTGGGGGCTGCTAGGATCGTGGGGGCTGCTAGGATCGTGGGGGCTGCTAGGATCGTGGGGGCTACTGGGATCATGGGTGCTGCTAGGATCATGGGTGCTGCTGGGATCATGGGGGCTACTGGGATCGTGGGGGCTACTGGGATCATGGGTGATTCTAGGATCATGGGGGCTGTTCGGATCATGGGTGCTGCTGGGATCATGGGGGCCGCTGGGATTATGGGTGCTGCTAGGATCATGGGGGCTGTTAGGATCATGGGGGCTGCTGGGATCATGGGGGCTGCTGGGATTATGGGGGCTGCTGGGATCATGGGGGCTGCTGGGATCATGGAAGCTGCTGGGATCATGGGAGCTGCTGGGATCATGGGGGCTGCTGGGATCATGGGTGCTGCTAGGATCATGGGTGCTGCTGGGAGGGCTGCTGGGATCATGGGTGCTGCTGGGAGCATGGGTGGTGAACAGCTCATGGGTGCTGCTGGGATCATGGGGGCTGCTGTGAGCATGGGTGCTGCTGGAATTATGGGGGCTGCTGGGATCATGGGCGCTGCGCTGGGATCATGGGGGCTGTTAGGATCATGGGGGGCTGCTGGGATCATGGGGGGCTGCTAGGATCATGGGTGCTGCTGGGATCATGGGTGCTGCTGGGATCATGGGCGCTGCGCTGGGATCATGGGTGCTGCGCTGGGATCATGGGGGCTGCGCTGGAATCATGGGTGCTGCTGGTATCATGGGGGCTGCTGGGTTCATGGGAGCTGCTGGGATCATGGGTGCTGCTGGGATCATGGGTGCTGCTAGGATCATGGATGCTTATCATGTATGCTGCTGGGATCATGGGAGCTGCTGGGATCATGGGTGCTTCTAGGATCATGGGTGCTTATCGTGGATGCTGCTGGGATCATGGGTGCTGCTGGGATCATGGGAGCTGCTGGGATCATGGGGACTGCTAGGATCATGGGTGGTGAACAGATCATGGGTGCTGCTAGGATCATGGGTGCTGCTAGGATCATGGGGCTGCTAGGATCATGGGGCTGCTAGGATCATGGGTGCTGCCAGGAACATGGGTGCTGCTAGGATCATGGGTGCTGCTAGGATCATGGGTGCTGCTAGGATCATGGGTGCTGCTAGGATCATGGGGGCTGCTAGGATCATGGGGGCTGCTGAGGTCATGGGGGCTGCTGGGATCATGGGGCTGCTAGGATCATGGGGGCTGCTTGGATCATGGGGGCTGCTGAATCATGGGTGCTGCTAGGATCATGGGTGCTGCTGGGATCATGGGGGGCTGCTGCGATCATGGGGGGCTGCTGGGATCATGGGGGGCTGCTGGGATCATGGGGGACTGCTGGGATCATGGGGGCTGCGCTGGGATCATGGGTGATGCTGGGATCGTGGGGGCTGCTAGGATCGTGGGGGCTGCTAGGATCGTGGGTGCTACTGGGATCATGGGTGCTGCTAGGATCATGGGTGCTGCTAGGATCATGGGGGCTGTTAGGATCATGGGGGCTGTTAGGATCATGGGGGCTGCTAACAGCCCCCATGATCCTAACAGCCCCCATGATCCTAGCAGCACCCATGATCCAGCAGCCCCCATGATCCAAGCAGCCCCCATGATCCTAGCAACACCCATGATGCCAGCAGCCCCCATGATCCTAGCAGCACCCACGATCCCAGCAGCCCCCATGATCCCAGCAGCATCCACAAGCACCCATGATCCTAGCAGCATCCACAAGCACCCATGATCCTAGCAGCACCCATGACCTGTTCACCACCTATGATCCCAGCAGCACCCATGATCCCAGCTCCCATCATGATCCTAGCAGCCCCCATGATCCTAGCAGTACCCATGATCCCAGCAGCCCCCATGATCCCAGCAGCATCCATGATAAGCACCCACGATCCTAGCAGCACCCATAATCCCAGCAGCACCATGAGCTGTTTACCACCCATGATCCCAGCAGCCTCCATGATCCTAGCAGCACCCATGATAAGCATCCATGATCCTAGCAGCACCCATGAGCTGTTCACCACCCATGATCCCAGCAGCACCCATGATCCCAGCACCCATGATCAGCCATGATCCCAGCAGCACACATGATAAGCACCCATGATCCCAGCAGCACACATGATAAGCACCCATAATCCTAGCAGCACCCATGAGCTGTTCATCACCCATGATCCCAGCAGCACCCATGACCCCAGCAGCCCCCATGATCCCAGCAGCACACATGATAAGCACCCATGATCCCAGCAGCAACCATGATCACAGAAGCCCCTATGATCCCAGCAGCCCCCATGATGCTAGCAGCACCCATGATCCCAGCAGCACACAAGATAAGCACCTATGATCCTAGCAGCATCCATGAGCTGTTCACCACCCATGATCCCAGCAGCCCCCGTGATCCCAGTAGCCCCCATGATCCTAGCATCACCTATGATCCCAACGCAGCCACCACGATCCCAGAAGTCCCCCATGATCGCAGCAGCCCCCATGATCCCAGCAGCACCCATGATCCTAACAGCCCCCATGATCCTAGCAGCACCCATGATCCAGCAGCCCCCATGATCCAAGCAGCCCCTATGATCCTAGCAGCACCCATGATGCCAGCAGCCCTAATGAGCCTAGCAGCACCTACGATCCCAGCAGCCCCTATGATCCCAGCAGCATCCACAAGCACCCATGATCCCAGCAGCATCCACAAGCACCCATGATCCTAGCAGCACCCATGAGCTGTTCACCACCCATGATCCCAGCAGCACCCATGATCCCAGGAGCCCCCATGATTCTAGCAGCACCCATGATCCCAGCAGCCCCCATGATCCTAGCAGCCCCCATGATCCTAGCAGTACCCATGGTCCCAGCAGCCCCCATGATCCCAGCAGCATCCATGATAAGCACCCATGATCCTAGCAGCACCCATGATCCCAGCAGCACCATGAGCTGTTCACCACCCTTGATCCCAGCAGCCTCCATGATCCTAGCAGCACCCATGATCCCAGCAGCACCCATGATAAGCACCCATGAGCTGTTCACCACCCATGATCCCAGCACCCATGATCAGCCATGATACCAGCAGCCCCCATGATCCCAGCAGCACACATAAGCACCCATGATCCCAGCAGCCCCCATGACCCCAGCAGCCCCCATGATCCCAGCAGCACACATGATAAGCACCCATGATCCTAGCAGCACCCATGAGCTGTTCATCACCCATGATCCCAGCAGTCCCCATGATCCCAGCAGCACACATGATAAGCACCCATGATCCCAGCAGCAACCATGATCACAGTAGCCCCCATGATCCTAGCAGCACCCATGATCCCAGCAGCACACATGATAAGCACCTATGATCCTAGCAGCACCCATGATCCCAGCAACACACATGATCTCAGCAGCCCCCATGATCATAGCAACACTTATGATCCCAGCAGCCCCCATGATCATAGCAACACTTATGATCCCAGCAGCACACATGATAAGCACCCATGATCCTAGCAGCACCCATAATCCCAGCAGCACCCATGAGCTGTTCACCACCCATGATCCCAGCAGCACCCATGATCCCAGCAGCCCCCATGATCCCAGCAGCACACATGATAAGCACCCATGATCTCAGCAGCATCCATGATAAGCACCCATGATCCTAGCAGCACCCATGAGCTGTTCATCACCCATGATCCCAGCAGCACCCATGACCCCAGCAGCCCCCATGATCCCAGCAGCACACATGATAAGCACCCATGATCCCAGCAGCAACCATGATCACAGAAGCCCCTATGATCCCAGCAGCCCCCATGATCCCAGCAGCACCCATGATCCCAGCAGCACACATGATAAGCACCTATGATCCTAGCAGCATCCATGATAGGCACCCATGATCCCAGCAGCACCCATGAGCTGTTCACCACCCATGATCCCAGCAGCTCCCATGATCCCAGCAGCCCCCATGATCCCAGCAGCCCCCATGATCCAAGCAGCCCCCATGATCCCAGCAGCCCCCATGATAAGCACCCATGATCCTAGCAGCATCCATGAAAAGCACCCATGATCCTAGCAGCACCCATAATCCCAGCAGCATCCATGATAAGCACCCATGAGCAGCACACATGAGCTGTTCACCACCCATGATCCCAGCAGCATCCATGATAAGCACCCATGATCCCAGCAGCACCCATGAGCTGTTCACCACCCATGATCCCAGCAGCCCCCATGATCTTAGCAGCACCCATGATCCCAGCAGCAACCATGAGCTGTTCACCACCCATGATCCCAGCAGCACCCATGATACCAGCAGCTCCCATGATCCCAGCAGCTCCCATGATCCCAGCAGCAACCATGATCCCAGCAGCACACGATAAGCACCCATGATCCTAGCAGCATCCATGATTAGCACCCATGACCCTAGCAGCACCCATGATCCCAGCAGCACCCATGAGCTGTTCACCACCCATGATCCCAGCAGCCCCCATGAACCCAACAGCACCCATGATCCCAGCAGCCCCCACGATCCCAGCAGCACCCATGATCCCAGCAGCATTCATGATAAGCACCCATGATCCTAGCAGCACCCATGAGCAGTTCACCACCCATGATCCCAGGAGCACCCATGATCACAGCAGCACAGATCCCAGCAGCACCCATGATCTCAGCAGCACCCATGATCCCAGCAGCACCCATGAGCTGTTCACCACCCATGATCCCAGCAGCCCCCATGATCCCAGCAGCACCCATGCTCCCAGCAGCCCCCATGATCCTAGCAGCACCCATGATCCTAGCAGCCCCCATGATCCCATGATCCTATCAGCCTCCATGATCCTAGCAGCACCCATAAGCTGTTCACCACCCATGAGCTTAGCAGCTCCCATGATCCCAGCAGCCCCCATGATCCCAGCAGCATCCATGATAAGCACCCATGAGCTGTTCACCACCCATGATCCCAGCAGCACCTATGATCCCAGCAGCTCCCATGAGCTGTTCACCACCCATGATCCCAGCAGCATCCATGATAAGCACTCATGATCCTAGAAGCACCCATGATCCCAGCAGCACCCATGAGCTGTTCACCACCCATGATCCCAGCAGCCCCCATGATCCCAGCAGCAGACATGATAAGCATCCATGATCCTAGCAGCACCCATGATCCCAGCAGCGCCCATGAGCTGTTCACCACCCATGATCCCAGCAGCTCCTATGATCCCAGAAGCCCCCATGATCCCAGCCGCTCCCATCATCCTAGCAGCCCCCATGATCCCAGCAGCATCCATGATAAGCACCCATGATCCTAGCAGCACCCATGAGCTGTTCACCACCCATGATCCCAGCAGCATCCATGATAAGCACCCATGAGCTGTTCACCACCCATGATCCCAGCAGCCCCCATGATCCCAGCAGCCACCATGATCCCAGCAGCACCTATGATCCCAGCAGCCCCCATAATTCCAGCAGCACCCATGCTCACAGCAGTCCCCATGATCCCAGCAGCACACATGATCCTAGCAGCACCCATGATCCTAGCAGCCCCCATGATCCTAGCAGCCCCATGATCCCAGCAGCCCCCATGACCTCAGCAGCACCCATGATCCTAGCAGCGCCCATGCTCCCAGCAGTCCCCATGATCCCAGCAGCCCCCATGATCCCAGCAGCCCCATGATCCCAGCAGCCCCATGATCCCAGCAGCCCCATGATCCCAGCAGCCCCATGATCCCAGCAGCCCCCATGACCTCAGCAGCACCCATGATCCTAGCAGCGCCCATGCTCCCAGCAGCCCCCATGATCCTAGCAGCACCCATGATCCTGGCAGCACCCATGATCCTGGCAGCACCCATGATCCCAGCAGCCCCATGATCCTAGCAGCACCCATGATCCTAGCAGCACCCATGATCTGTTCACCACCCATGATCCTAGCAGTCCCCATGATCCCAGCAGCTCCCATGATCCCAGCATCCACCATGATCCCAGCAGCACCCATGATCCCAGCAGCATCCACGATAAGCACCCATGATCCTAGAAGCACCAATGATCCCAGCAGCATACATGATAAGCATCCATGATCCTAGCAGCACCCATGATCCCAGCAGCACCCATGAGCTGTTCACCACCCATGATCCCAGCAGCCCCCATGATCCCAGCAGCTCCCATGATCCCAGCAGCACCCATGATCCCAGCAGCACCCATTAACCCAGCAGCCCCCATTATACCAGCAGCACCCATGATACCAGCAGCCCCCATGATCCCAGCAGCCCCCATGATCCCAGCGCAGCACCCATGATCCCAGCGCAGCGCCCATGATCCCAGCAGCACCCATGCTCACAGCAGTCCCCATGATCCCAGCAGCACCCATGATCCTAGCAGCACCCATGATCCTAGCAGCCCCCATGATCCTAGCAGCCCCATGATCCCAGCAGCCCCCATGACCTCAGCAGCACCCATGATCCTAGCAGCGCCCATGCTCCCAGCAGTCCCCATGATCCCAGCAGCCCCCATGATCCCAGCAGCCCCATGATCCCAGCAGCCCCATGATCCCAGCAGCCCCATGATCCCAGCAGCCCCCATGACCTCAGCAGCACCCATGATCCTAGCAGCGCCCATGCTCCCAGCAGCCCCCATGATCCTGGCAGCACCCATGATCCTGGCAGCACCCATGATCCTAGCAGCACCCATGATCCTAGCAGCACCCATGATCCTAGCAGCACCCATGATCTGTTCACCACCCATGATCCTAGCAGTCCCCATGATCCCAGCAGCTCCCATGATCCCAGCATCCACCATGATCCCAGCAGCACCCATGATCCCAGCAGCATCCACGATAAGCACCCATGATCCTAGAAGCACCAATGATCCCAGCAGCTCCCATGATCCCAGCAGCATACATGATAAGCATCCATGATCCTAGCAGCACCCATGATCCCAGCAGCACCCATGAGCTGTTCACCACCCATGATCCCAGCAGCCCCCATGATCCCAGCAGCTCCCATGATCCCAGCAGCACCCATGATCCCAGCAGCACCCATGATCCCAGCAGCCCCCATGATACCAGCAGCACCCATGATACCAGCAGCCCCCATGATCCCAGCAGCCCCCATGATCCCAGCGCAGCACCCATGATCCCAGCGCAGCGCCCATGATCCCAGCAGCACCCATGATCCTAGCAGCCCCCCATGATCCCAGCAGCCCCCCATGATCCTAACAGCCCCCATGATCCTAGCAGCACCCATAATCCCAGTGGCCCCCATGATCCCAGCAGCACCCATGATCCTAATAGCCCCCATGATCCTAGAATCACCCATGATCCTAGCAGCCCCCACGATCCCAGTAGCCCCCATGATCCCAGCAGCACCCATGATCCTAGCAGCACCCATGATCCCAGTAGCACCCACGATCTTAGCAGCCCCCACGATCCTAGCAGCCCCCATGATCCCAGCAGCACCCATGATCCCAGCAGCACCCATGATCCCAGCGCAGCCCCCATGATCCCAGCAGCCCCCATGATCCCAGCAGCCCCCATGATCCCAGCAGCACCCATGATCCTAACAGCCCCCATGATTCTAGCAGCACCCATGATCCAGCAGCCCCCATGATCCAAGCAGCCCCCATGATCCTAGCAACACCCATGATGCCAGCAGCCCCCATGATCCTAGCAGCACCCACGATCCCAGCAGCCCCCATGATCCCAGCATCCACAAGCACCCATAATCCTAGCAGCATCCACAAGCACCCATGATCCTAGCAGCACCCATGAGCTGTTCACCACCCATGATCCCAGCAGCACCCATGATCCCAGCTGCCATCATGATCCTAGCAGCCCCCATGATCCTAGCAGTACCCATGATCCCAGCAGCCCCCATGATCCCAGCAGCATCCACGATAAGCACCCATGATCCTAGCAGCACCCATGATCCCAGCAGCACCATGAGCTGTTCACCACCCATGATCCCAGCAGCCTCCATGATCCTAGCAGCACCCATGATCCCAGCAGCACCCATGATAAGCACCCATGATCCTAGCAGCACCCATGAGCTGTTCACCACCCATGCTCCCAGCAGCACCCATGATCCCAGCAGCCCTCCCAGCAGCACCCATGATCCTAGCAGCACCCATGATCCCAGCAGCCCCCATGATCCCAGCAGCTCCCATGATCCCAGCAGCTCCCATGATCCCAGCAGCCCCCATGATACCAGCAGCACCCATGATACCAGCAGCCCCCATGATCCCAGCAGCCCCCATGATCCCAGCGCAGCGCCCATGATCCCAGCAGCACCCATGATCCTAGCAGCCCCCCATGATCCCAGCAGCCCCTCATGATCCTAACAGCCCCCATGATCCTAGCAGCACCCATAATCCCAGCGGCCCCCATGATCCCAGCAGCACCCATGATCCGAACAGCCCCCATGATCCTAGAATCACCCATGATCCTAGCAGCCCCCACGATCCCAGTAGCCCCCATGATCCCAGCAGCACCCATGATCCTAGCAGCACCCATGATCCCAGTAGCCCCCACGATCCTAGCAGCCCCCACGATCCTAGCAGCCCCCATGATCCCAGCAGCACCCATGATCCCAGCATCACCCATGATCCCAGCAGCCCCCCATGATCCCAGCAGCCCCCATGATCGCAGCAGCCCCCATGATCTCAGCAGCACCCATGATCCTAACAGCCCCCATGATCCTAGCAGCACCCATGATCCAGCAGCCCCCATGATCCAAGCAGCCCCCATGATCCTAGCAACACCCATGATGCCAGCAGCCCCCATGATCCTAGCAGCACCCACGATCCCAGCAGCCCCCATGATCCCAGCAGCATCCACAAGCACCCATGATCCTAGCAGCATCCACAAGCACCCATGATCCTAGCAGCACCCATGACCTGTTCACCACCCATGATCCCAGCAGCACCCATGATCCCAGCTGCCATCATGATCCTAGCAGCCCCCATGATCCTAGCAGTACCCATGATCCCAGCAGCATCCATGATAAGCACCCATGATCCTAGCAGCACCCATAATCCCAGCAGCACCATGAGCTGTTCACCACCCATGATCCCAGCAGCCTCCATGATCCTAGCAGCACCCATGATCCCAGCAGCACCCATGATAAGCATCCATGATCCTAGCAGCACCCATGAGCTGTTCACCACCCATGATCCCAGCAGCACCCATGATCCCAGCACCCATGATCAGCCATGATCCCAGCAGCCCCCATGATCCCAGCAGCACACATGATAAGCACCCATGATCCCAGCAGTACACATGATAAGCACCCATAATCCTAGCAGCACCCATGAGCTGTTCATCACCCATGATCCCAGCAGCACCCATGACCCCAGCAGCCCCCATGATCCCAGCAGCACACATGATAAGCACCCATGATCCCAGCAGCAACCATGATCACAGAAGCCCCTATGATCCCACCGGCCCGATGATCCTAGCAGCACCCATGATCCCAGCAGCACACATGATAAGCACCTATGATCCTAGCAGCATCCATGATAAGCACCCATGATCCCAGCAGCACCCATGAGCTGTTCACCACCCATGATCCCAGCAGCCCCCGTGATCCCAGTAGCCCCCATGATCCTAGCATCACCTATGATCCCAACGCAGCCCCCATGATCCCAGCAGTCCCCCATGATCCCAGCAGCACCCATGATCCTAACAGCCCCCATGATCCTAGCAGCACCCATGATCCAGCAGCCCCCATGATCCTAGCAGCACCCATGATGCCAGCAGCCCTAATGATCCTAGCAGCACCTACGATCCCAGCAGCCCCTATGATCCCAGCAGCATCCACAAGCACCCATGATCCCAGCAGCATCCACAAGCACCCATGATCCTAGCAGCACCCATGAGCTGTTCACCACCCATGATCTCAGCAGCACCCATGAGCCCAGCAGCCCCCATGATTCTAGCAGCACCCATGATCCCAGCAGCACCCATGATCCTAGCAGCCCCCATGATCCTAGCAGTACCCATGGTCCCAGCAGCCCCCATGATCCCAGCAGCATCCATGATAAGCACCCATGATCCTAGCAGCACCCATGATCCCAGCAGCACCATGAGCTGTTCACCACCCTTGATCCCAGCAGCCTCCATGATCCTAGCAGCACCCATGATCCCAGCAGCACCATGATAAGCACCCATGAGCTGTTCACCACCCATGATCCCAGCACCCATGATCAGCCATGATCCCAGCAGCCCCCATGATCCAAGCAGCACACATAAGCACCCATGATCCCAGCAGCCCCCATGACCCCAGCAGCCCCCATGATCCCAGCAGCACACATGATAAGCACCCATGATCCCAGCAGTCCCCATGATCCCAGCAGCGCACATGATAAGCACCCATGATCCCAGCAGCAACCATGATCACAGTAGCCCCCATGATCCTAGCAGCACCCATGATCCCAGCAGCACACATGATAAGCACCTATGATCCTAGCAGCACCCATGATCCCAGCAGCACACATGATAAGCACCTATGATCCTAGCAGCATCCATGATAAGCACCCATGATCCCAGCAGCACCCATGATCTCAGCAGCCCCCATGATCATAGCAACACTTATGATCCCAGCAGCCCCCATGATCATAGCAACACTTATGATCCCAGCAGCACACATGATAAGCACCCATGATCCTAGCAGCACCCATAATCCCAGCAGCACCCATGAGCTGTTCACCACCCATGATCCCAGCAGCACCCATGATCCCAGCAGCCCCCATGATCCCAGCAGCCCCCATGATAAGCACCCATGATCTCAGCAGCTTCCATGATAAGCACCCATGATCCTAGCAGCACCCATGAGCTGTTCATCACCCATGATCCCAGCAGCACCCATGACCCCAGCAGCCCCCATGATCCCAGCAGCACACATGATAAGCATCCATGATCCCAGCAGCAACCATGATTCCAGAAGCCCCTATGATCCCAGCAGCCCCCATGATCCCAGCAGCACCCATGATCCCAGCAGCACCCATGATCCCAGCAGCACACATGATAAGCACCTATGATCCTAGCAGCATCCATGATAGGCACCCATGATCCCAGCAGCACCCACAATCCCAGCAGCATCCATGATAAGCACCCATGAGCAGCACACATGAGCTGTTCACCACCCATGATCCCAGCAGCCCCCATGATCCCAGCAGCATCCATGATAAGCACCCATGATCCCAGCAGCACCCATGAGCTGTTCACCACCCATGATCCCAGCAGCTCCCATGATCTTAGCAGCACCCATGATCCCAGCAGCAACCATGAGCTGTTCACCACCCATGATCCCAGCAGCTCCCATGATCCCAGCAGCCCCCATGATCCCAGCAGCCCCCATGATCCCAGCAGCCCCCATGATAAGCACCCATGATCCTAGCAGCATCCATGATAAGCACCCATAATCCTAGCAGCACCCACAATCCCAGCAGCATCCATGATAAGCACCCATGAGCTGTTCACCACCCATGATCCCAGCAGCATCCATGATAAGCACCCATGATCCCAGCAGCACCCATGAGCTGTTCACCACCCATGATCCCAGCAGCCCCCATGATCTTAGCAGCACCCATGATCCCAGCAGCAACCATGAGCTGTTCACCACCCATGATCCCAGCAGCACCCATGATCCCAGCAGCTCCCATGATCCCAGCAGCTCCCATGATCCCAGCAGCACACGATAAGCACCCATGATCCTAGCAGCATCCATGATTAGCACCCATGATCCCAGCAGCACCCATGAGCTGTTCACAACCAATGATCTCAGCAGCACCAATGATACCAGCAGCACCCATGATCCCAGCAGCACCCATGATCCCAGCAGCATCCATAAAAAGCACCCATGATCCCAGCAGCACCCATGAGCTGTTCACCACCCATGATCCCAGCAGCCTCCATGAACCCAACAGCACCCATGATCCCAGCAGCCCCCACGATCCCAGCAGCACCCATGATCCCAGCAGCACCCATGATAAGCACCCATGATCCTAGCAGCACCCATGAGCTGTTCACCACCCATGATCCCAGGAGCACCCATGATCACAGCAGCACAGATCCCAGCAGCACCCATGATCCCAGCAGCACCCATGAGCTGTTCACCACCCATGATCCCAGGAGCACCCATGATCACAGCAGCCCCCACGATCCCAGCAGCACCCATGATCCCAGCAGCACCCATGATAAGCACCCATGATCCTAGCAGCACCCATGAGCTGTTCACCACCCATGATCCCAGGAGCACCCATGATCACAGCAGCACAGATCCCAGCAGCACCCATGATCCCAGCAGCACCCATGAGCTGTTCACCACCCATGATCCCAGCAGCCCCCATGATCCCAGCAGCACCCATGCTCCCAGCAGCCCCCATGATCCTAGCAGCACCCATGATCCCAGCATCCCCCATGATCCCAGCAGCACCCATGATCCCAGCAGCATCCACGATAAGCACCCATGATCCTAGAAGCACCAATGATCCTAGCAGCACCCATGATCCCAGCAGCACCCATGAGCTGTTCACCACCCATGATCCTAGCAGCACCCATGATCCCAGTAGCCCCCATGATCCCAGCAGCTCCCATGATCCCAGCAGCACCCATGATCCCAGCAGCTCCCATGAACCCAGCAGCCCCCATGATACCAGCAGCACCCATGATACCAGCAGCCCCCATGATCCCAGCAGCCCCCATGATCCCAGCGCAGCACCCATGATCCCAGCGCAGCGCCCATGATCCCAGCAGCACCCATGATCCCAGCAGCCCCCCATGATCCCAGCAGCCCCCCATGATCCTAACAGCCCCCATGATCCTAGCAGCACCCATAATCCCAGCGGCCCCCATGATCCCAGCAGCACCCATGATCCTAACAGCCCCCATGATCCTAGAATCACCCATGATCCTAGCAGCCCCCACGATCCCAGTAGCCCCCATGATCCCAGCAGCACCCATGATCCTAGCAGCCCCCATGATACCAGCAGCACCCATGATCCCAGCGCAGCACCCATGATCCCAGCGCAGCGCCCATGATCCCAGCAGCACTCATGATCCCAGCAGCACTCATGATCCCAGCAGCCCCCATGATCGCAGCAGCCCCCATGATCCCAGCAGCACCCATGATCCTAACAGCCCCCATGATCCTAGCAGCACCCATGATCCAGCAGCCCCCATGATCCAAGCAGCCCCCATGATCCTAGCAACACCCATGATGCCAGCAGCCCCCATGATCCTAGCAGCACCCACGATCCCAGCAGCCCCCATGATCCCAGCAGCATCCACAAGCACCCATGATCCTAGCAGCATCCACAAGCACCCATGATCCTAGCAGCACCCATGAGCTGTTCACCACCCATGATCCCAGCAGCACCCATGATCCCAGCTGCCATCATGATCCTAGCAGTACCCATGATAAGCACCCATGATCCTAGCAGCACCCATGATCCCAGCAGCACCATGAGCTGTTCACCACCCATGATCCCAGCACCCATGATCAGCCATGATCCCAGCAACCCCCATGATCCCAGCAGCACACATGATAAGCACCCATAATCCTAGCAGCACCCATGAGCTGTTCATCACCCATGATCCCAGCAGCCCCCATGATCCCAGCAGCACACATGATAAGCCCCTATGATCCCAGCAGCACCCATGATCCTAGCAGCACCCATGATCCCAGCAGCACACATGATAAGCACCTATGATCCTAGCAGCATCCATGATAAGCACCCATGATCCCAGCAGCACACATGATAAGCACCTATGATCCTAGCAGCATCCATGATAAGCACCCATGATCCCAGCAGCACACATGATAAGCACCTATGATCCTAGCAGCATCCATGATAAGCACCCATGATCCCAGCAGCACCCATGATAAGCACCTATGATCCTAGCAGCATCCATGATAAGCACCCATGATCCCAGCAGCACACATGATAAGCACCTATGATCCTAGCAGCATCCATGATAAGCACCCATGATCCCAGCAGCCCCCGTGATCCCAGTAGCCCCCATGATCCTAGCAGCCCCCATGATCCTAGCAGCCCCCATGATCCAAGCAGCCCCCATTATCCTAGCAGCACCCATGATGCCAGCAGCCCTAATGATCCTAGCAGCATCCATGATAAGCACCCATGATCCTAGCAGCACCCATGAGCTGTTCATCACCCATGATCCCAGCAGCACCCATGATCCCAGCAGTCCCCATGATCCCAGCAGCACACATGATAAGCACCCATGATCCCAGCAGCAACCATGATCCCAGCAGCCCCCATGATCCTAGCAGCACCCATGATCCCAGCAGCACACATGATAAGCACCTATGATCCTAGTAGCATCCATGATAAGCACCCATGATCCCAGCAGCACCCATGATCATAGCAACACTTATGATCCCAGCAGCACCCATGATCCTAGCAGCACCCATGAGCTGTTCACCACCCTTGATCCCAGGAGCACCCATGATAAGCACCTATGATCCTAGCAGCACCCATGATCCCAGCAGCACACATGATAAGCACCTATGATCCTAGCAGCACCCATGATCCCAGCAGCACACATGATAAGCACCTATGATCCTAGCAGCATCCATGATAAGCACCCATGATCCCAGCAGCCCCCATGATCATAGCAACACTTATGATCCCAGCAGCACACATGATAAGCACCCATGATCCTAGCAGCACCCATAATCCCAGCAGCACCCATGAGCTGTTCACCACCCATGATCCCAGGAGCACCCATGATCTCAGGGTTGATTCTATTTCGGAGTAGTTGGCCACCCAGCTGCGGCAGGACGTGAGGTAATAACCCTTCTCTGTATCCCCCCTGGCTGCAGCAGCACTGCCCTCTGCCCTGCACACAGTCCTCTGAGGTAGGGATGGACATCGATGGTTTCGATGTCCATCGCTACTCTGAGGTGTGTCACATTCCAGGCAGCTTCTTCCTCTCCCCCCCCCCCCTCCCGTCCCGTGCACACGCCTATTTCCTCACAGCAGCACCTCAACCCCCCACACTGCATTTACCCTTACATGTCATGTGACAGCGGGCGGAGCATTACGCGTTCTGTCTCAGTCACGTGGTTTTGTAAGGCGCGACTCGTCTAATCATTGATATTTCGGTGGTTAGATATCTGAGGCAGCCAATCAGCGCTCAGTGGGAGGGGTTATTAGCATATCTGACTACACGTCCCAGAGTGCATCGCGGTGGCTGGTGACGTCATTTATGTTGTGTTGGAACCAGGAAGTCAAAGAGAGCAGAGAGTAGAGGCGCGTCCGTCATACTGACTGTGTGTGTCCCCGGGAGGACGGTGAGACCCCCGTACCCCGTATATTCCTACTGTGTACCCCCATACACTTATATACCTTCCCCCACCCCATATATACACCCTGTGTGCCCCCATAACCCATACATACACTGTATATACCTACTGTGTACCCCCATATCCTATATATACACTGTATATACCCTCCCCCAGCCCACATATACCTACTGTGTACCCCCATACCACATATATACCTACTGTATACCCCTGTACCCAGTATATACCTATTGTGTACCCCCTCATACACTATGTATACCCCCTCATACCCTATTTCTCTATCGTCCTAGTGGATGCTGGGGTTCCTGAAAGGACCATGGGGAGTAGCGGCTCCGCAGGAGACAGGGCACAAAAAGTAAAGCTTTTCCAGATCAGGTGGTGTGCACTGGCTCCTCCCCCTATGACCCTCCTCCAAGCCTCAGTTAGATTTTTGTGCCCGGCCGAGAAGGGTGCAATCTAGGTGGCTCTCCTAAAGAGCTGCTTAGGAAAGTTTAGCTTAGGTTTTTTATTTTACAGTGAGTCCTGCTGGCAACAGGATCACTGCAACGAGGGACTTAGGGGAGAAGAAGTGAACTCACCTGCGTGCAGGATGGATTGGCTTCTTGGCTACTGGACATCAGCTCCAGAGGGACGATCACAGGTACAGCCTGGATGGTCACCGGAGCCTTGCCGCCGGCCCCCTTGCAGATGCTGAAGTAAGAAGAGGTCCAGAATCGGCGGCAGAAGACTCCTCAGTCTTCTAAAGGTAGCGCACAGCACTGCAGCTGTGCGCCATTTTCCTCTCAGCACACTTCACACGGCAGTCACTGAGGGTGCAGGGCGCTGGGAGGGGGGCGCCCTGGGAGGCAAATGAATACCTAATTTGGCTAAAAATACCTCACATATAGCCTCCGGAGGCTATATGGAGATATTTAACCCCTGCCAGAATCCGTTAAGAGCGGGAGACGAGGCCGCCGAAAAAGGGGCGGGGCCTATCTCCTCAGCACACAGCGCCATTTTCCCTCACAGAAAGGCTGGAGGGAAGGCTCCCAGGCTCTCCCCTGCACTGCACTACAGAAACAGGGTTAAAACAGAGAGGGGGGGCACTAATTTGGCGATATGCTTATATATATATTAAGATGCTATAAGGGAAAACACTTATATAAGGTTGTCCCTATATAATTATAGCGTTTTGGTGTGTGCTGGCAAACTCTCCCTCTGTCTCTCCAAAGGGCTAGTGGGTCCTGTCCTCTATCAGAGCATTCCCTGTGTGTGTGCTGTGTGTCGGTACGTGTGTGTCGACAGGTAGGAGGACGATGTTGGTGAGGAGGCGGAGCAATTGCCTGTAATGGTGATGTCACTCTCTAGGGAGTCGACACCGGAATGGATGGCTTATTTAGGAAATTACGTGATAATGTCAACACGCTGCAAGGTCGGTTGACGACATGAGACGGCCGACAAACAATTAGTACCGGTCCAGACGTCTCAAAAACACCGTCAGGGGTTTTAAAACGCCCGTTTACTTTAGTCGGTCGACACAGACACAGACAGGGACACTGAATCCAGTGTCGACGGTGAATAAACAAACGTATTCCTTATTAGGGCCACACGTTAAGGGCAATGAAGGAGGTGTTACGTATTTCTGATACTACAAGTACCACAAAAGAGGGTATTATGTGGGATGTGAAAAAACTACCATAGTTTTTCCTGAATCAGATAAATTAAATAAAGTGTGTGATGATGCGTGGGTTCCCCCCGATAGAAAATTATGGGCGGTATACCCTTTCCCGCCAGAAGTTAGGGCGCGTTGGGAAACACCCTTTAAGGTGGATAAGGCGCTCACACGCTTATCAAAACAAGTGGCGGTACCGTCTATAGATAGGGCCGTCCTCAAGGACCAGCTGACAAGGCTGGAAAATATAATAAAAAGTATATACACACATACTGGTGTTATACTGCGGCCAGCGATCGCCTCAGCCTGGATGTGCAGAGCTAGGGTGGCTTGGTCGGATTCCCTGACTAAAAATATTGATACCCTTGACAGGGACAGTATTTTATTGACTATAGAGCATTTCTATATATGCGAGATGCACAGAGGGATATTTGCACTCTGGCATCATGAATAAACGCGATGTCCATAACTGCCAGAAGATGTTATGGACACGACAGTGGTCAGGTGATGCAGATTCCAAACGGCACAGTATGGCCGTATACAGGAAGAGGACTTGTTTGGGGTCGGTCCATCGGACCTGGTGGTCACGGCAACTGCTGGAAAATCCACCGTTTTTTACCCTAAGTCACATCTCTGCAGAAAAAGACACCGTCTTTTCAGCCTCAGTCCTCTCGTCCCTATAAGATCATATCTGCCCAGGGATAGAGGAAAGGGAAGAAGACTGCAGCAGGC
The DNA here is from genome assembly GCF_028390025.1 of Pseudophryne corroboree. Classification (NCBI taxonomy): domain Eukaryota; kingdom Metazoa; phylum Chordata; class Amphibia; order Anura; family Myobatrachidae; genus Pseudophryne; species Pseudophryne corroboree. The sequence continues at coordinate 2,647,524 of NC_086444.1, forward strand.
AGCCCATTCCCAGGAACAGAAGCGTTCCACCGCGTCTGACAAGTTCTCAGCATGGCGCTGAGACCGTACAGGACCCCTGGATCCTACAAGTAGTATCCCGGGGGTACAGATGGGAATGTCGAGACGTTTCCCCTTCGCAGGCTCCTGAAGTCTGCTTTACCAAGTCTCCCTCCGACAAGGAGGTAGTATGGGAAAAAATTCACAAGCTGTATTCCCAGCAGGTGATAATTAAATTACCCCTCCTACTACAGAAAAGGGGTATTATTCCACACTATATTGTGGTACTGAAGCCAGAAGGCTAGGTGAGACTTATTCTAAAAAAATTTTTTTGAACACTTACAAAGGTTCAAATTAAGATGAAGTCACTCAGAGCAGTGATAACGAACCAGGAATAAGGGGACTATATAGTGTCCCGGGACATCAGGGATGCTTACCTCTATGTCCCAAAATTTGCCCTTCTCACTAAGGGTACCTCAGGTTCGTGGTGCAGAACTGTCACTATCAGTTTCAGACGCTGCCGTTTGGATTGTCCACGGCACCCTGGGGTCTTTACCAAGGTAATGGCCGAATTGATGATTCTTCTTCGAAGAAAAGGCGTCTTAATTATCCCTTACTTGGACGATCTCCTGATAGGGGCATAGTCCAGGGAACAGTTGGAGGTCGGAGTAGCACTATCTCGGATACTGCTACAATCAGCACGGGTGGATTCTAAATATTCCAAAATCGCAGCTGATCCCGACGACACGTCTGCTGTGCCTAGGGATGATTCTGGACACAGTCCAGAAAAAGGTGTTTCTCCCGGAAGAGAAAGCCAGGGAGTTATCCGAGCAAGTCAGGAACCTCCTAAAAACAGTGCATCATTGCACAAGGGTCCTGGTAAAAATGGTGGCTTCCTACGAAGCAATTCCATTCGGCAGATTTCACGTAAGAATTTTTCAGTGGGATCTGCTGGACAAATGGTCCGGATCGCATCTTCAGATGCATCAGCGGATAACCCAATATCCAAGGACAAGGGTGTCTCTCCTGTGGTGGTTATAGAGTGCTCATCTTCTAGAGGGCAGCAGATTCGGCATTCAGGATTGGATGCTGGTAACCACGGAGCCCAGCCTGAGAGGCTGGGGAGCAGTCACACAAGGAAAAAATTTCCAGGGAGTGTGATCAAGTATGGAGACTTTTCTCCACATAAATATACTGGAGCTAAGGGTAAATTTATAATGCTCTAAGCTTAGCAAGACCTCTGCTTCAAGGTCAGCCGGTATTGATCCAGTGGGAAAAACATCACGGCAGTCGCCCACGTAAACAGACAGGGCGACACAAGAAGCAGGAGGGCAATGGCAGAAACTGCAAGGACTTTTCGCTGGGCGGAAAATCATGTGATAACACTGTCAGCAGTTTTTCATCCCGGGAATGGAAACTGGGAAGCAGACTTCCTCAGCACGACCTCCACCCGGGAGAGTGGAAACTTCATTGAGAAGTTTTTTCCACATGATTGTAAACCGTTGGGAAATACCAAAGGTGGACATGATGGCGTCCCGTCTGAACAAAAAAACGGGACAGGTATTGCGCCAGGTCAAGAGACCCTCAGGCAATAGATGTGGACGTTCTGGTAACACCGTGGGTGTACCAGTCGGTGTATGTGTTCCCTCCTCTGCTTCTCATACCTAAGGTGCTGAGAATTATAAGACGTAGAGGAGTAAGAACTATACTCATGGCTCCGGATTGGCCAAGAAGGACTTGGTACCCGGAACTTCAAGAGATGCTTACAGAGGTCTTATGGCCTCTGCCGCTAAGAAGGGACTTGCTTCAGCAAGTACCATGTCTGTTCCAAGACTTACCGCAGCTGCGTTTGTCGGCATGGCGATGGAAAGCCGGATCCTAAGGGAAAAAAGGCATTCCGGAAGAGGTCATTCCTACCCTGGTCAAAGCCAGAAAGGAGGTGACCGCACAACATTATCACCACGTGTGGCGAAAATATGTTGCGTGGTGTGAGGCCAGGAAGGCCCACAAAGAAATTTCAACTCGGTCGTTTCCTGCATTTCCTGAAAACAGGAGTGTCTATGGGCCTCAAATTGGGGTCCATTAAGGTTCAAATTCGGCCCTGTAAATTTTCTTCCAGAAAGAATTGGCTTCAGTTCCTGAAGTCCAGAAGTTTGTCAAGGGAGTATTGCATATACAAACCCCTTTTTTGTGCCTCCAGTGGCACTGTGGGATCTCAACGTAGTTCTGGGATTCCTCAAATCACATTGGTTTAAAACCAGTCAAATATGTGGATTTGAAGCATCTCACATAAAAAGTGACCATGCTCTTGGCCCTGGCCTGGACCAGGCGAGTGTCAAATTGGTGGTTTTTTCTCAAAAAAGCCCATATCTGTTTGTCCATTCGGACAGGGCAGAGCTGCGGACTCGTCCCCAGTTCTCTCCCTAAGGTGGTGTCAGTGTTTCACCTGAACCAGCTTATTGTGGTGCCTTGCACCTACTAGGGACTTGGAGGACTCCAAGTTGCTAGGAGTTGTCAGGGCCCTGAAAATATGTTCCAGGACAGCTGGAGTCAGAAAATCTGACTCGCTGTTTATACTGTATGCACCCAACAAGTTGGGTGCGCCTGCTTCTAAGCAGGCGATTGCTCGTTGGATTTGTAACACAATTCAACTTGCACATTCTGAGGCAGGCCTGCCACAGTCTAAATCGGTTAAGGCCCATTCCACAAGGAAGGTGGGCTCATCTTGGGCGGCTGCCGAGAGGTCTCGGCATTACAACTCTGCCGAGCAGCTACGTGGTCAGGGGAGAACACGTTTGTAAAATTCTACAAATTTGATATCCTGGCAAAAGAGGACCTGGAGTTCTCTCATTCGGTGCTGCAGAGTCATCCGCACTCTCCCGCCCGTTTGGGAGCTTTGGTATAATCCCCATGGTCCTTTCAGGAACCCCAGCATCCACTAGGACGATAGAGAAAATAAGAATTTACTTACCGATAATTCTATTTCTCGGAGTCCGTAGTGGATGCTGGGCGCCCATCCCAAGTGCGGATTATCTGCAATACTTGTACATAGTTACAAAAATCGGGTTATTATTGTTGTGAGCCATCTTTTCGGAGGCTCCGCTGTTATCATACTGTTAACTGGGTTTAGATCACAAGTTGTACGGTGTGATTGGTGTGGCTGGTATGAGTCTTACCCGGGATTCAAAATTCCTCCCTTATTGTGTACGCTCGTCCGGGCACAGTACCTAACTGGCTTGGAGGAGGGTCATAGGGGGAGGAGCCAGTGCACACCACCTGATCCTAAAGCTTTACTTTTTGTGCCCTGTCTCCTGCGGAGCCGCTACTCCCCATGGTCCTTTCAGGAACCCCAGCATCCACTACGGACTCCGAGAAATAGAATTATCGGTAAGTAAATTCTTATTATATACACTGTGTACCCCCACTACCCTGTATATACACTGTATACCCCCCTCACTACCGTATATGTACGCACTGTGTGCCCCCATACCCTATATATACACTATATATACACTATATATACCCTCCCCACCACATATACACACACTCTGTGTACCCATACCCTTTATATACACTGTATATACCCTCCCCCAGCCCATATATACACACTGTGTGCCCCCATACCCAATATATACACTGTATATACCCTTCCTCACCCCATATACGCACACTGTGTGCCCCCATACCCTATATATACACTATATACCCTACCCTATATACACACTGTATATACCCTCATACCCTATATATACACTGTTTACGCCCTCATACCCTATATATACACTGAATACCCCCTCCCATACACATACACTATATATACACTGTATACCCCCTCCCATACACTATATATACACTGTATACCCCCTACCCTATATATACACTGTATATACCCTCATACCCTATATATACACTGTATACCCCCTCATACCCTATATTTCTCTGACGTCCTAGTGGATGCTGGCAACTCCGTAAGGACCATGGGGAATAGCGGGCTCCGAAGGAGACTGGGCACTCTAAGAAATAATTAGGACTACCTAGTGTGCACTGGCTCCTCCCACTATGACCCTCCTCCAGACCTCAGTTAGAATCTGTGCCCGGCTCGAGCTGGTTGCACACTAGGGGCTCTCCTGAGCTTCTAGAAAAGAAAGTATATTTAGGTTTTTTATTTTCAGTGAGATCTGCTGGCAACAGATTCACTGCTACGTGGGACTGAGGGGAGAGAAGCAAACCTACCTGCTTGCAGCTAGCTTGGGCTTCTAGGCTACTGGACACCATTAGCTCCAGAGGGATCGAACACAGGCCCAGCCTCGGTCGTCCGGAGCCGCGCCGCCGTCCCCCTTGCAGAGCCAGAAGCAAGAAGAACGTCCAGGAAATCGGCGGCTGAAGACTCTGGTCTTCATTAAGGTAGCGCACAGCACTGCAGCTGTGCGCCATTGCTCCCCATGCACACCTCACACTCCGGTCACTGATGGGTGCAGGGCGCTGTGGGGGGGGGGGCCCTGGGCTGCAATAAGATTACCTTACATTGGCAATAAAATACTCCCCAGGCTCTCCCCTGCAGTTTCCAGGCTCAATAGGGTAAAAAAGAGAGGGGGGGGGCCACTAAATTTAGGCGCAAATACTATATATATATAGCTGCTATAAGGTAAAATCACTCATTATAGTGTACATCCCTGTGATTTATAGCGCTGTGGTGTGTGCTGGCATACTCTCTCTCTGTCTCCCCAAAGGACTTTGTGGGGTCCTGTCCTCAGTCAGAGCATTCCCTGTGTGTGTGCGGAGTGTCGGTACGGCTGTGTCGACATGTTTGATGAGGAGGCTTATGTGGAGGCGGAGCAGGTGCCGATAAATGTGATGTCACCCCCTGCGGGGTCGACACCTGAGTGGATGGATATGTGGAAGGAATTACGTGACAGTGTCAACTCCTTACATAAGAGGTTTGATGACATAGCAGATGTGGGACAGCCGGCTTCTCAGTCCGTGCCTGCCCAGGCGTCTCAAAAGCCACCAGGGGCTCAAAAACGCCCGCTACCTCAGATGGCAGACACAGATGTCGACACGGATACTGACTCCAGTGTCGACGACTATGAGACTAGTGTACATTCCAATAGGGCCATCCGTTACATGATTACGGCAATGAAAAATGTGTTGCACATTTCTGACATTAACCCAGGTACCACTAAAAAGGGTATTATGTTTGGGGAGAAAAAGCAACCTGTGGTTTTTCCCCCTTCTGAAGACTTAAATGAAGTGTGTGATGAAGCGTGGGTTTCCCCCGATAAGAAACTGGTAATTTCTAAAAGATTACTAATGGCGTACTCTTTCCCGCCAGAGGACAGGAAACGTTGGGAGACATCCCCTAGGGTGGATAAAGCGCTCACACGCTTGTCAAAAAAGGTGGCACTACCGTCTCCGGACACGGCCGCCCTAAAGGAGCCTGCGGATAGAAAGCTGGAGGCTATCCTGAAGTCTGTATATACACACTCAGGTATTATACTGAGACCAGCTATTGCTTCAGCATGGATGTGCAGTGCTGCAGCTGCGTGGTCAGATTCCCTGTCTGATAACATTGATACCCTTGACAAGGACACTATATTGCTAACCGTAGAGCATATAAAAGACGCAGTCTTATACATGAGAGATGCACAGAGGGATATTTGCCAACTGGCATCTAGAATAAATGCAATGTCCATTTCTGCCAGGAGAGTATTATGGACTCGGCAGTGGACAGGTGATGCGGATTCTAAAAGGCACATGGAGGTTTTGCCTTACAAAGGTGAGGAATTGTTTGGGTATGGTCTCTCGGACCTCGTTTCCACAGCGACGGCTGGGAAGTCGACATTTTTACTCCATGTTCCCTTACAGCCAAAGAAAGCACCGTATTATCAGGTACAGTCCTTTCGGCCCCAGAAAGGCAAGCGGGTTAAAGGCGCGTCCTTTCTGCCCAGAGGCAGAGGTAGGGGGAAAAAGCTGCACCAAACAGCAAGTTCCCAGGAACAAAAGTCCTCTCCCGCTTCCTCTAAGTCCACCGCATGACGCTGGGGCTCCACAGGTGGAGCCAGGTGCGGTGGGGGCCCGTCTCCTGAACTTCAGTGACCAGTGGGTTCGCTCACGGGTGGATCCCTGGATTCTACAAGTGGTATCTCAGGGGTACAAGCTGGAATTCGAGACGTCTCCCCCTCGCCGTTTCCTCAAATCAGCCTTGCCAACTACTCCCCCAGACAGGGAGGCGGTGCTGGAGGCGATTCACAAGCTGTACTCCCAGCAGGTGATAACCAAAGTACCCCTCCTTCAACAGGGACGGGGTTACTATTCCACAATGTTTGTGGTACTGAAACCGGACGGTTCGGTGAGACCCATTTTAAATTTGAAATCCTTGAACACTTATATAAGAAGGTTCAAGTTCAAAATGGAATCGCTCAGGGCGGTTATTGCAAGCCTGGACGAAGGGGATTACATGGTATCACTGGACATCAAGGATGCTTACCTGCATGTCCCCATTTACCCTCCTCACCAGGAGTACCTCAGATTTGTGGTACAGGACTGTCATTACCAATTCCAGACGTTGCCGTTTGGTCTGTACACGGCACCGAGGGTATTTACCAAGGTAATGGCCGAAATGATGATACTCCTTCGAAAAAAGGGAGTTCTAATTATCCCGTACTTGGACGATCTCCTTGTAAAGGCGAGGTCCAGGGAACAGTTGTTGATCGGAGTAGCACTAGCTCGGGAAGTGCTACAACAGCACGGCTGGATCCTGAATATTCCAAAGTCGCAGCTGGTTCCTACGACGCGTCTACTGTTCCTGGGGATGGTTCTGGACACAGAACAGAAAAAGGTGTTTCTCCCGGAGGAGAAGGCCAAGGAATTGTCATCTCTAGTCAGAGACCTCCTAAAACCAAAACAGGTGTCGGTGCACCACTGCACGCGAGTCCTGGGAAAGATGGTAGCTTCTTACGAAGCAATTCCATTCGGAAGGTTCCATGCAAGGATCTTTCAGTGGGATCTGTTGGACAAGTGGTCCGGATCGCAACTTCAGATGCATCGGCTGATAACCCTGTCTCCAAGGACCAGGGTGTCGCTGTTGTGGTGGCTGCAGAGTGCTCATCTTCTAGAGGGCTGCAGATTCGGCATACAGGACTGGGTCCTGGTGACCACGGATGCCAGCCTTCGAGGTTGGGGGGCAGTCACACAGGGAAGAAACTTCCAAGGACTATGGACGAGTCAGGAGACTTCCCTACACATAAATATTCTGGAACTAAGGGCCATTTACAATGCCCTAAGTCAGGCAAGACCCCTGCTTCAACACCAGCCGGTGCTGATCCAGTCAGACAACATCACGGCGGTCGCCCATGTAAACCGTCAGGGCGGCACAAGAAGCAGGATGGCGATGGCAGAAGCCACAAGGATTCTCCGATGGGCGGAAAATCATGTGTTAGCACTGTCAGCAGTGTTCATTCCGGGAGTGGACAACTGGGAAGCAGACTTCCTCAGCAGGCACGACCTCCACCCGGGAGAGTGGGGACTTCATCCAGAAGTCTTCCAAATGATTGTACACCGTTGGGAAAGGCCACAGGTGGACATGATGGCGTCCCGCCTCAACAAAAAGCTAAAAAGATATTGCGCCAGGTCAAGGGACCCTCAGGCGATAGCTGTGGACGCTCTAGTGACACCGTGGGTGTACCAGTCGGTTTATGTGTTCCCTCCTCTGCCTCTCATACCCAAGGTACTGAGAATAATAAGAAGGAGAGGAGTAAGAACTATACTTGTGGTTCCGGATTGGCCAAGAAGAGCTTGGTACCCAGAACTTCAAGAAATGATCTCAGAGGACCCATGGCCTCTGCCGCTCAGACAGGACCTGCTGCAGCAGGGGCCCTGTCTGTTCCAAGACTTACCGCGGCTGCGTTTGACGGCATGGCGGTTGAACACCGGATCCTAAAAGAAAAGGGCATTCCGACGGGGAAGTCATTCCTACGCTGATTAAAGCTAGGAAAGATGTGACCGTAAGACATTATCACCGCATATGGCGAAAATATGTTGCTTGGTGTGAGGCCAGGAAGGCCCCAACGGAGGAATTTCAGCTGGGTCGATTTCTGCACTTCCTACAGTCAGGAGTGACTATGGGCCTAAAATTGGGTTCCATTAAGGTCCAGATCTCGGCTCTGTCGATTTTCTTCCAAAAAAAACTGGCTTCACTGCCTGTAGTTCAGACCTTTGTCAAGGGAGTGCTGCATATTCAGCCTCCTTTTGTGCCTCCAGTGGCACCGTGGGACCTCAACGTGGTGTTGGGTTTCCTAAAGTCACATTCGTTTGAGCCACTTAAAACCGTGGATTTAAAATATCTCACGTGGAAAGTGGTCATGCTTTTGGCCTTGGCTTCGGCAAGGCGTCTGTCAGAATTGGCGGCTTTGTCATGTAAAAGCCCCTATTTGATTTTTCCATATGGATAGGGCAGAATTGAGGACTCGTCCCCAGTTTCTTCCTAAGGTGGTATCAGCTTTTCACTTGAACCAACCTATCGTGGTGCCTGCGGCTACTAGGGACTTGGAGGACTCCAAGTTACTAAGCGTAGTCAGGGCCTTGAAAATTTATGTTTCCAGGATGTCTGGAGTCAGGAAGACTGACTCGCTATTTATCCTGTATGCACCAAACAAGATGGGTGCTCCTGCTTCAAAGCAGACTATTGCTCGCTGGATTTGTAGCACAATTCAGCTTGCGCATTCTGTGGCTGGCCTGCCGCAGCCTAAATCTGTAAAAGCCCATTCCACGAGGAAAGTGGGCTCTTCTTGGGCGGCTGCCCGAGGGGTCTCGGCTTTACAACTTTGCCGAGCTGCTACTTGGTCAGGGGCAAACACGTTTGCTAAATTCTACAAATTTGATACCCTGGCTGAAGAGGACCTTGAGTTCTCTCATTCGGTGCTGCAGAGTCATCCGCACTCTCCCGCCCGTTTGGGAGCTTTGGTATAATCCCCATGGTCCTTACGGAGTCCCCAGCATCCACTAGGACGTCAGAGAAAATAAGATTTTACTCACCGGTAAATCTATTTCTTTATCATCCACTAGGGGTCACTGGAGTACTCTTGGGATATGGACGGGCTTCCGTAGGAACAGCACTGAATATTTAAATTTAGAACACTCCACCCCTCCATATCCCCGAGCACCTCTCAGTGTTTGTTCTGTGCTCGAAGTAGTAACAGCTAGGTGGCTGAGTCCACAATTACTTTGAATTTTTTCTTTGAATTTTTTATTTTTTATTTTTACTTTTTTATACATCCCTTTCCCCCTTCCAAAAGGCAGGGTCAGGGATAGTGCAGCTGCTGATAGCAGCAGGGGCGTGTCGGGCCTCTCTGAAAGAGCTCCCGCACAGCCACACACACTTCCTGCAGGCTGGCCGGCGCTTACTAAGAAGCCCCGTCGGAGCCTCTTCACAGACAACTATTGCAGGTATGTGAGGGGGGAGAACGGGGCGGTCAGCTTCCGCTGCCGTCCCGACGTGTGGGGAAGACGCTGGTGTCTTTCGGCTGTCTGCCGCCCGCCGCAGTTGCTCCGGCCGCCGGGTAACATAGCGCCCGCTGTCCTACACTGCTCCCGCGTCTCTGAAGTCGGGTCCGGCCGCCGCTGCTCCGGCGCTTCTTACAGGGTACCCGTGTCTCTCAACGGGTCCGGCCGCCGCTTCTCCCGCACTTCCGGCCGCCGCTTGAACGCTGCTGCCCGTGTCTCATAGCGCTGACACGCGCTCCCAGGTCCCGGGGTGCCCGCTGCCCGCACTGCACACTATGGAGCAGATGCGAGGGGGGGGGAAAGGACAGCAGCAACAGGCTGTGGATAGTATAGCACATATATAAATATATAATGATGTTTATACTGGCAGGGAGGCTGTTAATAATATCAATATGAAACTGCACTGTGATTATATGGATAAGCATGGCAGCCATTTTAACCATGTTTCCTGTGTCTTCCTGCTGTGATTCCAGAACGTTCCTGTCCTACATCTCTACTCCACCGGAGGCGCAGGGGTGTTAGAGGGAATTTGGGATCACATTTCAGAGTACTGGCCACGTGTACTGCACTTGGCCAGATATATATATATATAGAGACACCTTACTGCTATTTTACTGAGTCGTGCAAGTGTCTGGTGTTTGTGTATTGTATTGTCTGTCGCCATAATGAGTAAGGCACCAGCAAAAAATAAAAAGCATAATTGCAAAGTCTGTAACAGTGTATTACCGGATGGATCTACCACATGTACAGTATGTTTTGTGAATTCGGTTCAGAATACCATTTCTGCTCCAGTTTTACAACCAATGTCCTCACCGGACCCTCCGTGGGGTATGTTAGTAAATGTACTAGATAGGTTACAATCAGAATTGACCGCCGCTCGTCAGGAGCGGGAAACGGTAAGATCTGAGTCTAGGGTGAGACCGCCAGAACTACCGGAGGCGTCTCAGCCTTGCGTAAGGTCCAAATCCATTTTGGGTAAACGGGATAAATTTCATATGTCTTATGATTTTCCAGTTTCTGCTATGTTGCATTCTGACGATTCCATGCCAGACCTCACGGAACAAGATGAGGGTGAGGAGGGCGAAGTGGAGTCAGATGGCGAGGATTTTAACAGCTCCGGCATTGATGATCTCATCAGAGCGGTACGTCAGTCTCTGAAGTTTACTGAAACTGAGGAGCCTCTCACAAATGATCAGGTCGTATTTACTAAACGACAAAAAACTCCAATAAGTTTTCCTGTGTCGGAATCTCTTAATCAGATGTTAGTAGAAACACGACAGAATCCAGATAAACGGTTTTCTATACCTCGCAGATTTAAGTCTAGTTACCCGTTTCCAGACTCGGTAACATGTACATGGGAGAATCCACCAATAGTTGATTCTTCAGTGTCAAAGCTTACCAAGAAATTAACCATACCAGTGCCAGCAGCTACTACGCTTAAAGACCCTTCAGATCGCAAGATAGAAACTATGCTAAAATCCATGTATGTAGCAGCAGGTGTGATGCTGAGACCTGGATTGGTTGGCATTTGGGTCACTAAGGCACTCATAATATGGCTTACAGAACTCACGTTGCCTTACGATGGCAAGAAGTTGTTTGGTCCTGAATTGGACGCATGGATTGCTGAGGCTACGGGAGGTAAGTCTGTTTTCTTACCATTGCCTCCACCGGTATCAAGAAGAAGGTACGCTGGACCTACGTTCAAATCCTTTAGACCTCAGCCCTTTTGAGGACGTGGCAGAGGATCAGCCACGCCTGCTAGACGTGGTCGCGGACGTGGTTTCCAACAAACCAACACAACTCGCCAGGACGCTAAGGTTACCGACAAGCCAGTGGCATGACGGGCTACCAGCCCATCTCGGTTCTCCGATTGTGGGAGCACGCCTTCAGACGTTCCATTTGGCGTGGTTCCACACATCCGCGGATGGGTGGATCCGCAATTTAGTGTTAAAAGGTTACAAAATAGAGTTCGACTATCTTCCGCCTCTGCGGTTTTTCAAGACAGGATTGCCTCTGTCAGACGACAAGAGGAGGGTTCTGCAAATTGCCATTCAGTCCCTACTGTATTCGGCAGTTTTGATTCCGGTCCCGGGTCAGGGTTATTATTCAAGTCTTTTTGTGGTACCGAAGCCGGATGGCTCAGTCAGACCAATATTGAACTTAAAGGGTCTCAATCAGTACGTAACTTACTACAGATTCAAGATGGAGTCTCTGCGTTCGGTGATTGCGGGTTTAGAGCCAAAGGAATTTATGATTGCGCTAGACCTCAAGGATGCGTACTTACACATTCCAATTTGGCAGCCTCATCAGAAATTCTTACGGTTTGCAATACGCCAGAACCATTACCAGTTTCAGGCTCTACCGTTTGGCCTGTCATCAGCGCCTCGGGTATTCACCAAAGTGATGTCTGTCATGATAGCTCATCTCAGATCCCTGGGAGTGACAATAGTTCCATATTTAGACGATCTGCTCATCAAAGCTCCGTCTCAACAGATACTTCTCCAACATGCGCTGCTAACGTACGATGTACTGGTTCACCACGGTTGGATTGTCAACTTCAAAAAATCACATCTAATTCCGTCTCAACGCCTTCAGTTCCTAGGTATGATTCTCGATACGGTCAATCAAAGAATTTACCTACCACAGCAGAAAGTACAAATTCTACGCCATCTAGTACAATTAGTGCTCAAGCCACGCACAGTGTCGGTACACTTGTGCATTCGCCTCTTAGGCACAATGGTGGCAGCTTTCGAGGCGCTTCAGTTCGGAAGATTTCACTCTCGTCCATTTCAGCTGAATGTGCTCGCCCAGTGGTCGGGCTCGCATCTGCAGATTCACCACAGGGTGAGGTTGTCGCCAAGGGCAAGAGTGTCTCTGCTCTGGTGGCTCAAGGAACACAATTTAACCGCAGGAAGACGGTTCGGAGGCTGGAATTGGATAATTCTAACTACGGACGCCAGTCTCAGAGGTTGGGGAGCGGTAATTCAAAATTGTCAGCTCCAGGGTCTCTGGGCGGATCACGAAAAATTGCTGTCTATAAATGTCCTGGAACTCCGCACAATTTACAATGCGCTACGACAAGCAGTGCACATGCTTCGCTCTCAGCCTGTCCAAGTGCAGTCAGACAATGCGACGGCGGTCGCATACATCAACAAACAAGGAGGAACGAGAAGCCGCATGGCAATGCTGGAAGTAGCTCGAATCCTCAATTGGGCGGAATGCCACCAGGTGATATTGTCGGCCGTGTTCATTCCGGGAGTGGACAACTGGGAAGCGGATTATCTCAGTCGTCTGGATTTTCATCCAGGCGAATGGGCATTAAATCCAGAAGTGTTTCACATGTTGGTTCAGCGATGGGGTTATCCTCAGGTGGACCTGATGGCGTCTCGACACAATCACCAAACGTTCCAGTATGTGTCCAGAACAAGAGATCCAAAGGCAGTGGCGGTGGATGCTCTCACAATCGCGTGGCCGTACAGTCTTGTGTATCTGTTTCCACCGTTTCCGTTGCTCCCTCTGGTGCTAAAACGGATCAAAAGAGAGTCGGTCACAGTCATACTAGTGGCGCCTCATTGGCCTCGGAGAGCTTGGTTCTCGGATCTCCGAGGACTACTTGCAGACGATCCTTGGCCGCTCCCACTACGTCCAGACCTGTTACAACAAGGTCCGTTCCTTTACCCCGATTTAGCGCGGCTGCGTTTGACGGGGTGGCTGTTGAGACCGCCCTCTTAAGAAGAGAGGGCATTCCAGATTCGGTTATACCAACCATGTTACGAGCTAGGAAGCCGGTTACGGCAGCTCATTATTACAGAATATGGCGTGCCTATATAGGTTGGTGTGAAGCTCGGAAGTTTCCGACATCATCTTTCAAGTTATGCCGCCTATTGTTGTTTCTACAAATAGGGTTAGATGGAGGCCTGCGTTTATCTACACTAAAGGTGCAGGTATCTGCTTTGTCAATTTACTTTCAAAGACGATTGGCTCTATTGCCGTCTATACGCACTATTCTCCAGGGTGTCCTCAGAGTACAGCCTCCATTCATTCCACCTACAGCGCCATGGGACTTGAATCTGGTTTTAGAGTTCTTACAGTCTTCATATTTTGAACCCTTACAGCAAGTGGATATAAAGTTTCTCACTTGGAAAACAATTTTTCTTCTAGCCTTAGCTTCGGCAAGGCGTGTTTCGGATTTGGGTGCCTTGTCATGCAAGTCACCGTATTTGGTGTTTCATGATGACCGAGCGGAACTTCGGACGAATCCCGCTTTCTTACCAAAGGTAGTGTCATCTTTTCACATCAATCAACCAATAGTAGTTCCTGTGTTGACGGCACATTCTGGAACTCTGGATGTGGTACGCGCATTACGCGTTTATGTATCCCGAACGTCTTCAGTTCGTAAGACGGATACGTTGTTTGTTCTCTATGATGCGGCCAAGATGGGTTGGCCAGCGTCTAAACAAACCTTATCCAGATGGATAAAACTGACCATACGTCAGGCTTACCTTCATGCTAGGTTACAACCACCTACATCAGTAACCGCTCATTCCACACGTTCTGTGGGAACTTCATGGGCAGCTGGTCGGGGAGCTTCTACGACGCAGCTTTGCCGTGCGGCTACACGGTCTTCAGTGCACACGTTTGTGCGCTTTTACAAGTTTGATACGTTTGCGGCATCAGCATCTAGCTTTGGCCGCCTAGTGTTACAAGTGCCAAACAGCTCTCCCGCCCACGGGGGAAGCTTTGGTACGTCCCAAGAGTACTCCAGTGACCCCTAGTGGATGATAAAGAAAATAGGATTTTGGTACTTACCAGGTAAATCCTTTTCTTTGAATCCATAGGGGGCACTGGACGCCCACCCAGAGCAGTTTTACCTAGTTGTGGTGAGTTCTGAGGATCTTATGGTAACACACTTTCACCGACTGGTTCAAATTACAAGTGCTGGTTAGGGTGTCAACTGTTTAGTTGTCAGTAACGTTATGTGTCAACTTCGTTATTGTCCGTTATGTTATATGTAATACTCCATTGTCAACCTCTCTATAGTTCCTGTTCGGCTCAGTAAAAAACACTGAGGTACTCGGGGATATGGAGGGGTGGAGAGTTGTAAATTTAAATATTCAGTGCTGTTCCTACGGAAGCCCGTCCATATCCCAAGAGTACTCCAGTGCCCCCTATGGATTCAAAGAAAAGGATTTACCTGGTAAGTACCAAAATCCTATTTTCTCGTAGTCCGTAGTGGATGCTGGGCGCCCGTCCCAAGTGCGGACTGTCTGCAATACTTGTATATAGTTATTGTTAACTACAAGGGTTATTGTTGAGCCATCTTTTGAGAGGCTCTGTTGTGTTTCATACTGTTAACTGGGTATATTATCACGAGTTATACGGTGTGATTGGTGTGGCTGGTATGAGTCTTACCCGGGATTCAAAATCCTTCCTTATTGTGTACGCTCGTCCGGGCACAGTATCCTTACTGAAGTCTGGAGGAGGGTCATAGTGGGAGGAGCCAGTGCACACCAGGTAGTCCTAAAGCTTTCTTAGCTGTGCCCAGTCTCATGCGGAGCCGCTATTCCCCATGGTCCTTACGGAGTCCCCAGCATCCACTACGGACTACGAGAAATAGATTTACCGGTGAGTAAAATCTTATTTTATCCTGTATGCACCCAACAAGCTGGGTGCTCCTGCTTCTAAGCAGACTATTGCTCGCTGGATCTGTAGCACGATTCAACTTGCACATTCTGTGGCTGGACTGCCGCATCCTAAATCTGTAAAAGCCCATTCCACGAGGAAAGTGGGCTCTTCTTGGGCGGCTGCCCGAGGGGTCTCGGCTTTACAACTTTGCTGAGCTGCTACTTGGTCGGGTTCAAACACATTTGCAAAATTCTACAAGTTTGATACCCTGGATGAGGAGGACCTTGAGTTTGCTCATTCGGTGCTGCAGAGTCATCCGCACTCTCCCGCCCGTTTGGGAGCTTTGGTATAATCCCCATGGTCCTTACGGAGTTCCCAGCATCCACTAGGACGTCAGAGAAAATAAGAATTTACTCACCGGTAATTCTATTTCTCTAACGTCCTAGTGGATGCTGGGGACTCCGTCAGGACCATGGGGAATAGCGGCTCCGCAGGAGACAAGGCACAAAAGTAAAAGCTTTAGGATCAGGTGGTGTGCACTGGCTCCTCCCCCTATGACCCTCCTCCAAGCCTCAGTTAGGTTTTTGTGCCCGGCCGAGAAGGGTGCAATCTAGGTGGCTCTCCTAAAGAGCTGCTTAGAGTAAAAGTTTTGTTAGGTTTTTTATTTTCAGTGAGTCCTGCTGGCAACAGGCTCACTGCATCGAGGGACTTAGGGGAGAGAAGTGAACTCACCTGCGTGCAGGATGGATTGGCTTCTTAGGCTACTGGACACCATTAGCTCCAGAGGGAGTCGGAACACAGGTCTCACCCTGGGGTTCGTCCCGGAGCCGCGCCGCCGACCCCCTTGCAGATGCCGAAAAGTGAAGAGGTCCAGAAACCGGCGGCAGAAGACTTTTCAGTCTTCATAAGGTAGCGCACAGCACTGCAGCTGTGCGCCATTGTTGTCAGCACACTTCATAACAGCGGTCACTGAGGGTGCAGGGTGCTGGGGGGGGCGCCCTGGGCAGCAATGATAGTACCTTATTCTGGCTAAAAATACATCACATATAGCCCCTGGGGGCTATATGGATGTATTTAACCCCTGCCAGGTCTCAGAAAAACGGGAGAAGAAGCCCACCAAAAAGGGGGCGGGGCCTATTCTCCTCAGCACACAGCGCCATTTTCCCTCACAGAAATGCTGCTAGGAAGGCTCCCATGCTCTCCCCTGCACTGCACTACAGAAACAGGGTTAAAACAGAGAGGGGGGGCACTGATTTGGCGATATGACTACATATATTAAAATGCTATAAGGGAAAAGCACTTATATAAAGGTTGTCCCTGTATAATTATAGCGTTTTTGGTGTGTGCTGGCAAACTCTCCCTCTGTCTCCCCAAAGGGCTAGTAGGTCCTGTCCTCTATCAGAGCATTCCCTGTGTGTGTGCTGTGTGTCGGTACGTGTGTGTCGACATGTATGAGGACGATGTTGGGAGGCGGAGCAAATTGCCTGTAATGGTGATGTCACTCTCTAGGGAGTAGACACCGGAATAGATGGCTTATTTAAGGAATTACGTAATAATGTCAACACGCTGCAAGTCGGTTGACGACATGAGACGGCCGGCAAACATATTAGTATCTGTCCAGGCGTCTAAAACACCGTCAGGGACGTTATAATGCCCATTTTACCTCAGTCGGTCGACACAGACACAGACACGGACACTGACTCAAGTGTCGACGGTGAAGAAACAAACGTATTTTCCTTTAGGGCCACACGTTACTTGTTAAGGGCAATGAAGGAGGTGTTACATATTTCTGATACTACAAGTACCACAAAAAAGGGTATTATGTGGGGTGTGGAAAAACTACCTATAGTTTTTCCTGAATCAGATAAATTAAATGAAGTGTGTGATGAGGCGCGGGGTTCCCCCGATACAAAATTATTGGCGGTATACCCTTTCCCGCCAGAAGTTAGGGCGCGTTGGGAAACACCCCTTAGGGTGGATAAGGCGCTCACACGCTTATCAAAACAAGTGGCGGTACCGTCTCCAGATACGGCCGCCCTCAAGGAGCCAGCTGATAGGAGGCTGGAAAATATCCTAAAAAGTATATACACACATACTGGTGTTATACTGCGACCAGCGATCGCCTCAGCCTGGATGTGCAGCACGGGGGTGGCTTGGTCGGATTCCCTGACTGAAAATATTGATACCCTTGACAGGGACAGTATTTTATTTACTATAGAGCATTTAAAGAATGCATTTCTATATATGCGAGATGCACAGAGGGATATTTGCACTCTGGCATCAAGAGTAAGTGCGATGTCCATATCTGCCAGAAGATGTTTATGGACACGACAGTGGTCAGGTGATGCGGATTCCAAACGGCACAAAGATGTATTGCCGTATAAAGGGGAGGAGTTATTTGGGGGTCGGTCCATCGGACCTGGTGGCCACGGCAACTGCTGGGAAATCCACCGTTTTTACCCTAAGTCACATCTATGCAGAAAAAGACACCGTCTTTTCAGCCTCAGTCCTTTCGTCCCCATAAGCATATCTGCCCAGGGATAGAGGAAAGGGAAGAAGACTGCAGCAGGCAGCCCATTCCCAGGAACAGAAGCCTTCCACCGCTTCTGCCAAGTTCTCAGCATGACGCTGGGGCCGTACAGGACCCCTGGATCCTACAAGTAGTATCCCAGGGGTACAGATTGGAAAGTCGAGACGTTTCCCCTCGCAGGTTCCTGAAGTCTGCTTTACCAACGTCTCCCTCCGACAGGGAGGCAGTATTGGAAACAATTCACAAGCTGTATTCCCAGCAGGTGATAATCAAAGTACCCCTCCTACAACAAGGAAAGGGGTATTATTCCACACTATATGGTGGTACTGAAGCCAGAAGGCTAGGTGAGACCTATTCTAAATCTGAAATATTTGAACACTTACAAAGGTTCAAATCAAGATGGAGTCACTCAGAGCAGTGATCGCGAACCAGGAAGAAGGGGACTATATGGTGTCCCGGGACATCAGGGATGCTTACCTCCATGTCCCAATTTGCCCTTCTCACCAAGGGTATCTCAGGTTCGTGGTACAGAACTGTCACTATCAGTTTCAGACGCTGCCGTTTGGATTGTCCACGGCACTCCGGGTCTTTACCAAGGTAATGCCCGAAATGATGATTCTTCTTCGAAGAAAATGGACGACCTCTTGATAAGAGCAAGGTCCAGAGAACAGTTGGAGGTCGGAGTAGCACTATCTCAAGTAGTTCTACGACAGCACGGGTGGATTCTAAATATTCCAAAACCGCAGTTGTTTCCGACGACACGTCTGCTGTTCCTAGGGACTGGACACAGTCCAGAAAAAGGTGTTTCTCCCGGAGGAGAAAGCCAGGGAGTTATCTGAGCTAGTCAGGAACCTCCTAAAACCAGGAAAAGTGTCAGTGCATCATTGCACAAGAGTCCTGGGAAAAATGGTGGCTTATTACGAAGCGATTCCATTCGGCAGATTCCACGCAAGAACTTTTCAGTGGGATCTGCTGGACAAATGGTC
Organism: Pseudophryne corroboree; assembly: GCF_028390025.1. Classification (NCBI taxonomy): domain Eukaryota; kingdom Metazoa; phylum Chordata; class Amphibia; order Anura; family Myobatrachidae; genus Pseudophryne; species Pseudophryne corroboree. The sequence goes on from NC_086444.1 coordinate 2,666,163, forward strand.
CGGATCGCATCTTCAGATGCATCAGCGGATAACCCTATCTCCAAGGACAAGGGTGTCTCTCCTGTGGTGGTTACAGAGTGCTCATCTTCTAGAGGGCCGCAGATTCGGCATTCAGGATTGGATGCTGGTGACCACGGAGGCCAGCCTGAGAGGCTGGGGAGCAGTCACACAGGGAAAAAATTTCCAGGGAGTGTGATTAAGTCTGGAGACTTTTCTCCACATAAATATACTGGAGCTAAGGGCAAATTTATAATGCTCTAAACTTAGCAAGACCTCTGCTTCAAGGTCAGCCGGTATTGATCCAGTGGGACAACATCACGGCAGTCGCCCACGTAAACAGACAGGGCGGCACAAGAAGCAGGAGGGCAATGGCAAAAACTGCAAGGATTCTTCGCTGGGCGAAAAATCATGTGATAGCACTGTCAGCAGTGTTCATTCCGGGAGTGGACAACTGGGAAGCAGACTTCCTCAGCAGGCACGACCTCCACCCGGGAGAGTGGGGACTTCATCAGGAAGTTTTCCACATGATTGTGAACCGTTGGGAAAGACCAAAGGTGTACATGATGGCGTCCCGCCTGAACAAAAAACTGGACAGGTATTGCGCCAGGTCAAGAGACTTTCAGGCAATAGCTGTGGACGTTCTGGTAAGTGGGCGTACCAGTCGGTGTATGTGTTCCCTCCTCTGCTTCTCATACCCAAGGTATTGAGAATTATAAGACGTAGAGGAGTAAGAACTATACTCGTGGCTCCGGATTGGCCAAGAAGGACTTGGTACCCGGAACTTCAAGAGATACTCGCAGAGGACTCATGACCTCTGCCGCTAAGAAGGGACTTGCTTCAGCACGTACCATGTCTGTTCCAAGACTTACCGCGGCTGCGTTTGACGGCATGGCGGTTGAACGCCGGATCCTAAGGGAAAAAGGCATTCCGGAAGAGGTCATTCCTAACCTGGTCAAAGCTAGAAAGGACGTGACCGCACAACATTATCACCACATGTGGCGAAAATATGTTGCGTGGTGAGGCCAGGAAGGCTCCACGAAGAAATTTCAACTCGGTCGATTCCTGCATTTCCTGCAAACAGGAGTGTCTATGGGCCTCAGATTGGGGTCCATTAAGGTTCAAATTTCGGCCCTGTCAATTTTCTTCCTGAAAGAATTGGCTTCAGTTCCTGAAGTCCAGAAGTTTGTCAAGGGAGTACTGCATATACAACCCCCTTTTGTGCCTCCAGTGGCACTGTGGGATCTCAACGTAGTTCTGGGATTCCTCAAATCACATTGGTTTAAACCGCTCAAATCTGTGGATTTGAAATATCTCACATGGAAAGTGACCATGATGTTGGCCCTGGCCTCGGCCAGGCGAGTGTCAGAATTGGCGGCTTTGTCTCACAAAAGCCCATATCTGATTGTCCATTCGGACGGGGCAGAGCTGCGGACTCGTCCCCAGTTTCTCCCTAAGGTGGTGTCAGCGTTTCACCTGAACCAGCTTATTGTGGTACCTGCGGCTACTAGGGACTTGGAGGACTCCAAGTTGCTAGATGTTGTCAGGGCCCTGAAAATATCGGTTTCCAGGACGGCTGGAGTCAGGAAAACTGACTTGCTGTTATCCTGTATGCACCCAATAAACTGGGTGCTCTTGCTTCTAAGCAGACGATTGCTAGTTGGATGTGTAGTACAATTCAGCTTGCACATTCTGTGGCAGGCCTGCCACAGCCAAAATATGAAAATGCCCATTCCACAAGGAAGGTGGGCTCATCCTGGGCGGCTGCCCGAGGGGTCTCGGCATTACAACTCTGCCGAGCAGCTACGTGGTCGGGGGGAGAACACGTTTGTAAAATTCTACAAATTTGATACCCTGGCTAAAGAAGACCTGGAGTTCTCTCATTCGGTGCTGCAGAGTCATCCGCACTCTCCCGCCCGTTTGGGAGCTTTGGTATAATCCCCATGGTCCTGACGGAGTCCCCAGCATCCACTAGGACGTTAGAGAAAATAAGATTTTACTTACCGATAAATCTATTTCTCGTAGTCCGTAGTGGATGCTGGGCGCCCATCCCAAGTGCGGATTGTCTGCAATACTTGTACATAGTTATTGTTACAAAAATCGGGTTATTATTGTTGTGAGCCATCTTTTCAGAGGCTCCGCTGTTATCATGCTGTTAACTGGGTTCAGATCACAGGTTGTACAGTGTGATTGGTGTGGCTGGTATGAGTCTTACCCGGGATTCAAAATCCTTCCTTATTGTGTACGCTCGTCCGGGCACAGTATCCTAACTGAGGCTTGGAGGAGGGTCATAGGGGGAGGAGCCAGTGCACACCACCTGATCCTAAAGCTTTTACTTTTGTGCCCTGTCTCCTGCGGAGCCGCTATTCCCCATGGTCCTGACGGAGTCCCCAGCATCCACTACGGACTACGAGAAATAGATTTATCGGTAAGTAAAATCTTATTTTCTCGAAGTCCGTAGTGGATGCTGGGCGCCCGTCCCAAGTGCGGATTGTCTGCAATACTTGTATATAGTTATTGCCTAACTAAAGGGTTATTGTTATGAGCCATCTGTTCGTGAGGCTCAGTTGTTGTTCATACTGTTAACTGGGTATATTATCACGAGTTATACGGTGTGATTGGTGTGGCTGGATGAGTCTTACCCGGGATTCCAAATCCCTTTCTTATTGTGTCAGCTCTTCCGGGCACAGTTTCCTTAACTGAGGTCTGGAGGAGGGGCATAGAGGGAGGAGCCAGTGCACACCAGGTAGTCCTAATTCTTTCTTAGAGTGCCCAGTCTCCTTCGGAGCCCGCTATTCCCCATGGTCCTTACGGAGTTCCCAGCATCCACTACGGACTACGAGAAATAGAATTACAGGTGAGTAAATTCTTATTATACACTGTATACCCCCTCCCCTACCCTATATATACACTGCATATACCCTCATACCCTATATACACTGTATACCATCATACCCTATATATACATATATACACGGTATACCCCCTCCCCTATATATAGACTGTATACCCTCATACCCTATATATACACTGTATACCCCCTCATACCCTATATATAGACTGTATACCCTCATACCCTATATATACCCTCATACCCTGTATATACACTGTATACCCTCATACCCTATATGTACACTGTATACCCCCTCATACCCTATATAGACACTGTATACCCCCTCATACACTATATATACGCTGTATATTCCCTCATACCCTATGTATACACTGTATACCCCCTCATACACTATATATACACTGTATACCCCTCCCCAACACTATATATACACTGTATACACCCTCATACCCTATATATACACTGTACACCCCCTCATTCCCTATATATATATATATATATATATATATATATATATATATATATATATATATACACATACATTACATACACTGTATACCCTATATACACTGTATACCCCCCTCATACCCTATATATACACTGTATACCCCCTCATACCCTATATATACACTGTATATCCCCTCATACCCTATATATACACTGTATATCCCCTCATACCCTATATATACACTGTGTACCCCCTCATACCCTATATATACACTGTATTCCCCCAGGAGGACGGTGAGACCCCCTACCCTGTGTATATCTACAGTGTGTCCCCTCATACCCTATATATACACTGTGTACCCCCTCATACCCTATATATACACTGCGTACCCCTCATACCCTATATATACACTGCATACCCCCTCATACCCTATATATACACTGCGTACCCCCTCATACCCTATATATACACTGTATACCCCCTCATACCCTATATATATATATATATATATATATATATATATATATATATATATATATATATATATATATATATATATATATATATATATATACTGTATACCCCACATATACACACTGTGTACCCCCCCACATACCCTATACACACTGTGTGCCCCCAGGAGTACGATGAGATCCCCAACCCCGTATATACACTGTATATACCCTCCCCTACACTATATATACACTGTATACCCCTCCCCTACACTATTTATACACTGTATACCCCCTCCCCTACACTATTTATACACTGTATACCCCCTCCCCTACACTATTTATACACTGTATACCCCCTCCCCTACACTCTATATACACTGTGTGCCCCCAGGAGGACTGTGAGACCCCCCCAACCCACCCCATATATATACACTGTATAGCCCCTCCCCTATCCTATATATACACTGTATCCCCCCTTATACCCTATATATACACTGTATTCCCCCAGGAGGACGGTGAGACCCCCTACCCTGTGTATATCTACAGTGTGTCCCCTCATACCCTATATATACACTGTGTATCCCCAGGAAGACAGTGAGACCCCCTACCCCGTATATACCTACTGTGTACCCTCATACCCTATATATACACACTGTGTATCCCCAAGAAGACGGTGAGACCCCCTACCCGGTATATACACTGTATATCCCCTCCCCTATCCCGTGTATATACACACTGTGTACCACCCCTACTATATATATATATATATATATATATATATATATATATATATATATATATATATATATATATATATATATATATATATATATATATAAACAGGTAATATTGCCTGTCATGTAATGGAAGGGGAAGCAGTACTGCTGGGTAATATTGCCTGCCATGTAATGGAAGGGGAAGCAGTACTGCTGGGTAATATTGCCTGTCATGTAATGGAAGGGGAAGCAGTACTGCTGGGTAATATTGCCTGTCATGTTATGGGAGGGGAAGCAGTACTGGGTAATATTGCCTGTCATATTATGGAAGGTTAAGCAGTACTGCTGGGTAATATTGCCTGTCATGTAATGGAACGGGAAGCAGTACTGGGTAATATTGCCTGTCATGTAATGGAAGGGGAAGCAGTACTGCTGGGTAATATTGCCTGCCATGTAATGGAAGGGGAAGCAGTACTGCTGGGTAATATTGCCTGTCATGTAATGGAAGGGGAAGCAGTACTGCTGGGTAATATTGCCTGTCATGTTATGGGAGGGGAAGCAGTACTGGGTAATATTGCCTGTCATATTATGGAAGGTTAAGCAGTACTGCTGGGTAATATTGCCTGTCATGTAATGGAACGGGAAGCAGTACTGGGTAATATTGCCTGTCATGTAATGGAAGGGGAAGCAGTACTGCTGGGTAATATTGCCTGCCATGTAATGGAAGGGGAAGCAGTACTGCTGGGTAATATTGCCTGTCATGTAATGGAAGGGGAAGCAGTACTGCTGGGTAATATTGCCTGTCATGTTATGGGAGGGGAAGCAGTACTGGGTAATATTGCCTGTCATATTATGGAAGGTTAAGCAGTACTGCTGGGTAATATTGCCTGTCATGTAATGGAACGGGAAGCAGTACTGGGTAATATTGCCTGTCATGTAATGGAAGGGGAAGCAGTACTGCTGGGTAATATTGCCTGTCATGTAATGGAAGGGGAAGCAGTACTGCTGGGTAATATTGCCTGTCATGTAATGGAAGGGGAAGCAGTACTGCTGGGTAATATTGTCTGTCATGTAATGGAAGGGGAAGCAGTACTGGGTAATATTGCCTGTCATGTAATGGAAGGGGAAGCAGTACTGGGTAATATTGTCTGTCATGTTATGGAAGGGGAAGCAGTACTGGGTAATATTGCCTGTCATGTTATGGAAGGGGAAGCAGTACTGGGTAATATTGCCTGTCATGTTATGGAAGGGGAAGCAGTACTGGGTAATATTGCCTGTCATGTTATGGAAGGGGAAGCAGTACTGGGTAATATTGCCTGTCATGTTATGGAAGGGGAAGCAGTACTGGGTAATATTGCCTGTCATGTAATGGAAGGGGAAGCAGTACTGGGTAATATTGCCTGTCATGTAATGGAAGGGGAAGCAGTACTGGGTAATATTGCCTGTCATGTAATGGAAGGGGAAGCAGTACTGGGTAATATTGCCTGTCATGTAATGGAAGGGGAAGCAGTACTGGGTAATATTGCCTGTCATGTAATGGAAGGGGAAGCAGTACTGGGTAATATTGCCTGTCATGTTATGGAAGGGGAAGCAGTACTGGGTAATATTGCCTGTCATGTTATGGAAGGGGAAGCAGTACTGGGTAATATTGCCTGTCATGTTATGGAAGGGGAAGCAGTACTGGGTAATATTGCCTGTCATGTAATGGAAGGGGAAGCAGTACTGGGTAATATTGCCTGTCATGTAATGGAAGGGGAAGCAGTACTGGGTAATATTGCCTGTCATGTAATGGAAGGGGAAGCAGTACTGCTGGGTAATATTGTCTGTTATGTTATGGAAGGGGAAGCAGTACTGGGTAATATTGCCTGTCATGTAATGGAAGGGGAAGCAGTACTGGGTAATATTGCCTGTCATGTAATGGAAGGGGAAGCAGTACTGGGTAATATTGCCTGTCATGTAATGGAAGGGGAAGCAGTACTGAGTAATATTGTCATGTGATCCCCTCTTGTACTCTTTTCAGATGTCTCTGTTTGGAGAATTTGGTGAAATGGAGGATTCCGATCTTCTGGATTTCCTGTTGGAGGATATGTGTAATAATGTCCCTGAGAATTATAACCAAGAGCTGCCTGTGTGGGGGTCTGGAGAGCGAGAGGTGAGGTTTTCGAGTGTGCATATATTGGGATTGTGGCTGAAGAGACCCATTTGCCACATGGTTAATGGCGGCCACGGCATGTAAGGGGTTAACCCTTAAAGTGCCCGGTGCCATTTTAAGGACAATAGGTGCTTGGCGCCACTGTTAAGATGTAATTACAGCGCTGGGCGCGGACTGTTTAAAAATATGTTTAATGATGTGTTTTAATATGTCATATGTAGTGCTCTGTGCACAATTGTAGGATTGCATGTTTAAATGAATTTATATTTAAGATGTGCTCACCTGTATATTTAAAGGAAAAATGCACTTACTACTGAATATATATAGATAGATAGATAGATATATCTCTAATCTCTGAATAAGCATCCCCTATCATCTGTGACTAGGAAATGTGATGCTTATTGTCCTCTCCTAGCAGATATGTGAATGACAAAACCTTTTGAGGTTGGGCAGTGCACGGCAGGTAAAGGCTGGGTGTGAGTAACTCAGGGAAAGCAATTAATCACGGGGGATTTCCTTATTACATATGTAAAGTGGTATGGGGATGGAAACCTGTATTTATTTCTGTAGCTGGTTTGATATACGAATCCTGAATGGTAGATGCAGGAAGGATGAGGAACATTTGTTTGGGAAATCAAATACAAACCGTATTTTAAAGCTATGTGATAAATGTATCAATGGCGAAGTGTAAACTGCCAGGTGGTAGGAATTGGAGTTTACAAGACACCAAACTTTGTCTGTGTGACAGGAAGGAGGAAATTGCTTCATGCACTTATATCCTTTTAAAATGTAATTTATTTATATTTTGTAAGATATCCTGATTGGATGGAAAGGACTGTGGTTTGTGGTTTTACTGTATAAAAAGAAGAGGCCTGTGAGCTCCAGTGAATTATACCAACTACATTCTGCTGTAACGTCTTGCTGTATTGCTGCTGCCCCTAGCAATAGGGAAGAGTTCTCTTTAGACCTATTTGGGCAAATAAAGATCTTCTGCCTAAAGACGACTGCTTCATCTTGTGACCTGCAGGGCTAGGCGAAACCTAGCTCCGTTCACCGGCTGTCCAGGGTGTAACCAGCGTCTCCAAGCTCCGCCTTCGGCCTGCTATCATGTTGTGCTTGGGCAAGCAACGTTTGGGGATTCGGCAATACCACACAGGTGTGGTAAGGCGGCGTGTCGACGCATGCAGAGCAGAACCGTGGTTCCAGACGCCACGGCAGGTTAGGAGCCTGGTGGTGGCAGCGTAAACCCGCCAACTGCGCAGTGCGTGGAGTCAGTAACGGATGGTTACTGGTGGTAAGCGGGAATCCACTATGAGGCCAGGTCCCATGTGACCTAAACATCCATTCTGTGTACTGGGGACGGGACACGACCACGGTGAGGGCTTTCGTACAGGCCCGTCCGGTCACAGGGGTCCAGTTCTTCTGCAGCTAGTAGTGACTCTGCCAGTTCCCGACTGTCTCCTTGTTAAGGTGTTAGCTCTGGGGGGCCTAGCCACTCTATACCGGCGGCTTCGGGGGGTCTAGCCACTCTATACCGGCGGCTTCGGGGGGGCCTAGCCACTCTATACCGGGGGGGCCTAGCCACTCTATACCGGCGGCTCCGGGGGGCCTAGCCACTCTATACCGTGGGGGCCTAGCCACTCTATACCGGCGGCTCCGGGGGGGCCTAGCCACTCTATACCGGGGGGGCCTAGCCACTCTATACCGGCGGCTCTGGGGGGCCTAGACACTCTATACCGGCGGCTCTGGGGGGCCTAGACACTCTATACCGGCGGCTCTGGGGGGCCTAGACACTCTATACCGGCGGCTCTGGGGGGCCTAGCCACTCTATACCGGCGGCTCTGGGGGGCCTAGCCACTGTATACCGGCGGCTCTGGGGGGCCTAGCCACTGTATACCGGTGGCTCTGGGGGGCCTGGCCACTCTATACCGGCGGCTCTGGGGGGCCTGGCCACTCTATATCGGCGGCTCTGGGGGGCCTGGCCACTCTATATCGGCGGCTCTGGGGGGCCTGGCCACTCTATACCGGCGGCTCTGGGGGGCCTGGCCACTCTATACCGGCGGCTCTGGGGGGCCTGGCCACTCTATACCGGCGGCTCTGGGGGGCCTGGCCACTCTATACCGGCGGCTCTGGGGGGCCTGGCCACTCTATACCGGCGGCTCTGGGGGGCCTGGCCACTCTATACCGGCGGCTCTGGGGGGCCTGGCCACTCTATACCGGCGGCTCTGGGGGGTAAGGCCTGACCAGTCTATACCGGCGGCTCTGGGGGGTAAGGCCTGACCAGTCTATACCGGCGGCTCCGGGGGGTAAGGCCTGGCCACTCTATACTAAACAAAACACTGTTAAAATAGACTTTTATTAAATGTGCGATTTAGACCCTGAAGCAAAATATCGATCTTGAGTAAATTTATCCCATGGCCTCCAGACACTTATTTTTTCTGGTTTGCATGGGGTTTGGTCTGTGTAGGATCATGAGAAAACTATTGATATCAGCAAGATGTCTCCAGTTATTTAATTATACAGCAAATACCACTCTACCAGCAATATATCACTGAAACCAGGCTGTACTCCTGACGCTGTTTTCCTGCCTCTCCTGCAGCGTCACTCCCTCTGCACCGCTTCCCTGCCTCTCTCCCCTACTGCATCTCTCTCCCTCTGCACAACTTCCCTGCCTCTCTCCTACAGCATCTCTCTCTCTGCACTGCTTCCCTGCCTCTCCTACTGCATCTCTCTCCCTCTGCACAACTTCCCTGCCTCTCTCCTACAGTGTCTCTCCCTCTGCACCGCTTCCCTGCCTCCTACAGCGTCCCTTCCTCTGCACCGCTTCCCTGCCTCTCACTCCTACTGCGTCTCTCTGCACAACTTCCCTGCCTCTCTCCTACAGCGTCTCTCCCTCTGCACCGCTTCCCTGCCTCACTCCTACAGCGTCCCTTCCTCTGCACCGCTTCCCTGCCTCTCACTCCTACTGCGTCTCTCTCTCTGCACTGCTTCCCTGGCTCTCTCTCCTACTGCGTCTCTCTCTCTGCACTGCTTCCCTGGCTCTCTCTGCACTGCTTCCCTGGCTCTCTCCTACTGCGTCTCTCTGCACCGCTTCCCTGCCTCTCCTACTGCGTCTCTCTCCCTCTGCACAGCTTCCCAGAGCGTCTCCCTCTGCACTGCTTCCCTGCCTCTCTCTCCCTCTGCACCGCTTCCCTGCCTCTTTCCTACAGCTTCACTCCCTCTGCACTGCTTCCCTGCCTCTCTCTCCTACTGCGACTATCTCCCTCGGGCACCGCTTTCCTGCCTCTCTGTCCTGCAGCCTCTCTCTCCCTCCGCTTCCCTGCCTCGCTCTCCTGCAGCCTCTCTCTCCCTCCGCTTCCCTGCCTCTCTCTCTGTCCTGCAGCCTCTCTCTCCCTCCGCTTCCCTACCTCTCTCTCTGTCCTGCAGCCTCTCTCTCCCTCCGCTTCTCTGCCTCTCTCTCTGTCCTGCAGCCTCTCTCTCCCTCCGCTTCCCTGCCTTTCTCTCCTGCAGCCTCTCTCTCCCTCCGCTTCCCTACCTCTCTCTCTGTCCTGCAGCCTCTCTCTCCCTCCGCTTCTCTGCCTCTCTCTCTGTCCTGCAGCCTCTCTCTCCCTCCGCTTCTCTGCCTCTCTCTCTCCCTCCGCTTCCCTGCCTCTCTCTCCTGCAGCCTCTCTCTCCCTCCGCTTCCCTACCTCTCTCTCTCTCTCTCCTGCAGCCTCTCTCTCCCTCCGCTTCCCTGCCTCTCTCTCTGTCCTGCAGCCTCTCTCTCCCTCCGCTTCCCTGCCTCTCTCTCCTGCAGCCTCTCTCTCCCTCCGCTTCCCTGCCTCTCTCTCTGTCCTGCAGCCTCTCTCTCCCTCCGCTTCCCTGCCTCTCTCTCCTGCAGCCTCTCTCTCCCTCCGCTTCCCTACCTCTCTCTGTCCTGCAGCCTCTCTCTCCCTCCGCTTCTCTGCCTCTCTCTCTGTCCTGCAGCCTCTCTCTCCCTCCGCTTCTCTGCCTCTCTCTCTCCCTCCGCTTCCCTGCCTCTCTCTCCTGCAGCCTCTCTCTCCCTCCGCTTCCCTGCCTCTCTCTCTGTCCTGCAGCCTCTCTCTCCCTCCGCTTCCCTGCCTCTCTCTCTCTGTCCTGCAGCCTCTCTCTCCCTCCGCTTCCCTGCCTCTCTCTCTCTGTCCTGCAGCCTCTCTCTCCCTCCGCTTCCCTACCTCTCTCTCTGTCCTGCAGCCTCTCTCTCCCTCCGCTTCTCTGCCTCTCTCTCTGTCCTGCAGCCTCTCTCTCCCTCCGCTTCCCTGCCTCTCTCTCTCCCTCCGCTTCCCTGCCTCTCTCTCCTGCAGCCTCTCTCTCCCTCCGCTTCCCTACCTCTCTCTCTCTCTCTCCTGCAGCCTCTCTCTCCCTCCGCTTCCCTGCCTCTCTCTCTGTCCTGCAGCCTCTCTCTCCCTCCGCTTCCCTGCCTCTCTCTCCTGCAGCCTCTCTCTCCCTCCGCTTCCCTGCCTCTCTCTCTGTCCTGCAGCCTCTCTCTCCCTCCGCTTCCCTGCCTCTCTCTCCTGCAGCCTCTCTCTCCCTCCGCTTCCCTACCTCTCTCTCTGTCCTGCAGCCTCTCTCTCCCTCCGCTTCTCTGCCTCTCTCTCTGTCCTGCAGCCTCTCTCTCCCTCCGCTTCTCTGCCTCTCTCTCTCCCTCCGCTTCCCTGCCTCTCTCTCCTGCAGCCTCTCTCTCCCTCCGCTTCCCTGCCTCTCTCTCTGTCCTGCAGCCTCTCTCTCCCTCCGCTTCCCTGCCTCTCTCTCTCTGTCCTGCAGCCTCTCTCTCCCTCCGCTTCCCTGCCTCTCTCTCTCTGTCCTGCAGCCTCTCACAGTAGTTCTCCACCTTTATTGTACATATTGAGCATAGAGGTAGCTGACCTTGGTGTCCGTCTTTTGTGTGCAGGTGCTGAGTGATAGCACGGTGGAAGGCTTCCTCTGTGAGCTCCTGGGCAGCCCCCTATGTGATGATCCTGACTCTCCTGTGGCCAGTGACAGCGGTATATCTGAGGGCCAGACAGCTGTCCCTTCTCCTGGGACCTGGGAGACCACCCCACCTGGTAGCCCCAACATTGTACAGAGCGAGCACAATTACTTCATGCCGCAGGGGAACGATGCAGATGTCCTGCAAAGTGTCCGCTCTGAGACCTGTGATGGAGATGTTTTCATAGACTTGGGTAAGTTATTACTGTACATGATGATCCCAGCTTTAATAGACTTACTTCATACATCATGTAACAGATATACAGTATCGCGGTCACATATTGAGTGAGATCTTTCCATAGTTACTGTGAATATTCCCCACTGTCCCCAAACCTCCATAAATGGTGGTGTAGATCTCCTCACCTTATGTCTGTTTTATTGTGTTCAGTGTGGACTGTAGTCTGTGCTCCCATAGACCTGTAAGTTGTGGTCTGTAGTCTGGCGGTGCTCCTGTACACATGTACATTGTGGAATGTAGTCTGGCGGTGCTCCTGTACACTGTGGACTGTAGTCTGGCGGTGCTCCTGTACACTGTGGGCTGTAGTCTGGTGGTGCTCCTGTACACATGTACACTGTGGACTGTAGTCTGGCGGTGCTCCTGTACACATGTGGACTGTAGTCTGGCGGTGCTCCTGTACACATGTGGACTGTAGTCTGGTGGTGCTCCTGTACACATGTACACTGTGGACTGTAGTCTGGCGGTGCTCCTGTACACATGTGGACTGTAGTCTGGCGGTGCTCCTGTACACATGTGGACTGTAGTCTGGTGGTGCTCCTGTACACTGTGGGCTGTAGTCTGGTGGTGCTCCTGTACACATGTACACTGTGGACTGTAGTCTGGCGGTGCTCCTGTACACATGTGGACTGTAGTCTGGCGGTGCTCCTGTACACATGTGGACTGTAGTCTGGTGGTGCTCCTGTACACTGTGGACTGTAGTCTGGCGGTGCTCCTGTACACATGTGGACTGTAGTCTGGCGGTGCTCCTGTACACATGTGGACTGTAGTCTGGTGGTGCTCCTGTACACATGTACACTGTGGACTGTAGTCTGGCGGTGCTCATGTACACATGTACACTGTGGGCTGTAGTCTGGTGGTGCTCCTGTACACTGTGGACTGTAGTCTGGCGGTGCTCCTGTACACTGTGGACTGTAGTCTGGCGGTGCTCCTGTACACTGTGGACTGTAGTCTGGCGGTGCTCCTGTACACTGTGGACTGTAGTCTGGCGGTGCTCCTGTACACTGTGGGCTGTAGTCTGGCGGTGCTCCTGTACACTGTGGGCTGTAGTCTGGTGGTGCTCCTGTACACATGTACACTGTGGACTGTAGTCTGGCGGTGCTCCTGTACACATGTGGACTGTAGTCTGGTGGTGCTCCTGTACACATGTACACTGTGGACTGTAGTCTGGCGGTGCTCATGTACACCGTGGACTGTAGTCTGGCGGTGCTCCTGTACACGTACACATGTGGACTGTAGTCTGGCGGTGCTCCTGTACACATGTGGACTGTAGTCTGGCGGTGCTCCTGTACATTGTGGCCTGTAGTCTGGTGGTGCTCCTGTACACGTACACATGTGGACTGTAGTCTGGCGGTGCTCCTGTACACATGTGGACTGTAGTCTGGCGGTGCTCCTGTACACATGTGGACTGTAGTCTGGCGGTGCTCCTGTACACATGTGGACTGTAGTCTGGCGGTGCTCCTGTACATTGTGGCCTGTAGTCTGGCGGTGCTCCTGTAGACCTGTACACTGTGGACTGTAGTCTGACTGTGCTCCTGTAGACCTGTACACTGTGGACTGTAGTCCGGCGGTGCTCCTGTACACCTGTACACTGTGGACTGTAGTCTGGCGGTGCTCCTGTAGACCTGTACACTGTGGACTGTAGTCTGGCGGTGCTCCTGTACATTGTGGCCTGTAGTCTGGCGGTGCTCCTGTAGACCTGTACACTGTGGACTGTAGTCTGGCAGTGCTCCTGTACACTGTGGACTGTAGTCTGACTGTTCTCCCGTAGACCTGTACACTGTGGACTGTAGTCTGGCAGTGCTCCTGTAGACTTGTACTGTGGACTGTAGTCTGACTGTGCTTGTTTCTCTGAATTATTTCTCCACCTTCTCTGTTTTCAGACGTTTGTGTGGAAGAGCCGGAGCTGGAGTTAGAGGACCCCATCAGCCTTTGTATGGAGGATGAGGAGGAAGACGATGAGTCCTCCTACCAGAGCCATCAGGTATGAATGGGGGGCCACCTTCTGGGTATATAACTGAGAGGACCTACTTCTACCCTAAATGTTCTGTGTTCAGCAGGTGATACAGTTAACGGAGGAAGAGTCTCGACTGCTTGGAAAGGAAGGAGTCACTTTACCCCAACATTTGCCCCTCACCAAGGTAACGCCACATTTATCTGCCCCTTCCAATGGCCAAAAGACCTGATACCAGGATTTCCATTATCAGATAACTCTGTGCATGGACAGCCCCAGCTAGATACAGGGCTTCATCTCTCTGGCCAAGGCTTGTATAGCATCCATGGCTCTAGGTGGGGCCTGTATAGCATCAATGGCTCTGGGTGGGGCTTGTATAGCATCCATGGCTGTAGGTGGGGCTTGTATAGCATCCATGGCTCTAGCTGGGGCTTGTATAGCATCCATGGCTCTAGCTGGGGCTTGTATAGCATCCATGGCTCTAGCTGGGGCTTGTATAGCATCCATGACTCTAGGTGGGGCTTGTATAGCATCAATGGCTCTGGGTGGGGCTTGTATAGCATCCATGGCTCTGGGTGGGGCTTGTATAGCATCAATGGCTCTGGGTGGGGCTTGTATAGCATCCATGGCTCTGGGTGGGGCTTGTATAGCATCCATGGCTCTAGGTGGGGCTTGTATAGCATCCATGACTCTAGGTGGGGCTTGTATAGCATCCATGGCTCTGGGTGGGGCTTGTATAGCATCAATGGCTCTGGGTGGGGCTTGTATAGCGTCCATGACTCTAGGTGGGGCTTGTATAGCGTCCATGACTCTAGGTGGGGCTTGTATAGCATCCATGACTCTAGGTGGGGCTTGTATAGCATCCATGACTCTAGGTGGGGCTTGTATAGCATCCATGGCTCTGGGTGGGGCTTGTATAGCATCCATGGCTCTGGGTGGGGCTTGTATAGCATCCATGGCTCTAGGTGGGGCTTGTATAGCATCCATGGCTCTAGGTGGGGCTTGTATAGCATCCATGGCTCTAGGTGGGGCTTGTATAGCATCCATGGCTCTAGGTGGGACCCCCCCCCCCAATCTCCCATCCAGTACTCACAGCACTATTAAAAAGGCCACATACCTGCCTGGATGATGTTCAGCTCTTGATGAAAGCACAGACAGATGTGGGAATGTAGTTAGTGATATCGGCTGTATAAGGTCCGGTGTCCCTGTAACGCGAGCGCTGTGTGTTCCCAGGCCGAGGAGCGAGTTCTGAAACGCGTGCGCAGGAAAATCCGGAACAAGCGCTCGGCCCAGGAGAGTCGGAAGAAGAAGAAGGAATATGTGGATGGGTTAGAGAACAGGTTGGTACAATTCTCCATAGGGTGACCGGATACACTGCACGTTACATATGGGGGAAGACCTGCCATATATGGGGGAAGACCTGCCATATATGGGGGAAGACCTGCCATATATGGGTATTACAGATGGACGTGTATTATATGCGTTCCCTGTATAAATATCAGGACTCATGCTTCATGTAAAGGTCAGGTCTGGAAGTGTAACCTCCCCAGTCTTCCATATCAGCCCTCCGCTGGACCCTCTGATATCTCCCCTCACCTTTTCTGTCATCGGAACACCAGTCCCTGGTGACGTCCCAACGCTGACCCCCCGAGGAAGGTGCTCTCTCTGGTTCCCATATACGGAGACGCCTCATTAGCCACAAACACATTGGATCTGTGAAAGTAAGGAACAAGGAGCTCGTGGCTGCCGGGCACGGGTGACCAGCACCAAGAGTTCCACTAACTGACCAGGTAGAGTGGAACAGGCTTTGCTTCTGCAGTGTAAGAGCGGCGAGTCACAGCCGGGACCCCTCTAGTGCAGACCCAGCCCTGGTGTAAGTGTCACACAGAACCAGAGGATTGTCTGACACAAAGCATCCTTCCTCTGTCCACCCTTTCCTCTGATACCTCTCATAGTAAAGACTATAAGAGATCATAGAGGTGGCAGTCTTTCCTTACTGGCCAAGAAGACCTTGGTTTGCAACAGCAATGAAATTGGTAGTATTCATGGACTCTTTATGGCCAATCGGGTCACATCTGCTACATCAGGGACCAGTACTTCATCCACGTTTGTCAAGAGTCCATTTCACAGTGTGGAGATTGAAAATATTCAAGAATAAGGGTCTGTCTGATCAAGTAGTGCAAATGCTTACACAAGCAAGAGAGGGTTCCTCACAAGCATATTACAGGGTATGGAAGAAGTTTGTTTCCTGGATGGGACCTGGCTCTGAGAAGAAGCAAGCTGAAACACCCCGGGTTCTGCAATTGTTCCATGATGGATTTGTGCAAGATCTAGCCATGTGCACTATAAAGGGACATAGCAGCCTTGAGTGTCCTTCTGGATAGAAGATTGGCAGAGGAGGAATTAATATAGAGATTCTGTCAGTTCGTTAAGAAAATACGACCACATATTAGGTCACTGGTTGCTCCATGGGATCTGAACCTGGTCCTGAATGCTCTAATGATATAGTCATTTGAACCAGTCTAGTGCGTTACAATCTCTATGGGCAGAGGATCCCTACTTGAAAAATATGCCAGACAAAGTTGTACTAAGAACCAATCCAAATCATCTTTCTTTCCGCATCCTAAGATGAAGAAGGAAGAAGATTGGCATACATTGAATCTTGTTAGAGTTAATGGACACCTACTGTGGAGGTCAGGTCCTGCAAGGGGCACTTGTGACATTAATGGTGTTATATTAGCATGTATTCTGTAGTTCTGAACATTTATTTATCAGCCAGTGCCGCTTAAGACCTCGTGGTAAAATAGTCCCAGAAATACTGTGTTCTGTCTTTGAGGAGGACGGCTTTACAATGTCCCTGTGCTGTAACCTTCATGGTCCTTTACCTATTCGAGCATTGCCACCGGAGCAAATGGGTAAATCAGACAAAAATTCCATGGGCTCATTATGGCAGGATAGAGGGAAAGATTCCACCTTCCAGTTATCTACTCCAGGTATAAACGCTGCCGATATCGCTGGGCCCTGTTGTTCTGCTCAGATTCCTCCATTGCCGGGAGCTTTGCGTTGTCTGACTGACTTTTCTGCAGCACATGTGGAAATTCTGACCCAACAATACCTATATTAAAGAAAATATTTATTTATCATTTCAAATAAAACAAGTGTGTTTGGGTACAAAGCTGCTTTTTCCCTCAAAATACCCCATACTAACAACGTGAAAAAAGTTTTTTTTTAGATTTTTGCAAATTTATTAAAAATGAAAAACTAAGAAATCACATGTACATAAGTATTCACAGCCTTTGCCATGAAGCTCAAAACTGAGCTCAGGTGCATCCTGTTTCCACTGATCATCCTTGAGATGTTCCTACAGCTTAATTGGAGTCCACCTGTGGTAAATTCAGTGGATTGGACATGATTTGGAAAGGCGCACACCTGTCTATATAAGGTTCCAGACTTGACAGTGCGTGTCTGAGCACAAACCAAGCATGAAGTCAAAGCAATTGTCTGGGGATACAGAAAAATATCTGCTGCTTTGAAGGTCCCAATGAGCACAGTGGCCTCCATCATCTGTAAATTGAAGAAGTTCGGAACCACCAGGACTCTTCCTAGAGCTGGCCGGCCGTCTAAACTGAGCGATCGGGGGAGAAGTGCCCTAGTCAGGCAGGTGATCAAGAACCCAATGGTCACTTTGTCAGAGCTACGGCATTCCTTTGTGGAGAGAGGAGAACCTTCCAGAAGGACAACCATTTCTGCAGCAATACACCAATCAAGGTTGAGTAGTATGGTAGAGTGGCCAGACGGAAACCACGCCTTAGTGAAAAGGACATGGCAGCCTGCCTGGAGTTTGCCAAAATGCACCTGAAGGACTCTCAGACCATGAGAAACAAAATTCTCTGGTCCGATGAGACAAATATTCAACTCTTTGGCGTGAATGCCAGGCGTCATGTTTGGAGGAAACCAGGACCGCTCATCACCAGGCTAATACCATCCCTACAGTGAAGCATGGTGGTGGCAGCATCATGCTGTGGGGGTGGTTTTCAGCGGCAGGAACTGGGAGACTAGTCAGGATAGAGGGAAAGATGAATGCAGCAATGTACAGAGACATCCTGGATGAAAACCTGCTTCAGAGCACTCTTGACCTCAGACTGGGGCGACTGTTCCTCTTCCAGCAGGACAACGACCCTAAGCACACAGCCATGATATCAAAGGAGTGGTGTCAGGACAACTCTGTGAGAATGTCCTTGAGTGGCCCAGCCAGAGCCCAGACATGAATCCGACTGAACATCTCTGGATCTGAAAATGGTTGTGCACCGACGCTTCCCATCCAACCTGATGGAGCTTGAGAGGTGCTGCAAAGAGGAATCAGCGAAACTGCCCAAAGATAGGTGTGCCAAGCTTGTGGCATCATATTCAAAAAGACTTGAGACTGTAATTGCTGCCAAAGGTGCATCTGCAGAGTATTGAGCAAAGGCTGTGAAGACTTATGTACATGTGATTTCTTAGTTTTCTATGTTTAATAAATGTACAAAAATCTCAAAAAAAAAATTCACGTTGTCAATCTGGGGTATTGTGTGCAAAATTTTGAGGGAAAAAATTAATTTATTACATTTTGGAATAAGGCTATAAGATAACAAAATGTGGAGAAAGTGAAGCGCTGTGAATACTTTCCGGATGCAATGTAACCACACACACCCCACACCCACCTACCTCCCCTCTGCAGGGAAAGTGTGCGCAATGTATGTATATGTAGGATCACAACAGGTGTATACAGGTTGAGTATCCCATATCCAAATATTCCGAAATACGGAATATTCCGAAATACGGAATTTTTTGAGTGAGACTGAGATAGTGAAACCTTTGTTTTTTGAAGGCTCAATTTACACAAACTTTGTTTAATACACAAAGTTATTGAACATAATGTATTAAATGACCTTCAGGCTGTGTGTATAAGGTGTATATGACACATAAATGATTGTGTGAATGTAGACACACTTTGTTTAATGCACAAAGTTATAAAAAATATTGGCTAAAATGACCTTCAGGCTGTGTATATAAGGTGTATATGAAACATAAATGAATTGTATGTATGTACACACACTTTGTTTAATGCAAGAAGTTATAAAAAATATTGGCTAAAATGACCTTCAGGCTGTGTGTATAAGGTGTATATGTAACATAAATGCATTCTGTGCTTAGATTTAGGTCCCATCACCATGATATCTCATTATGGTATGCAATTATTCCAAAATACGGAAAAATCCCATATCCAAAATACTTCTGGTCCCAAGCATTTTGGATAAGGGATACTCAACCTGTATAATAATCCTGTTCTGTAATTCTGCAGGGTGACCATCTGCACCACACACACACACACACACACACACACACACACACACACACACACACACACACACACACACACACACACACACACACACACACCCCTTTGCCCATCCCTCTGTAGGGTGTGTACACTATGTATATGTAGGATCACAGGTGTATATAATAATCCCGTTGTGTAATTCTGCAGGGTGACCACCTGCACCACACACACACACACACACACACACACACACACACACACCCCTTTGCCCATCCCTCTGTAGGGTGTGTACACTATGTATATGTAGGATCACAGGT